>NC_080391.1:50935533-51310533 GCF_028751815.1 Salvia miltiorrhiza
CCATTGAGACTCTCCCACACCCATTTTGTGATAATTAGGGTTTTAGTCAATCATTTATTATTTTACAGGAAATCGTTTCCAGTTTCCAATCAATCCATTTTAATTCCATGAGGAGGCTGAGTAGAAATCTTTATGTGAAATCGAAACAGAAAGCTTGAAGCTGAATTGCAGAGGTTGGAATCAAGCATGAACTCTTCCAGTTTGAAAGGGAAACTTTGCAATCTAACAGGGGTAAGCACATTTATTTGTTCTTGTTTTTTTATGAAACGACAAAAGGGTTAGATGGTTGTGCATGTCCGTAACAATATGTTTATACCAACTATCAGGTGGCTATATTTTAAGGTTTAGCTCCCAAACCGTTTGAGATTATATTTTCTATGAATTTCTGGGACTAGTAGACTTGGATGTCTTTCTAATTTGGTTTTGAACTAACATACTTCTAATTTATGATTGTTGCTGCCATTATAATCCTGGTAATGATTTTTTAACTACTTATAGATTCAGTGATTTGAATAGCAAAATATTATGTTGTAATGAAAACTTTTGCACCTCATTGTTTGATTAAGAATAAGGATTGATTATAATTTATGGCCTAACCTTAACTAGAGGGCAACTTTACTGCCCAAACTTTAGAAACTGATAAAAGTGGCTTGAATTTTATAAATGTTGTTCACTTTTTATGGTTCATGCTATAAAGTATAATTAATCCTATAAATAATTGTCAAGAGGCTTGGCTAGAAAATTGAGCAATGCTTTTTCAAGTAAGATTTTTGTACATGATGTATATATTTTGATCAGGCTTCCTGCACTATGACCCTAGAAATGATATGCCAATTTTGAAATTTTAGCTATTATACTTATAAGTATATAAGTTCCCCCTCAAAATAAAAATATATTGTGTCCTGACTTATCTTGGAGTGACTTCTTTCCTACTGCTGGTAATTCTTTTATCCTCTTGGGCATGCTTATATAAAAAAAGTTATTATTATTGCTTGCGGCGTAAATCCGCATCACCAATATTTCTCCTTCTTTTGCTTTCGGCTATTACTCCATAAACCAGCCTGTTTGGTACCTGATGCACCTTAATTTTATATATGTGTGTCCAAATTGCCACCACATGTTAGGGAGTGTAGAGGCTCCTCACGTCAGATAACTATAATATTTTCCATGAGTGACATAGCATTAAATTATTTGAGATATAATATTATAACTCAGAAACGATCGCCTACCCACCGTGGGCATGCATAACGTGTCCACCATGATGTGGCAATTGTAATTATAGTAAGATAATTTTAATTAGAGTAAGATTTATTAATTCTCTTTCCTAATTAAAATTGTCAATCAGTGGTGGACATGTTATACTTGCCCACGGTACTCTGAACTCTGAGTGAAAAGTCTGAGCACGAGGTGTGCTTAGCAGGGAAATCCTACGCGAGGTGTGTGGGTGCTGAAGAAGGGTTTTCTTCAGTTTACGGTTGTGTGCACCAGGCAAGCACACGGGTACGGTTTGCAGTGCACCAGTGAAGCACTTGCGGATTGGATTGTTGGTCTGATCAACCAGCCGTGGATGTAGGAAAGGGTTTTTCCGAACCACGTAAAAGTCTCTGTGTTATTTACAGTTTTCAGTTTTACATACTTACTTGTGCTATTTCATTGATAAAACTGAACACTGACTAATAGCAAAGAGAAACCTTAATCCAACAACTTGCTCCACCGAGGCTATTGCGAAACTAAGTTTAATTTCCGCTGCGTATGATATCAATCTGACTGAACTATTCTCTGATAGTAAGGAAGAGTGATATCATGTCTATCTTAGCAAACACGACTGAAGCCTTTACTTGGATCAGTTAAGTTCCAGCAACTTAACTGATAACTCATTACTGAAGAGCTTTCAGTATCAGTCGTCAACCCTGTTGGTCAAAACTGATTTCAGTAAAACAGGAGTCCTTGTTTGCGTGCAAAGTTTCGTTTTGATCTCTGACTGAGATCCCTCTGATTGAGGTCAGTAGATTAAGTCAAAAATAGCCTATAGGTGTATTCCCCCCCATACACCTATTCGAGACCCTCAGGACCTAACATAATTCATCTTTAAGAATATGTGAATGGTGTTGTAGTTTACTAGTCAAGTTTCTATCAAGGTATGCTGCTGATTCATTTTAATTAAAAGCAGAGCTTGCTTTATGATTCTTGCTTGCAGCAATACACAGGCACCTTGTGAAGATTTTGATAGACTTAACATGGTCATTGCAGGAGAGTGTTGCTGGTGCAGATGTGGAACTCTTATCATTGTTTTTCAATTGCTGAGTTTTGTTCTGACAACTTTTTAAATAGATAATCTTTATATTCTAACACGTCCTTCAGCGCATAAAGGAGTTTGAGATGGCGCTTCAGAACAGTCAGAAGAAGATGAAGTACATGGAATCTGAGCATGTCCTTCCATGGGGGCAATTAGACTCTGGAACACAAAACTCTTCAATCGATGAAGGCCCAATTGTTAGAGAGGGACACGAGTCCGTAGATGATAAATCATTTTATTTAAATTCTGAAATGTGAGTTCTAATATACATTTAATATGAGAATGTATTAAATCAATTCGGGATCTATCTATTATATAAATTGAAGAATCTATTTATTTTCAATGCATTTCAAATGTATTCTTTTATTTACGTATTTTTTTATGGTGAAGTCAAATAAAGGTCAATGCGGAAATGATAATCTAATTGAAATTAGTTTTTATGACCAAAAATTAAATTGGATAACTTATCTATACTATATTAAAAAGGGAGTTTTCAATTTCAAATTGATTTCAAATCAATTTCAAAATTGAGTGGCAATTTTGTAGTTATAATAAAATTGAATGTTTATTTATTAGCTATACATCTTTTTTTTTTCTTTTTCTTTAACTTCTTATTTTTCTATTTTATTTCTTTTTTAAAATTATGAAATTCGACTAATTATAAAATATTTGATATGCATATCAAATTAAAGATCATGACAAGAGCTTTAATTTGATATATGTTATGTAAATATTGGATTTAAAATATAAAAAATATATTTATTTAAAGATTAAAACTTAAGAAATTTCTCTCTCCTCTCTCCTCTCTTTTTTTTGAATAAATCTATTATTTTTCAATTATCTTTTAACTTATATTGTTTCTTTTTTCACAATTTCATTTTTTATTAATATGAATTATTCTTTATTATTTTTATATTAAACTAAAATATATTTATCTTAAATAATAGTATTTTTAATTGTATTTAGAATTTTTATATAATAATCAATTTAATATCAATTTTTATATATAATAAAATATAAAAATATTTTTCGTGCGTTGCACGAGTGCAAATGCTAGTTTATTTAAATTACATCTAAATATGATTTTATTTATTTTACATGACCAAAATCAATTGCATCTTATTTATTTCAAAACATCTATAGTTTTATTTAGATTTGTAAATATTGAAATCTAATTACAATTATTTTAGATTTTGAATTATGAAGTTTAATGGAGCATAAATTTAATGTGAAAAGCTATTTAAATTATAAAAAAAAATGTGAAAAACTATTTATTTGAAATATATATTATAAGTATTTTCTTTTATTTTATAAATAAAGGTTTGGTTTTGGTTCCAAACTTTTTTATTTATTTTTGAATTAATACTGTTCTATATAGGATTTTCTTTGTTTCTTGGTTTTTTGATTGATATTTTCATTTTATTTTGATACGGTGAGATGATATTTGATGGCGATTTTTTGGATGTTATTTGGAGTTTTTGTTTATTTACTTGATAAATCATGAATGCGTAGGATGCTGGTTTACTTTATGAAAGCCCCCGAGAAGTTTACTAAATTTTGTTCTATTAAGCTTTCACGGATTTGGATTTCAACTATTTGGAATTTTGCAATTTTTGGGCAATGACTATTAATTGAGAATCATGAAGATTTATGAAATCTTTCCTTAAGAAGGTGAATTACTTTTCTAGCTCCATAAATCGTTTTACCCCGAGTTGCTGCGCCACGCCCTTGGATTTTCATAAATTTGAGTTGTAATTGTGATAGTGGGTGGCGGGTATCTGACGGGTAGCGGGTTGGTGGATATCCGACGGGTGGCGGGTATCCACGTGTCTTGGGGAATGACAAATAGTAGTGTATAAGAAGTTGAAATTTTCTCTAAAATTTGTTGCAGTTTCGTGGTGATTTATTTGTTGGGTGGTTGATTGCAGGATGTCGACGTCGAGAAGCACCACCGCCCTTACCTCTCAAGCCACGACGGGTATCCTATGGATAGTGGGTGGCGACTATCCGACGGGTAACGGGTGGCGGGTCGCGGGTATGGGTGGCTCCTCTTTAATTTATTTTTTCATTTTAGTTTGATGTGTAACGTAGACCTATATCATATTAACAGTTTTTTAGTGAATAATCTCTATAATTTATAAATATATTAAAAAATAATTTTTATGCTTTTTTTATATAATTAATTATAACACCAAATGATACCCGTCGAAATTCGACGGCTTATAGTAAGAATATATTTATATATGAGTCTCATAACACCGGAGTTCTATGTTCGCTGAAGTGTATATTTGGTGATATGCTATGTTTGACCAATTTTTTTTATTTCAAAGTGGTGATATGTGAAATATTTTTAAATCATGCATACGTATTCCAGCATTATCATTTGTCTGTTCATAAAAATTTGTATATTTATTCATATAATAACTAAGTTGTTCACAACTAATAATGTGGTATACAGATGGTGTTTTGAAGGATTCATTAGAGGGATCAACCACAAACACTAAAAAGATGTTGCTCTTGGGTAATAGTTCAAAAGGCAGGAAAGACGAAGGATTTCAGTTTTTTTTTTTTTTTGTAAATCATTATGAAGAATTCTGGTACCAAGTTTTGAAATATTCACGAAGACCAGATTCTGTTTTGGACCTATATATTAACATATGTATTGATAAATGAATTGCATTTAAATATATCGTGTTAAAAATTAATACTATTACCTTTTATTCTCTTAAAAGCCAATTTTCAAAATAATGTACAGTAACAAGTTCGAATAAAATGTTCATAAATAATGAATAAATCAAATTAAATATTGAACACGGTCATCTGCAATATATAGTACCGTGTTAAACGTTATTCATATTTTGTTGAACAAAAATTGTGATTCTTTGTACGTACAAATTGTATTATGTTCATTGAAAAACTATATTTCATTCATTGAAAATTTGTGGTTATTCATTATATAATAATATTATTGATACCTGATTGACAATTGTAAAGATATTTTATAAAAAACATTTCGAACATGTTTAAAAAAGTGACTAACATCTAAAATAAAATTTTCGAATTTTACTTATTGAAAAAAAATATTATGTGATAAAATAAACCATAACATTAAACTACAAAAAAAAAATCTCTTACATATGTCGAATTTATATATGATAAAAAAAATTATTCATTAAAAAAATTGAACTAATAAAAAATCTCTATACTATATTAAAAAGGGAGTTTTCAATTTCAAATTGATTTCAAATCAATTTCAAAATTGAGTGGCAATTTTGTAGTTATAATAAAATTGAATGTTTATTTATTAGCTATACATCTTTTTTTTTCTTTTTCTTTAACTTCTTATTTTTCTATTTTATTTCTTTTTTAAAATTATGAAATTCGACTAATTATAAAATATTTGATATGCATATCAAATTAAAGATCATGACAAGAGCTTTAATTTGATATATGTTATGTAAATATTGGATTTAAAATATAAAAAATATATTTATTTAAAGATTAAAACTTAAGAAATTTCTCTCTCCTCTCTCCTCTCTTTTTTTTTGAATAAATCTATTATTTTTCAATTATCTTTTAACTTATATTGTTTCTTTTTTCACAATTTCATTTTTTATTAATATGAATTATTCTTTATTATTTTTATATTAAAATAAAATATATTTATCTTAAATAATAGTATTTTTAATTGTATTTAGAATTTTTATATAATAATCAATTTAATATCAATTATTATATATAATAAAATATAAAAATATTTTTCGTGCGTTGCACGAGTGCAAATGCTAGTTTATTTAAATTACATCTAAATATGATTTTATTTATTTTACATGACCAAAATCAATTGCATCTTATTTATTTCAAAACATCTATAGTTTTATTTAGATTTGTAAATATTGAAATCTAATTACAATTATTTTAGATTTTGAATTATGAAGTTTAATGGAGCATAAATTTAATGTGAAAAGCTATTTAAATTATAAAAAAAAATGTGAAAAACTATTTATTTGAAATATATATTATAAGTATTTTCTTTTATTTTATAAATAAAGGTTTGGTTTTGGTTCCAAACTTTTTTTATTTATTTTTGAATTAATACTGTTCTATATAGGATTTTCTTTGTTTCTTGGTTTTTTGATTGATATTTTCATTTTATTTTGATACGGTGAGATGATATTTGATGGCGATTTTTTGGATGTTATTTGGAGTTTTTGTTTATTTACTTGATAAATCATGAATGCGTAGGATGCTGGTTTACTTTATGAAAGCCCCCGAGAAGTTTACTAAATTTTGTTCTATTAAGCTTTCACGGATTTGGATTTCAACTATTTGGAATTTTGCAATTTTTGGGCAATGACTATTAATTGAGAATCATGAAGATTTATGAAATCTTTCCTTAAGAAGGTGAATTACTTTTCTAGCTCCATAAATCGTTTTACCCCGAGTTGCTGCGCCACGCCCTTGGATTTTCATAAATTTGAGTTGTAATTGTGATAGTGGGTGGCGGGTATCTGACGGGTAGCGGGTTGGTGGATATCCGACGGGTGGCGGGTATCCACGTGTCTTGGGGAATGACAAATAGTAGTGTATAAGAAGTTGAAATTTTCTCTAAAATTTGTTGCAGTTTCGTGGTGATTTATTTGTTGGGTGGTTGATTGCAGGACGTCGACGTCGAGAAGCACCACCGCCCTTACCTCTCAAGCCACGACGGGTATCCTATGGATAGTGGGTGGCAACTATCCGACGGGTAACGGGTGGCGGGTCGCGGGTATGGGTGGCTCCTCTTTAATTTATTTTTTCATTTTAGTTTGATGTGTAACGTAGACCTATATCATATTACCAGTTTTTTAGTGAATAATCTCTATAATTTATAAATATATTAAAAAATAATTTTTATGCTTTTTTTATATAATTAATTATAACACCAAATGATACCCGTCGAAATTCGACGGCTTATAGTAAGAATATATTTATATATGAGTCTCATAACACCGGAGTTCTATGTTCGCTGAAGTGTATATTTGGTGATATGCTATGTTTGACCAATTTTTTTTATTTCAAAGTGGTGATATGTGAAATATTTTTAAATCATGCATACGTATTCCAGCATTATCATTTGTCTGTTCATAAAAATTTGTATATTTATTCATATAATAACTAAGTTGTTCACAACTAATAATGTGGTATACAGATGGTGTTTTGAAGGATTCATTAGAGGGATCAACCACAAACACTAAAAAGATGTTGCTCTTGGGTAATAGTTCAAAAGGCAGGAAAGACGAAGGATTTCAGTTTTTTTTTTTTTTTGTAAATCATTATGAAGAATTCTGGTACCAAGTTTTGAAATATTCACGAAGACCAGATTCTGTTTTGGACCTATATATTAACATATGTATTGATAAATGAATTGCATTTAAATATATCGTGTTAAAAATTAATATTATTACCTTTTATTCTCTTAAAAGCCAATTTTCAAAATAATGTACAGTAACAAGTTCGAATAAAATGTTCATAAATAATGAATAAATCAAATTAAATATTGAACACGGTCATCTGCAATATATAGTACCGTGTTAAACGTTATTCATATTTTGTTGAACAAAAATTGTGATTCTTTGTACGTACAAATTGTATTATGTTCATTGAAAAACTATATTTCATTCATTGAAAATTTGTGGTTATTCATTATATAATAATATTATTGATACCTGATTGACAATTGTAAAGATATTTTATAAAAAACATTTCGAACATGTTTAAAAAAGTGACTAACATCTAAAATAAAATTTTCGAATTTTACTTATTGAAAAAAAATATTATGTGATAAAATAAACCATAACATTAAACTACAAAAAAAAAATCTCTTACATATGTCGAATTTATATATGATAAAAAAAATTATTCATTAAAAAAATTGAACTAATAAAAAATTAAATAAGGAAATCATGAAGATATGCATAGTTACCACCAAAAATACTACAAATTCGGCCAACTAATTAAATATCAATTTGATAACTACCTAAAATAAAGTGATTGGTTTTAGATTGACCACTAGAAACACGGTTACAGATAAATAGAAATTTACATAATTAGCCTTAAACATAATTAATTGCATAATTAAAAGAATTACATACATAAAAGGCGGAAGTCATATAGACCGCTAGATCTAATCAAATCAAAGGCTATGACCAATTCTTTATTCTCAAAATATATGCAATTCTCCATGAATCCTTTCTCTATATATATATTTGTGTTATATATATCCGGAATCCAAGTGCCTTCACCTCTACCAGCAATCCAGCATATTGAATCCTTTTATTTCTATAATAATTGGATACAATCTATTTATTCTATGTATTAATTTTAACGTTTCAAATATTAACTTAGGAGGATAATCAAGTATATGGATCTATATGTCTCTTGGGAGACATTCAAACACCAAACCTAGCTTATATGTGTAAAGAAAGAGTTATTAGTTTCGCCATTGATATGAGTAATGTTATTTCTAAAACTTACCATAGTTTGTGATGCGAGTAAAAAAAATCACATTTTTGTGACTTTTAAGGTAAAATAATTAATTTCTTGTTATACAAGATATATACATATCATGAGGAATGTTATGATACATATCTTATATGAGCACCTTATGTGAGCACCACTCACGTTTAGCCTTCGTTAGCATTTTTTTTTAGACATTTATTTTTATTCTAATACTTTATAAATCGTTATTAGGATCATTAATTTTATAAATAACATAAAAATCAAAGTCTAATTTATTAGTTTTATTAATTATTTGAAGTTAAATGAAATATGAACAAATCGGACTTTGATTTTTATGTTATTTATAAAATTAATAATCCTAATAACAATTTATAAAGTATTAAAATAAAAATAAATAACGAAAACAAAAAAGATAATGCCAAGGAGGGGCTAAACGTGAGTGGTGCTCACATAAGGTGCTCACATGTCACAGCCCGCCCTAACTAAGGATAGTTAAGCCGAGTGATCTACGACTAGGGATGGGGTTAAAGAAGAAGGGGAAGAAAAGGGGCGTCATTTATAGCCGTAAAACTTACTCATCTTAATAAAACTCGTCATTTTTATTCATGAATACTCAATTGAAAAAAAAAAATTGAAAATAGTCTATGAAAGACAGCATAAAACTTAATTAATATCATTAATCAAGTTATACATCATATGAAACCATTCTCTTAAGACTCAAAGTATGACATAACATACTATAACATCAACAACATCTTGCAGCGGAAAGTAGCTAGACATATGTATGAAGACATATTCTAGACAGGTTAACTATTTATTAACAACCCTGGAGACTCCGCTCATTGCAGCACCATCATCACATCAGCTCAACCTGCACATTTAGAAAACATATGCAGGGCTGAGTACAAAAGCACTCAGTGGGCACGTATGCCTAGGTATAAAAATACATGCTTCAAAACTGTAAATTGTCATGCCATCATAAACAGTACAGCAAGGGAGTTTTTCGCTAAAAAGGCCCAAGCTTACTAAGTTCATTTGTGATTCTTAAAGTTCGTCTGCAGACTAAGTTCTCTTGTAATCTATCATATCTGGAACTGTGTGCCGGAGAGGTGGCCACCTCTCACGGTCACTTGACCGGCCAACCCGCTAGATGACTCACGGTCACTGGTGTACACTAGTCCTGGCAGGATAGCTATCAACTGCTCAGGACCCGAATTCGATTGCATCATTGGCAAAGCCAAAGCAGATAGATATCATACTAAAATTGAAACATTTTATGGCAAGACAATACTTGAAATAACTTTAACTCAAAGATTTTGTCATGAAATAACTTGCTTGAATGTAACATTTAAACTCATTTGATATATATGAAACTGAAATTAACAGTTAGATCATCTCATGCATTCATTCGTATAAGAGGCCTACGATACGTAGGGGATCTCTATATACGTATAGTAAAAGTAATGCCCACCTGATTGCAGTGTATTGCTACTTAAGACAATGATTCTCTTTCCTTAGCGCGATAGGTTACTCAGACGCTTTTGTTTATTTGAACCTTTGATAACACGAAAACATGTGTTCGAGTGAATAATAGAAAAGATAACAACAAATGCAGTGAATCACTATTCACTCATTTTTCTAACTACCCATATTTCCTTAAACGACTATATCTAACTCATATACAATCGTTCTTCCTTTATCAAAATATTTCATGTACCTTTGAGGATGTAGGAAATTCCATTTTATATTATTCATTTATTTATCTATTATAAATAAAGAATAATTCTATAAACATAAAACGTTTTCCTTTTCCCCATTTAATAATGCCAATCACCAATATATATATATATACACATCAATAGCTCATTTATAATCTAAAAGTGATATTTTATCAACAATAAAACTTTAAAATCCTTAATAGGAATTATTTTGAATCATTTCCATCTCAACAAAACTGTATAGATTCAACTTCAACTAATAAACTGCTTTTACTCCGAACTCGTATGGAGTCGAATTTTATATCAATAGAAACCTCTTTGAGTCTAGTTTAATTGAAAAAAAAAGTATGTTGAAAAACTCCAAGTAGTTTAAGAGATATAGCGATTTTCCCATCGCCTACCAGATTCGGCAGTTTCTGCCAACTGAAAGTCCAGATTTTTGAAAAAATAGCAAACGTTACCTGAATGAGCTCAACTTTTATATGTAGATAGCTAACACATATATCTTCATACAATAAAAATTTGAGAGCTAAATATCAACATATGGTTACTGAAATAATTACCCTAATCATCTGCCTCACGACAGTTTCAGCAGATACTGGCAGTAGACTTCTCAAATTTTAAAAGGGTAGTAAACGAAGTTCAAATAACATGAAACTTTGAACAAATATTCACCACACTCCCATCTATACCCCAGAAATTTCCCATAATATAATAGAAACGGGAATGCATCGAAATAAGGGCGTCAACTTACCCTTGTCCAAGTGAGCACTAATGGAAGTTGTCCGTCGGGGGTTTTCCGGTCGTCGTTCCGTGATGGTGTTTAGCCGCGAAGGTCTACGACTTAGTTTTCCTCGTGCGAGGTAGATCAGGCTACACAACGGTGGTTTCTCGATCCTTTTTCGTCGTAAGGATAGTGAGAAACGAAGGCCGTAAGTTGGCCGGTGGCTAAGTCGGGAATTCGACGTTGGCCGCCGAAGGATATTGCGGCCTTTGGTCAGGAAAATATAGAGAAGGCTTCGGCCTTTCGATTGTTGGGTTTGGTAGCCTGAAGATGGAGGAACGAGTACACGTTCTCGGTTCAGAGCCTAGTGGCCGGTCGGCGAAGAAACAGCCCGGCGAAGGGAGCTCACTTGAGCTCTTGCAAGTAAGAAATTTAAAAAAATTCTTCTAAACTCTCTCTTGCCTCACACCTCTTGCTGCACTTCTATTTAACAAAGGGAGAAAAAATATACAGTGTTTACAACACTCACAACACTCAACTCACAACCCGTTATACCCCGAGAAAATTACTATCTAATTTTCTCACACCAAAAGCTTCTAACTAAGCTTTTGTCTCAAACCCTCAAACTCTCGTATTTGAGATTTTACTTCAACTTACTCTTGCTCTCTCTAACAGAAAGAAGTATTTTCTGCTTTGGTGTGTTTTTAAACTGCTGCGAATCCTAGCAATTTATAGGCAAAACTGGAATAGTGTTACTGTAGCAAAGGTTGAAAAATCATGCGCATTAGTCCAAAGCAGCCAAAACTTTTCTGCAAAGCACCAACTTTTTTTTTTGACAAATTGTTAGCACCAACTTTTTGACTAACAAGGGAATAGTGTAGGAATTGATGTGTTGGATGAAAAATCGAGACATACGTGTAGTGCCGTGATCTAGTTTCTCCTAGTTCCTGTAATAATTCTCCAATTCTCGTTTAATAAATACTCGTCTTATTTATATAAATTAAATCCTCAATCTTGAGATTTAATACGTGAAAGTCGAAATTAATTCGCGACTTAGTACTAAACATATAAAGCGTGAAATAATAAAATTATTATTAACATAAACTCGAGTTATAATTCTAGCAATTCGATTTAAATAACACGATTTATGAAATCGGTTATAAATCTAAAATTTCTAATACTATTGATTAAATCAATCAACTGGTAATGCAAGGTCTCAAACGTGTAGCTAAACCAATAATTTAATTATTGGTTTGATTCATGATTGAATATTAAATCGCAGCTCTGTATCTCTTATACAGACTTTTGCTGAAATAATATTATCTGAATAAAATAGTCACAATAAATAATTAAAAGAATTTTATAACTAATGCACATGTTTAATCTAATATATATTTAAAAGAGCGGGGCATTACATACTACCCCCCCTTAAAATAAATTTCGTCCCGAAATTTGCATACCTGGTATTCTAGCTTGTGATACTAGTCATTCGTTTCATTCATCTCTTTTGTAGCCTTTTCCATCCTGTGATGGTTCCACTACATGACGAGAACAATATTATTGCCTCGTAACACTTGAACCTTGCAATCTAGTCACTAAACTGATTTCTCTTAAGCCCTGAGCTTGGACTATCTCATCTTTCTTAATCACATACTTTCTTAACTGCGAGACGTAATATTCAGTGTATACATCCACAATCCTCCACTAACCATTAGTGCACTATTCCTGACTTTCGTGAATCCTTTCGTTTTTATTATTCTTGAGGCGAGACACATTTTCTCACCAATATCCATTTTCATTTCGTGCTTTCATAATCCTTTCTTGCAATTCACACTTAACTATTGATGCAACTACACAGCTTGATATTGTCTCCGGATGGTGAACAATTACTAAACCGAATAAGGCAATCACCAATCAGTACTTCATATTTAGTGGTGAAACATCTTATCTTAATTTCCAATTGATGGTACCATCATAAATCTTCACTAATTCGAATCGTCTCTGTTGTCTTACATTGAAATCTCTTTGCTCGAAAAAGCACTTCAAATTCTTGTCAGCTATAAGGACCTCACACTTAACTCCGTAGAGATAGTATCTCCAAATTTCCAACACGTGCACAACCACAACGAGTTCTAAGTCATAAGTCAAGTAATTCAACTTTGGGGCTAATGAGACATAGTGCTCAAGTTCTCTGAAGTTTAAAACAAATACTTGCTTCCTTTGAACATTCCTATTGATGGAGCTTTTGATACTATAGCCGAAACAATCACCCTTCTAGTGTGAGGTTGTTGGCTCTGAGGCTGGGTTAGATCTTAAGTCCTATTCTAAAGTTCTTTTTCTATTCTCGAATTTTCTGTTGTTTTCTTCATTCCATTTTCTTTCCTTCACCACATTTGGAGCACGTCCTGACATTTTGTTGAAAATCCTATCATACTAGTTATCTGCCCTGGTTCTCCACTTGGGATTCCAGAAGTTGCTTTGTTTCTACCGACTATCGGTCAAAAGATAGGTTGATGCTTAGTGTATCTTTCTAACTGTGAGAATATCACCTTCTAGTACTTCGAGAATTGACAGCAAACTAAGTCATTCTAGTCATTACTGTGCTTATCGTGGTAAAATAAGATCTTATTGTGACAACTACATAGTGTGAGTCTATACATTGGGATGACGCCCTACTCAAGGTCAAAATCCTAATTGACGATCACCGAGATCTTAGTTATATGGGCTGACCAGACCCAGCACAATGAATCACTCAGTCAAGTGGGAGCTTCGCCCCCAATCATGTCAACTTCTTATCTCTTATAAAGCTCTAAGTCAACTTCTAACTTAAAGCACTTACTAATAAGTGTTTCATCATAAGTTATTGATACCATGAAAGTCCATTCTATGTTGTTCTAGCCAAGCTATCATGACTAACATCATAATCATAAGCAACATAAGTTCTTATGTGAAAAACTTAATCTCACCGCTATTGAAATAGCTCAAGTGAATCCTTAGTCTTAAAGCATTGCCTCTATGTTGTAACATCTCTATGTTAAACATTTCTATCTTACCAGTCTTTACTTAAATCGATCAAGCGGTGCTATCACGATTAACATTCTCAAAGCATTCTTGGGTGGTACTCAAACGGTTTGTAAGAGGACCCATTATTCTAATCGTATAGGCAGCTAGCCTAAAATGACAACATAAAGCTTTTTCATTCATTCATACATACATACTTCTGTTTCTTTTGAAACCTTAACATATATGGACATTTAATGTCCCTTTCATGAAAACTTTGCTTATGCCGGAAAGATTCAAGGAATCTAACTCGACCATACATACATACATTGATTCGTTAAGGGCTCGGGTTGTCCCAAACACGAAATACATTCATTGAGTCGTTATGGGTTCGGGTAGTCCCAAACACGACAAAAAGCATTCACATAGCATCGTAAACATAAGGCGCACATTTTCTTGAAAAACTTTCATAACATCTGAAATACATATATGTATATTTTTGAAACTATTATCGTACCTTTGTTGCGGCAGTGTGACGGCGAGCTGAGGGTTACTGACATTCTTAGAAGTCTAGAGATACTATTCTAGACTCGACATCAAAACTTATGATTATCAGAGACATGAAAGGAAACTTATGCTCTATCTCATATTCTATCTCCTTACTCAACTCTATATAAACTCTCCACTCATCTCAAATCCTTAAGTTCAAGGATAGGTTTCAAGAAAATCATGGTTCCAAGTCTCGATTTGTCTCTCATATAAGGCTCGTCTAATCTCATTCAAACACATAGACAACACAATCACCTAAGGCCCATAAGAAAAACACAATCAAACATTATCAAAACATGCTTTGTTTTTACATTGACTCAACTTCAAAATCTAACCTGTTCTGACTCCGACACCTCCTGGACTCGAGACTCATACCAAAAGAAAGATCTTCGAGTCTAGTTTCATATAAAAAAGTAGAGTCAAAAACTCCAAGTATTGTAGGAGATATGACTGTTTTACTACAGTCTACCATATTCGGTAGTTTTGAGCAATCGAAAACTTGGATTTTTGAAAAATAGTAAACGTTGTCAAACTGGGCTCAACTTTGGTGGATATCTAGCTAACACTATAAGGTTAATACCATAAAAATTTTGAAATCTAGATCACACAGGAAGCTACTGAAATGAATGACTCTTTCTTCTGTTCTCTGAAATTCTCGGTAGTAATGTGCAGTTTAGGTTTTGTATTTTATAAAAATAGTAAACGAAGTCCAAATGACTTGAAATTTTATCGGTGTGCTTAAGACTCATGTAGGGATTTGCTATAAAATTTTCAAAGCTATTAGACATCTAAAAACCATCGATCACAGTAGGTCAGTAGGCCTACGAAATTCACCAAAATCTCATCTCAAACTCTTAAATGCTCAACCCAACATCCTTCAATGAAAACCAATCAAAGCTCATTTTAAACACATATAGCACTTGAAAACATTCAAGCACATTATAATACTCATCATACTCAATCTTGACTCTCTTCTTACATCATAACCTCAAATCTTAAGTAAAACATTTCAACGAACGCATCATTAAAATTCTCTTCTCATTTTCGTGCTCAAAATTACTCAAATACTCAAACATGATCTCATTCATCATATAAATCATTATACACATATAGATTCCCTTTTATCATGTAAACTAAACTCTAATGAAACTTCATGTATTATCATAAAACTCTTAATAAAACATGACAAACTTTCTCATAATGGTCATAAAGCAATTAGACCTCATTTTATCAATCATCGACTTCTCAAAATATGAAAACTCAAAAACTCATACAAACTAAACTAAGTCAGAAATTTCTTAGCCAACAAAAGACTTACTCAAACATAATTATACACTAATATCATGCTCAAATACATATATCTTAAGCCAAAATCACTTAAATAACACATAGGCAAAAAGTCCTGATTTTTATTAAAGTAAACTCTTTGAAATTTAATAAACACACATGATACCTTAATCCATTCATAGATCTATCAATCTTAGCCAATTAATCACACATATAACCCATCAATTTACAAATTAGAGCATAGATACACATATCCCTAATTTTATTAAACTAACTCATATCAAAATCATCAATTGACATCATATACTCAATTTACTCCCTCCTTAGAATAATGTCTACGTTCCACATAGGCATTAAGTGCAAGGTTCTTGTTTTCATCTTTAGTGGTCCTAACTCAAATTCTAATTTAGAAATCATGTGAGAAACTGTAGTAGCTCTTCCTACAGGAGTGATTACTCTCAACTTGGGACTAGCTCGTTTTGGTTCGAGTTTGAAGGTAACATGCTTCAAACACTTAAAGAATGCAAGGCTCCTGTATTAAACAGGATTCTAACTGGTGCATCCAATATCTTGCCCATACTACCTTAAAGTCCTGCCTTAAACCAGCACTTAAAACTCAAACATCTCTTCATCAGTATCCATCTTCTGATGAGCGAACGTGATAGCTCACAGAGTTCTCAATTATACTCTACAATCGATTTCTTTCCTTGAATCAAACTTCGATAATAAGTCTCTCGCTGCTTACTGTACTCCTCGGTACATATTTCTCAAGAGTAGCCTTGAATTGTTCTCAGGTGTAGTTTACCAGTTGCTCGGGTGTTAAAGTCCTCTGACGTGCCTCTCACTAGTCTTATACATCAAGAGAATCTACTAGGATAACTCAAAAGTTGTAAGAGTTCAACCCTAGAATGACATCAAAACAAATTGTTTCAAGAGACTCAAATGAATGACCAGAGGGTAGAATGAAGTAACTACCAGGTCGAACAAAAATGACCTAGAGTAAGAACCCATCTGGCTTTTCAACCGAAAGTTGAAACACATGGGTTTATAAACCCAAAACACGTCTACTGAGATTTGGATCATGCGGACTGGCCAGGTCCAACATAATCACTCCCCAGTCACACGGGATATACTATCCCGAACTTGGAAATTATGTGTCTTCTAAACCCTCATAATACTATACAAAACTTAAGTTGATACCAGCAAGCTAAAAGCTTAAACTCAGGGTCCTATGTTCTAGACTCTTGTTTCGAAAGTTCAATATTTTTCGACTCTCCTCTCATGTTGCGGTGGTGGTGGCGGAGTATTATCCCGCCTATCCTTCACATCACACTCTTGATGATATCTTTGAGGCATTTTTGAAATCACAAAAGGAAAACTCAACTCGACCAACGCTCTAAGCATCCTCGAAACTCAAGTTCAATTTACTAACTCAACTTTAAGGAAACCTTCACGGTCACCTTAACATTCATCTGTAAGGCAATAAGCACTCACGAAATGCTAACAAAAAGACCACTCTGGTCAACCTAATATATATCCATCAGTAGAATGCCTCTTTTTAGAGGACTTACATAAAGGGGTTATATAAACCCTACAAAAACCATAGTATCTATCGTAATGTCCCTTCTAAACCGACACCATTAATGGTGCTATGTCTCGGTTTGGACTTCCTACGGTAATTGTTACCAGTTAACTCATCTAGTTGCTACTTTAGCACACTAGGAACATCCATCTATTTAACATCAGTAGGGTACTATATTCGCATGCTTATCTATCAGCATGTCAAAAGCTCAAGTATCAATATCCCCTAAGTAAGTTATATACATCGCAATATAATTGAAACTAATCAAAAACAAGGGTGTACTGCTCATACTCTCAAGATCATCCTTAGCTCTAGCCTACATCGGCTTCTCTTCTCATTCTCATCAACTCTAGCCCTCCTTGGCTACTTCTCATCCTTTCAACCCTAGCCTTCCTTGGCTCTTTCTCATCCTTTCATAGTCTATGAACATGTGTTTGAAAATTTGCTAGGGTATCTCTGTACCACATACTGTACGCCTCGTCCTCGTATCCGATCTTCCCTGAGTTCGATCTCACAACAGTCCACTTTCGTGCAGTGCCAACAGTCCTGGCCAACCTATAAGGAGAACTTAAAGGTGACTCTAGGAACTAACTCTACTTGGCTCCAGCAACAGAAATAAACAAAACATAACTTAGCAAAACTCCTACTAAGTAGTACTGTTATCTTAAAACTCAAGCTCAAAACATCTAAATTCTCATCTCGTCCCATCTTTACTCAGTAGGGAATCTCTCTAAACAATGATATTAGATCCCTTAATCTAAATCATCGTGACTCAGTAAGACAACTCAACAATTTTCTCTCAAAGCCATCTCCAAAGACTATGGCTCATGATACCTCCTCAAGTACCATTAAGGTTGCGTGAGCAAAACTCGCGTCACAAAACAACTCAACATATCGTACAATATCTCATTGCAACATGCTAATAACTCATCATTAATCATGCTATTATACTCAAGCTCATAACTCAAACTCATAACTCAAACTCATAACTCAAACCAACAAGTACTTAAAGCAATTGCTAATTCTCTCAAGCTTTAGCTCTAAGTTCTCATTTCATCCTTCTACTTAGAAAAAAAATCTCTCTTAACAATGACATTAGATTCCTTCATCTAAATCATCGTGACTTATCACAATTGCTCAAACAATTCTCATCACAAAACATCTCAAATACATCACATCATAACTCATAATTATGCATCCTCAATCATATAACATCATATGATATAAACGCTCTCATGATTCATCATGTAACGTCAACATATGCTCTTACAACATAATAACTCATTATTAATCATGTTGTCATCCTCAAACTCAAACTATGCACCTTCAAAGTGTAACATCATAACTCATCATATAACCTCAACATCATGTTCTTCAAAATTTAATGTCAAATAAACTTTGAAATTTTACATACCTCGTTGAGTCTGGTGTGATGGTGCGCTGAGCTCACGGTTGTTAATAACTATTAGTCTAGTGACTCATTCTAGACTAAACTCAAGACTTATAATTCAGAGCTTTCCTTCGCTCTGATACCACTTTGTCACAGCCCGCCCTAACTAAGGATAGTTAAGCCGAGTGATCTACGACTAGGGATGGGGTTAAAGAAGAAGGGGAAGAAAAGGGGCGTCATTTATAGCCGTAAAACTTACTCATCTTAATAAAACTCGTCATTTTTATTCATGAATACTCAATTGAAAATAGTCTATGAAAGACAGCATAAAACTTAATTAATATCATTAATCAAGTTATACATCATATGAAACCATTCTCTTAAGACTCAAAGTATGACATAACATACTATAACATCAACAACATCTTGCAGCGGAAAGTAGCTAGACATATGTATGAAGACATATTCTAGACAGGTTAACTATTTATTAACAACTCTGGAGACTCCGCTCATTGCAGCACCATCATCACATCAGCTCAACCTGCACATTTAGAAAACATATGCAGGGCTGAGTACAAAAGCACTCAGTGGACACGTATGCCTAGGTATAAAAATACATGCTTCAAAACTGTAAATTGTCATGCCATCATAAACAGTACAGCAAGGGAGTTTTTCGCTAAAAAGGCCCAAGCTTACTAAGTTCATTTGTGATTCTTAAAGTTCGTCTGCAGACTAAGTTCTCTTGTAATCTATCATATCTGGAACTGTGTGCCGGAGAGGTGGCCACCTCTCACGGTCACTTGACCGGCCAACCCGCTAGATGACTCACGGTCACTGGTGTACACTAGTCCTGGCAGGATAGCTATCAACTGCTCAGGACCCGAATTCGATTGCATCATTGGCAAAGCCAAAGCAGATAGATATCATACTAAAATTGAAACATTTTATGGCAAGACAATACTTGAAATAACTTTAACTCAAAGATTTTGTCATGAAATAACTTGCTTGAATGTAACATTTAAACTCATTTGATATATATGAAACTGAAATTAACAGTTAGATCATCTCATGCATTCATTCGTATAAGAGGCCTACGATACGTAGGGGATCTCTATATACGTATAGTAAAAGTAATGCCCACCTGATTGCAGTGTATTGCTACTTAAGACAATGATTCTCTTTCCTTAGCGCGATAGGTTACTCAGACGCTTTTGTTTATTTGAACCTTTGATAACACGAAAACATGTGTTCGAGTGAATAATAGAAAAGATAACAACAAATGCAGTGAATCACTATTCACTCATTTTTCTAACTACCCATATTTCCTTAAACGACTATATCTAACTCATATACAATCGTTCTTCCTTTATCAAAATATTTCATGTACCTTTGAGGATGTAGGAAATTCCATTTTATATTATTCATTTATTTATCTATTATAAATAAAGAATAATTCTATAAACATAAAACGTTTTCCTTTTCCCCATTTAATA
Source organism: Salvia miltiorrhiza (assembly GCF_028751815.1). Taxonomy (NCBI): domain Eukaryota; kingdom Viridiplantae; phylum Streptophyta; class Magnoliopsida; order Lamiales; family Lamiaceae; genus Salvia; species Salvia miltiorrhiza. The sequence goes on from NC_080391.1 coordinate 50,956,074, forward strand.
ATGCCAATCACCAATATATATATATATACACATCAATAGCTCATTTATAATCTAAAAGTGATATTTTATCAACAATAAAACTTTAAAATCCTTAATAGGAATTATTTTGAATCATTTCCATCTCAACAAAACTGTATAGATTCAACTTCAACTAATAAACTGATTTTACTCCGAACTCGTATGGAGTCGAATTTTATATCAATAGAAACCTCTTTGAGTCTAGTTTAATTGAAAAAAAAAGTATGTTGAAAAACTCCAAGTAGTTTAAGAGATATAGCGATTTTCCCATCGCCTACCAGATTCGGCAGTTTCTGCCAACTGAAAGTCCAGATTTTTGAAAAAATAGCAAACGTTACCTGAATGAGGTCAAATTTTATATGTAGATAGCTAACACATATATCTTCATACAATAAAAATTTGAGAGCTAAATATCAACATATGGTTACTGAAATAATTACCCTAATCATCTGCCTCACGACAGTTTCAGCAGATACTGGCAGTAGACTTCTCAAATTTTAAAAGGGTAGTAAACGAAGTTCAAATAACATGAAACTTTGAACAAATATTCACCACACTCCCATCTATACCCCAGAAATTTCCCATAATATAATAGAAACGGGAATGCATCGAAATAAGGGCGTCAACTTACCCTTGTCCAAGTGAGCACTAATGGAAGTTGTCCGTCGGGGGTTTTCCGGTCGTCGTTCCGTGATGGTGTTTAGCCGCGAAGGTCTACGACTTAGTTTTCCTCGTGCGAGGTAGATCAGGCTACACAACGGTGGTTTCTCGATCCTTTTTCGTCGTAAGGATAGTGAGAAACGAAGGCCGTAAGTTGGCCGGTGGCTAAGTCGGGAATTCGACGTTGGCCGCCGAAGGATATTGCGGCCTTTGGTCAGGAAAATATAGAGAAGGCTTCGGCCTTTCGATTGTTGGGTTTGGTAGCCTGAAGATGGAGGAACGAGTACACGTTCTCGGTTCAGAGCCTAGTGGCCGGTCGGCGAAGAAACAGCCCGGCGAAGGAGCTCACTTGAGCTCTTGCAAGTAAGAAATTTAAAAAAATTCTTCTAAACTCTCTCTTGCCTCACACCTCTTGCTGCACTTCTATTTAACAAAGGGAGAAAAAATATACAGTGTTTACAACACTCACAACACTCAACTCACAACCCGTTATACCCCGAGAAAATTACTATCTAATTTTCTCACACCAAAAGCTTCTAACTAAGCTTTTGTCTCAAACCCTCAAACTCTCGTATTTGAGATTTTACTTCAACTTACTCTTGCTCTCTCTAACAGAAAGAAGTATTTTCTGCTTTGGTGTGTTTTTAAACTGCTGCGAATCCTAGCAATTTATAGGCAAAACTGGAATAGTGTTACTGTAGCAAAGGTTGAAAAATCATGCGCATTAGTCCAAAGCAGCCAAAACTTTTCTGCAAAGCACCAACTTTTTTTTTTGACAAATTGTTAGCACCAACTTTTTGACTAACAAGGGAATAGTGTAGGAATTGATGTGTTGGATGAAAAATCGAGACATACGTGTAGTGCCGTGATCTAGTTTCTCCTAGTTCCTGTAATAATTCTCCAATTCTCGTTTAATAAATACTCGTCTTATTTATATAAATTAAATCCTCAATCTTGAGATTTAATACGTGAAAGTCGAAATTAATTCGCGACTTAGTACTAAACATATAAAGCGTGAAATAATAAAATTATTATTAACATAAACTCGAGTTATAATTCTAGCAATTCGATTTAAATAACACGATTTATGAAATCGGTTATAAATCTAAAATTTCTAATACTATTGATTAAATCAATCAACTGGTAATGCAAGGTCTCAAACGTGTAGCTAAACCAATAATTTAATTATTGGTTTGATTCATGATTGAATATTAAATCGCAGCTCTGTATCTCTTATACAGACTTTTGCTGAAATAATATTATCTGAATAAAATAGTCACAATAAATAATTAAAAGAATTTTATAACTAATGCACATGTTTAATCTAATATATATTTAAAAGAGCGGGGCATTACATCACATAAGATATGTAGCATAACATTCCTCTTCTATTTTGTATGGATTATACTTATGTTTTATATAGGGGTTATTGCCAGAAAATACATATACTTTGTCAATTTTCTGGTTTATAACATGACCTTATAATTTGGCCAGAAAATACATCAATTTTCAATTTAATTGCAATTATAACATGACTTTATAGTCTGATCAGAAAATACACCAAGTTTCAATTTATTCTCAATTATAACATGACCTTGTAATTAATTTAGTATAATAATATCAAGTTTAATACATTAAATATTTTTAATTTTCTTTTCATCTCACAATATATATATATAAATATATATATATTGATCGTATCAATATTTATATATATATATATATATATATAACAAGATATTATATTGATGTCTTAAAAATACACATATATATATATATATATATATATATATTATGAAATAATTAATCATCTAACTTAATTTTTATAAAAATTAATCAATCAATTAACAATATTTTATACATAACAATTTAATATAAATACAATAAATATTAATACATCTATGATGAAAAATAATCTAAATAAGGTCATGTTATAATTGAGAATAAATTAAAACTTGGTGTATTTTCTTGTCAGACTATAAAGTCATGTTATAATTGCGATTAAATTGAAAATCGATGTATTTTCTGGTCAAATTATAAAGTCATGTTATAAATCAGAAAATTGACAAACTACATGTATTTTTTGGCAATAACTCCTTTTATATAATATATAAAAGAAATATATTAGAAGCTTAAGCCACAAATCAAATCACAATAAAATTAAAAAAATAATCTCCTCTTCTATTTTGTATGGATTATACTTATGTTTTATAAATCGACCAATCATGATTTGCTTTACATATATCTACCAGGCTACACACATATTTATTACTATTATTTTTACTTATCTCTCCTTTATCTTCACTTCTTTTTATACGCATTTTAGACCAATTATTTTTTTTTTTTGAGAGAAAGGTGAAGCATATATTAATTGAAATCCGAATGTACAATGTCTAGAAGCCAATTAGGAAAATTGGCCTTCCAAACAATAGCATCAGAAGAAGAAAAAGAGAAGCGAGCAAGCTCGTGAGCTGCTCGGTTTGCCTCACGTCGAGCGTGAAAAAAATCAAGAACAATGTAATTCCTTGCATGAACAAAAGCATCCTAGAGTTCGTCACAAAGAGACTCGGTGCCAAAGTGAGATTCTTGGAGAACATGAGTCGCCAGAAGTGAATCCGTGTAAACAACCACTGGTCCCGTATCATTCTTCAGACAAAATCCCACAACCACCAAGATAGCATGTAACTCCGCAAGAAGAACCGTTGGTGTGAAACCCATCCTTTGACACCCAGCTGCCACAGGTTTTCCCAGAACATTTCTGATGATAAACCCCATACCCACACAAACACCCTCCTCAAGATAAGCCATATCAACATCAACACGCAAAACGTTGGGAGGTGGAGCGTACCAGTGTCTTTTTCCCTCAGCTGGAAGAAGTCGGTGTTCAATGAGAGTCTGTTCCCGAGCTTTATGGTAAGTTTCCAACATTCGCAATCCTTCACTAAAATTCAGGGTGTCATTCGGCCCCCTCTATCCATGTTTGAGCTCACATAAAAACTTCCAAGCAAGCCATAGGAGGAAGAGCCATTGTTCCAAACCTTCATCCCCATCATGGTCCGCCACCACCCTGCAGAGATCCCTTAAATCAAGATTCTTGAACGGCTTTAACAGCTGCCAGAGATCAGTCCCTGTCCAGGCTTCACGGACTTGCTTGCACCAAAGGAGGCTGTGGGTCGTAGTAGCCCAATCAAAATTGCACCATGGGCAGATCGCCGTTGTGGGAACATGATGTCGAGCTAAGTTAGCATTAACAGGGATCAAATCATTCAAAGCCCGCCAAGCAAAGTGCAAAACTTTCGGCGGAAGATTCAGTGCCCAGAAGCGTTTCCACCAATTACAAGATTCAGCTCGCGACGAATTCTCTTGAGGCTTGTAGAAATTGACAGCACAGAGATACCCGGACTTGACTCCAAATCTTCCTTTTTCATCGAAAACCCAGAAGCGAGAGTCGTCCTTTTTTTCTTTTGGTAATTCTATCGAGCAGATAGCGTGCACAGCGAAAACAGGGAAGAAGTTCACAAGTTTCGCCCTCTGCCACGTTCCATCTGCCCCAATAAAATCCTTCACTTTCAAATTCTGATTAGCTGCAGCTAAAAGGGGCGGTTGCCATCTACCCAAACTCGGAATCCAATAGTCGGAGAAAGCTGAGATTTTGTCCCCATTTCCAACATGCCATCTCAGGCCATTTTTCAAAAGCTCTCTGCCCCAGCAAATAGAGCGCCAAACATACGAGCTATTCGCGGAAATGCGAGCCTCCATAATATCATCATTGCGGAAAAATAGCGTTGTTTTAGCACTCGAGCGAGAAGAGACGTCGGGTTTTTAATGATCCTCCACACTTGTTTCGCAAGTAAAGCCTGATTGAAGGGGACGAGTTGTCTAAAACCCAGACCGCCTTTTGATTTCTGTTGACAGAGCACTTCCCATCGAGACCCAATGCATCTTTCGACCTTGATCCGTGTCGCCCCACCAAAACTGAGCACAAGCCTTTTCAATATCCAAACACACACCAATTGGAACTCGAAAGCAAGCCATAGTGTAAGTCGGAATGGATTGAATAACAGATTTAAGAAGAGTCTCCTTTCCCCCGCCGAAAAGAGTTTCTGTTCCCACCCTTGTAATTTTTTCACAGCACGATCCCGAAGGAAATCAAAATGGAGCTTCTTTTGTCGAGGAATGAAAGTGGGCAGCCCCAAATAAACAGCGTGGCCTGCCGTTTCAGTGATCCCGAGCGTCTGTGTAACTTTCTCAATATCCACGTCCTTTGCATTGGGACTAAATGTAATCGCCGACTTTTCATAGTTAATAGTTTGTCCTGAGGCCTTCTCATACTTCTGCAAAACAGAAAGGAAATTTCGAGCTACCTCCTCCGTAGCTCTAAAGAAAAGGAGGCTATCGTCCGCGAAGAAAAGATTCGTGATAGTAGGACTATTACGCGCCATTTTTACCCCACTAAAAAGGCCTTGATTCTCGAAACTCCGAAGCAAAGAAGAGAACCTCTGCGCACAAATAACAAACAAAAAGGGTGAGAGAGGGCAGCCTTGGCGCAGGCCGCGAGTTGGGGTGAGGTTCCCAAACACCTTGCTGTTAATCACGAACGAGAATTGCACCATGGCTATGCATTGCATCACAAGATCAATCAAAGGTAAAGGGAAGCGGAGAATCACCATCATAGCACGCAAGAACTTCCATTCCACCCTATCATAGGCTTTACTCATATCGAGTTTAGCCGCCGCGTAGCTCTCAGATCCTTGTTTTTTGTTTCGAATCCAATGCATACATTCATATCCCAGGATAATATTGTCTGAAATAAGACGTCCTGGTATAAAAGCACTTTGAGACTCATCAATCACCCAATGTAAGGCCATGCGAAGTCTATTCGCGAGGGTTTTGGCCACCATCTTGTAAGTCATATTGCAAAGGCTAATCGGGCGGAAATTTTTCATGTCTTTCGGCTTCTTGGTCTTCGGGATAAGGGCAATAAGAGTCTTGTTCCAATGCCTAATGCTCTTCTTCCCATTAAGAATCTGAAGAACTTCACTAGTAACGTAGTCACCAATTTCGCCCCAAAATTTCTGAAAAAAGAACAGAGGGAAACCATCCGGACCGGGAGCCTTGTGAGGATTCATCTGAAAAAGTGCCTTTCGAACCTCGTCTGTTGTGAAGGGTCTGGCCAGAGCTGCCATCGAGCCCTCACCCAAGAAAGTGGAGCAAGAGTTTGTAACTTCATCAATGGCCGTCTGGTCCGGCTGAGAAGAGCAAAACAAATCTTGAAAAAAGTTTTGCACAACCGAAGCAATCTCACCCTCCTTCTTCACTTCCACCCCATCTGCATTCCTCAAAGAGATAATAGAATTCTTAGCTTTCCGCTTTTTAGCAAAAGCGTGGAAATACTTGGTGTTGCGGTCACCCAATCCGAGCCAATTAGCTCGCGATCTTTGCTTCCAATGAATCTCTTCCGCTTCTGTAAGTTTTTCCAATTCTTTGGTAATTTTTGCCAAGTCTCTTGAAAAATTCTTTGTATGGGACTGCCTATTCAGTAAATTCTGTCGTTTTTCCCTGAGCTCCTTAATTTGCTTGGAGAGCTTATCCAATTTGTCCTTCGCCCAAGCTGAGAGAAAGCTCTGACAGACGCCCAACTGCTCATGCAAAGAGTCCGAAGAAGAGTTGGTCCAGCACGTAAGTAAATCCGCCCCGAAGGTCTTGTCTAAGAGCCACTTTTGTTCAAAGAAAAACCTTTTTTTCCCCTTATCATGTTCCACCTGTTCATTCCTCATGGCGAGTTTCATCAAAATCGGCCTATGGTCCGAGCAAAAGGGTCCAACACATGGACCGCGCCCACCTCAAAAATTTCATCCACTAAACAATTAAAGAGAAATTTGTCAAGTCTGCCAAAACGGGCTTCTTCGCCTTTTCTTTGGTTGTACCATGTGAAAAGGGAGTCAGAAGGTACTGATTTTAGTCCGCAAAATTGAAGTGCCAAATTGAAATCACGCATTTGAGGCCACGGTCGTTTGCTCCTCTCGCAGCATTCAGCCCTACACGTGATTTCATTGAGATCTCCCCCAACAATCCACGGAATATCCACAGCTGAGCTACAAGCAAGCCTTTTCAGTAGGGTCCATGAATGGTGTCTTTTAGTAGTCTCCGGATTACCATAAAACCCTGTAAAATGCCAAGTCAATTCATCAGTTTGAATAATTCAGTCGATGTGGCCCGGGGAGAAGCTGGTGATGTTAACATTACAAGGTTCCTTCCATAAAAGCATCAACCCTCCACTTGAACCTTTGGGATCAACCACGAAATGCCCCTCGAATTTGAAAAGTGTCTGCCACCATTTCGCTTTAACAGTATTAACTTTCGTCTTAAATGCGTGATTTCATATTGACTTCTCAAAAGTCACAACTTAATTTCAGCATTACATTGACTGAGGGCAATCGAAATCCCCGATCGAAAAATATTTTTTTTTTAAAGAAAGAAGGCTTATATTGTAATACCCCGTTTTCTCATAGCTAAATTTAGAGTAATTTTGAATTTAAAAATTAAGATGATTCATGCCGGAGAAAGAAAATGAATTTATTTTAATTCCAACAAAGACGTTTTAAAAAAAAATTGTAAATTTAGTTATTAAATTTATATGCATTGCATATTTATTTAATTGAGCATCAATCATTTACACGAACTATTTATTTAGCGAACCCCGAAAAAAAATATTACTTATATGTTTTTAATTAGTCATAGCCTTTTCAACCATTCCTATCGGCCACCATACTTCCTCTCACTCACGTACAACTACTCTTCAACATAAACCCCAATTTCAGCATGAGGCCATGTCAAGGTACACGTAGGGATCAATCACCTAAAGAAAATATCAAGTCTACATGTAACACCTCCCCTTCATTTTCACGGATAAAGAGCTGCCAACTCACACCATTCCCTCAACAAGTCACTGCAACTAAGTTACTTTGGCATTTCTCTCAAGCTTCAACAATCCTCCCCATATTTCTCTCCTCTCTCGCAAGAAAGGTTCAAGAACAGAATCATCCACCATTCAAGTACTCACAACTCACAAGGTTTTATCTTGAACTCCTTGCTTATCCTATTTTTTTTTTTACAGAGATTAAAGTCCTTATTTTGTGTTCCACATTCTGAAAAACTCAGCTGCACAGACAAAGAAACGCACATACGCATACATCTATTCTGTATGTATATATATAAATATGTGTGTATCCGCATAAACAATCGAACCAAGTTTTCAGTATGTATAACAAAATTCATTTATTGATTTAAAGAAAAGACTTATGTTTGTACATATGAAAGAATCGACTTGATAAAAGAGAAGTCTTGAAGCTTTGTTTTCCCCTGATTTCGAACCTTGCTGTGTCGGGTCCTTTGGTGTGTTTGTTGGCTGTGAGAGTCGATAGATGGAGAGAGGTAGAGCACGGCACAGCGGCAACTCGCCGCTGCTGTCCGGCCAAGGGCGAAGAGTGAAAAGGGGGAGGGGATCCGAGGCGGCGGCTTTGCTGCCGTTGCTCTGGATCTGAGAACGGAGGGAGCCTTGGTATGGTGTGTGTGTTCTGTTGGTTGGGCCTAGGGCTTCAGGCGGCGGCGGCCTCGTCGTCGCTGCCCTGAGTCGCCGGAGTCAGAGGAAGAGGATAGGTCGGGGTGAGAGTGGTTGAGGACGGCGGCCGTCGAGGGAGCTGCGGTCGCCGGGAATCGAGCAAGAGAGTCGGCGATTTGGGGGCTAGGAACCAGAGGGAGTCGGGAGGGTTGAGAAATTGATGGTGACAGTGGCTTGATGCTGCTGTGCACCGGAGATTCCGAGGAGAGAGAGGGAGTCGGCGGACGGCGGCTGCGTGCTGCCTCCGTCCATGTGCCTGGGTGTGTGTAGAGAGCCGAGGGTGGCGCGGCCTATCGCCGCTGCTCCTCCGGCAAGCTTCGGCGGCGGCGGAATTCCGAGGGAGAAGGGGACGGATTTCTGGCGTGAAGAGAGAGAGTGAGATGGGATGAGGGCGCAGCTAGGGATGAAGAAAGGAGGGGTAGGGTTTAAGTTGTTGGGCTGGTCTGTTGGGCCGGGTCTTGGGCCGATTTTTATGAGTGTTGGGCCCGTTTTTATTTTTAATTGGGCCATGTCTATTTATTTAGTTGGGCTGCTACCTGATAATTTTTTTAAAAATGGGCTATTGTTATTTAATTGAGATTGGGCCTTTCCTTTTAATTAACATTGTGTTTAATTATTTTAAAAAGGATGATTTCATAATAATATCATATTATTATTATGTGCATATATGATTAAGCATGAAATGATTTGCATCAAGTATTTTTGTGAGTGAAAGCATTCATGATTTAATTGGTTTATTTATAAATCCAATTATTTAAGAAAATCGAGTAAAGATATTGTTGGTGTCCTTGACTCAAGAATTTTAGTTTTCAAATATTTATTACTCCCTCCGTCCCAATAATGAAGACACACTTCATTTGGGCACGGAGATTAAGGAGAGGTAGTTTAAGTGGTAAAGTGTTGTGGCCCACTTAGATTAGTGTATTTGATTAAATATGTTTAGTAAATTTCTTTATTTTTATATAAATTTATGAATTTCGAAATTTTTAATTAATTTAATTACATTTAATTTTTTTTTCGAAATTAACTGTCTTTTTTTTTTACATCGCACATAAAACTCAAAATAAATCTGAAATCCCCAAAATCATACACCCAAATCAGAAATAAATCTACAAATTTGGATCCCCAAATCATACACCCAAATCATCAAGAAACATAAATTGAAATCGCCATTTTCAAGGTCTACTTCAATTTTCTGAAAAGTAATTTTTCATCTCATCTTTGAAAAGCAATTTTCATTCTCATCCTTGAAAAGAAATCAAATCGAAACCAGAAAAGGAAAAGGTCTTCATCAGCAATTCAATTGAAATCGAAATCGCCATTTTCCACTTTCAATCGCGGTTGCGGCTTTGCTGCGGTCGCCGTAGACGAGAGAGAGGCGACGAAGCCATGGCTGATTTTCTCTAATGAGGTCGAGAAGGATAGCGGCGAGGATGCGAGAGAAGCTGGAGGTGAGGAGGGAGGTTGGGGTTTGGGTGGAGATGGAGCTCGACTGCTTCAATGGAGTTTCTTGGCGAGTATGAGAAATGGAAATATGTGGTTGTGGGCTAACCATGGGAAGATGGAGCTTTACATGTTTCTTGGCGAGCTCTGGTTGGCGGCAGCAAGGGCGACGACCCTATCGAGAGTCCGATGGTGGGCTCGCCTACCGTTGTTTCGCCGGAGATTTGAGGGAGGAACCGGCGGTGCTGTTCGCCGGAGAGGGGAGAACATTCAAGAGAGAGAGAAAAAGATGGGAGGCGGACGAATTTTGTAGATTTTAGGGTTTGGTTAGTTATTTATAGTCTAATTAGTGTTAAATTAAGTAGTGTTGTTAAGCCCTAATTATTTCCCAAAATAGAAGTGTGTCTTTATTATTGGGACAGCCCAATAAGGAAAGTGTGTCTTCAATAATGGGACGGAGGGAGTATTAAATTTTGGAAACCCGGCGTGATGAATCAGGAATGTTTAGCACACTCACTAAGACATAAGATTAGCATCACGAGACCTATTAAGAATAGAATTTCTTGTAGGCTTTGTGGACCAAGGGGATTAGCGCTGCTTTCCCAAGACAAGTTATATGTGTATGATCTTCAGGCTTTGCCTATCCAGGTGGGCTTTATCTTACAAATGTATCTTGAGTTATATAAGCTTTGATATTTCATGAAAATGTTGTTTATCCAATATAAATGTTTTTATGTGCGTTCTGTATAGTTTAATGCTCGCATAAGCATCGATCGAGATTCTCATTTGGCCTAACACGTTAGATGAGGATTGTGTACACAAGGTTAGTGGCTCGATGGGTTGATCGCCATCGTGCACTAACAAAGCTAAGAAGCGTTATAAGGGTGCTTGTCTGGATGTGTTCCGAAGCACAGAAATGATTATTGATCTGACCGGGTGCGTCCCGAGATTGATAAATGGGAGAAAAGAAAGCGGTCCGTCGGTGGCTAGAGGTCCGGGATCATAAGCAGCGAGTAACAATCGAACGTTACATGGCGCCACTTAATGAAAAAAGTTTTGTCATGCTTAGAAGTGGATTTCTATTTTTAAAACCTTCTGAGTCATGATTGTGATATTGGATAAACTGTCTTTACGAAAATATGAAATGTTTATGAAAATGCATGCCCACTGAGTACATTAGTACTTAGCCCAAAAATACTTTCAAATGTTTTCAGGTTGGCTGGCTGGTGCTGACGGGACTGAGCTGAGGCTATGGTTCAACTTCCTTTTAAGACTTCCGCTGTAGCAGTAGATAATATCTTGTCTTTTGTTTTCTCAACTTAAGACTTTCATGCCAAATTTCAAATGATATCCCTGATCGAGTTTAAACTCTTAACTCCCTAGTTTTATACTAATCAATGTCGGTTGTCAGAAGCACGAAACAAAACTTGTGATCCAAAGGGGCGTAGCCCGACTTATCATCCTATTATTCGGGTTTCAATAAGATTTTTCCCTTGTTTATTTCTATAAATCAGTCGCACCTTGATTATAATTATTTCTTTAAGAATTGGGGTGTCACTTATATTAAGAAAAATATGGAATAACAATATTTAAACGTCAAGTAAGAAATAAAACGAGCAAGCTCATAAATTGCTCTATTAACCTTATGACGAGCACGAAAGAAACCCATGATCACATACTGAGCATGAAAGAAATTCAAAATTACATATTTGCGAGCATGAACAAAGACCTCCCATAAATCATCACAAAGCGAATGCGAGCCTTGATAGTTTATATCAATCTTGTAATTTATAATTACAAAAGCGAAAACACGGAAATAAATCATAGGAAAAGAAAACAAATGTAGAAAAGAAACAAAGGAATAAATCAAAAAGAGAAAAAGAAAAGAAAGAAAACATAATGATGAATATAAAAAGAGATAATTGCAAATTAAATTTCAAAATCTGGAGCTTGTTGTAAATAAGTATTTAATTTTTAAAATATTTCGATTTGTTACAAATTCAATCCTTAAACGTCTAAACTAAAAAATGATTAAGGAATTTTGAGGCTTTGACCTTTCGGACCTTTCCTATTATCAATCTCATCAGTAATTCTACCATAAAAATAACTTAAATTTAATCGCGCCAATTTGTGGTTCAATCACTCAACGGTAAGACACGTCCGAAGCTAGAAATATGATTGGATCAATTCAAGTTTAATCATACTTCTAAAAGAAAAAATAACAAATTATCAGCTCAAAATTTAAAAAGCTAGTTTGATATAGGTTCAAGAGAAAAAAAAACAACAATATAAAAAATCGCAACTTGGGCCGCCTCTGCATTGGGTTTTTTCTTGAAGTTTGATTGTGGGCCGTTTGAACTTTGAATATTCTATTCGTAGTCACTATATTACTCACTATAGCCCCCTTATTAAAATAATAAAAAATAATTATAAATTTATTATTTTGTCCTTCACTTATAGCCCCCAAATTAAGATTACTTTTTCCAAAGTCAAATCAAATTTAAAACTTTAATTAATATAGCCCCCAAACACGTACAGAATCTTTGGTTTTTTTCTCTCGTTTCTCTCTTTTCGTAGACAAATACAATTAATCTTTTTCATCTATCTCCCAAATTATGTGCTGTAAATTGATCGAGTATATTTATTACATCAAATCAAAAATCAATCGGTATAAGTAATTCCAAACCCAACAGTTTTATCAAATATACTTCAATACATTGTTCAGAAAGTATGATATTACCCACAATTTGATCACAATTACAAACATAGGGATGAATTAAATTACCCACGATTTGATCAGAATTACAAAAGTAGGGATAAATCAACATACTTGCCGTAAACTTGGGTAACAATATTGACATAGGTTTCAATAATGTGTTTTCGTAAAATATTGGATTTTTTTTTTGGGAAATCGGCGATAATCAACCAATAATTTTAATCGATTCTTCTTTGAAGATGGTGTCGAGCCTGATTTTATCTATCTCCAATAAAATGCGAATAGGACGGTGGACGAAGTGAAGGGCCACTGCATCAACTACGAAGTTGGAACGCAGGTGGGAAGAAGTCAGAGGGACTAAAACTATGGAAAATGGTTGAGGTTTGTAGCCATAGAAAGAATGGTCTACAAATGAATATGATAGGGAAAAAATGCAGTGGAGACGAAATAGGTAAAAGACTATCTTGAAGATTTCTACTCTTGATTGTGGTTGGGGCTATATACTAAAGTTTGAAATTTAATTTGGGATGGTTGCCGTAAAATACACGAATTTTCAGCAAATTCTAGTTTTTCCCATAACCTTTAAAATTTGAAAAAAAAAAATACACCACTGATTTATGCTTAATTGTGCTAAATTTTGGGGTTTATATGAGCTTTATTTTAAGATAATCTTCTGGAAATTGGTGCGTTTTATGGCTTGTTTGATGCTTCGCAGGAGATTTAGGTTTTTAGATGGAAGAATACAATTTTGGAGATTTCGGGGCTAAAGAGGGTGTTTTTAGCATAACTCTGTAGCCAGAGCAGAGCAGCATAGCTCTGTCGCCAAAGGCCGCGCTCCAGACCAGACCAGAGAAGTCAGCCGAGGTCCCGCGTCAGAGAAACCAATCTCCAGAGCAGCGAAGTCTCGCCAGAGAAATCACTTCGCTGCTGGAATCAAGAAGCGCCAGAGGAATCGAAGCGCCAGAGAAATCACTTCGCTTCTGGAATCGAAGCGCCAGAGAAATCACTTCGCTTCTGGAATCGAAGCGCCAGAGGAATCGAAGGGCCAGAGGAATCGGAAGCGCCAGCGAAATCAAAGTCCAGTGCAGCGGAACCAAAGTCCAGTGCAGCGGAATCAAAGTCCAGTGCAGCGGAATCATAAGTGCCAGAGAAATCGAATGCCAGAGCGGAAGCCGTTCCGCTGGCGAGAGCCGCGATTTCCGCCATAGTGGAGATTATTTCCAGAGCGCGCGTCACAGCTGGACTTACCTTCCTTTGCACGATTCTATTCCTTTTAGAGTCCGGCTTTGCATGGCAACTTCCGTGGTGATCCATAGGGATACGAAGTCTATAAATAGGGCCTAGCTTTTCTTTCAGAAAGACAATTCATTGCCCTAATTTTCGTTTTTCCTGGAGATCATCTTTCCCTTAGCAGCCGCAAACTTTAAACTTAGACTTTTTAGTTTACTTTAATTACGTTCATTCTTTTGCTTTAGTTTTCAGTACAGACGATTTCTCTTTTCATTCCAGAGTGGTGATTTTATTTTCTTCGCAATTTAATTTATTCTCTTGTTTTATGTTTATTTTTATTTCTTTGCTTGTTCTTAATTTAAGCATGAGTAGCTAAACTTTTAATTCGGCGAGAATAATGAAACTCTAATTCAATTATCTATGAGACCTAATTGGTTTAAAATTGATTCTTATTGATTCCGATAAATTCCTAGGTTCAATGATAATTCTGATTTTATTTAAGTCTGATCAACTTAGGTTTAATTGGATTATAGTCAATTAGCACCTCCAATCCGTAATTGTTGGAATATGGCTGATTAGTGACAAAACTACCATGTTCGTAGTAGGAATTAATTGGTATATTAATTATTACTAGCGTATCTAGGATAATTGGTATAAATTGGGTTCCTTCACCTTACTGCTATTAGAATATTAAATCTAAGACTGGCGTATCCAGCTAGGTTATATTTTAATAAGGGAAATAGACAAGACTAGCGTATCTAGCTGTCTATCGACACAGTAAATAGAAATTGGGGTATGTCAGTGCGTATCACGATATCCTATAACTTATTGGTTAATAGGGATTAATTGATTATTGCGTCGAGGATCAGAGATTAAATTAGTGTGGATTTATTTGAGCCGAATTACCTTTCTATTGATTTATTTCAATCGTTATTTCTATTTGATTTGTTGCATTCTTAGTTTTAATTAATATTTTCTCCAAAGTTAAGGCGTGGTGGCATCACCGTTTTTATAGATTTAGGGATTTGAATGAGTTTTAACTGCTCTCTGTGGGATCGACCCTGCTTACCAATATACTAATTTATTTTGGTAATTCCGCATGAATTATTTGGTGGTTGGCGACGTCCACCAACCACCTTTCGATTTTTTCTGATTTTTCACACGAGTATGCAATACCCCTAAATAGAGTTGATTTTAGGGCTTTTGACTTAGATTTTTTGATACCTAAGTATGACGGGTATAAATGTGGCATAATAAAGTCGATGCATCGGCTTAGGTATCAATAAATCAAAGTCAAAAGTCCTAAAATCAGCTTTTTAGGGGTATTTCATACCGATGAAAAAAATCAAAAAAATCGAAAGGTGATGTATTTTTTTTTCAAATTTTAAAGGTCGTGGGAAAAATCAGAATTTTCTGAAAATTCATGTATTTTACGGCAAATATCTCATTTAATTTAGATTCACCTTTAATTTGAGACGGTGGGGGGTAAAATAGTGAACATATTATTATTATTATTATTATTATTATTATTATTATTATTATTATTATTATTATTATTATTATTATTATTATTATTAAAAGGCTATAGTGAGTAAAATTGGGGCTATGAATAGAATCATCCTATCATAAAAAGGGTAATTCTATTCACAACCCTCATTTTACTATTTATCAGTATGCCATCCAATGCGATGCACCGTCCACAATATATATATATATATATATATATATATATATATATATATATATATATATTGATGAGGAGTAAATCCTTATCAGCTTGGACCATAGATCTAAAAGGTTTAATTACACCTCATTATGTTTTCCTACTATCATTTGCGATGTAAGTAACTAAACTGTGCAGGCACGTATCAAAGACCTTAATGCCATGCAGCCATATAAGCTAACTAAAGAGAGATGGCTGCAGACCTGCGCCGCCTTAATCACACGGACAAGAATCTAGCCCAAGCCAAGTTGCTTAGAAGAAGGCCTTCCCTGCCTGTGCAGTCGTAATAAGCAAACTCAGAGGTCTTTCCCTGCTTGCGCAGGCATAATAAGCATAGATACTCTTCAGGCCTGCGCAGGCATATTGTTCCAGAGAGCATGATTGAAACCGAGTGTTAGTTGGAAGTAATCCGTTAGAAAGGACTGATTGTAACAGATAATGACATTTGGTGATTTTATGCATGAAGAGTACGTGAGAATGCGAAAAAGACCTTAATGCCCCTCTGCTTTGTAAACTCTATAAATACTCATTGTACCCTAATGTAAGAAGGGAGGAATTTTAGATATCAGAAATACAAGTGTTATTCTTCTCTGTCCTTCGTAGAGTTTTTCTTATTTGAATCGTCTTTGAATTCTCGAACCTTCAATTGTCCAGGTTCTTATTTCTACCCTATTTTCATGACTAAAAGACAAGGGAGATTTTTTTTTCACCATATATATATATATATATATATATATATATATATATATATATAGTAAACTAATTTGAAGAATAGAGAAGTAACTCCAGCCCTTGATTTTTTGTCATCCAACGGTGTTGATTGTTTCTCATAATCCACGCAATACAATACTGAAGGGCTATATATGTAAATTGGTATTAAGCAGATAATGTCTATTCCTTAATTAGAGTTAGATGATTATAGAAAATATTAAAGCAACATACGTTATGGACCTATAAATAGTGTGGTCTTCGACTCAAGAGTTGACGTCCACTCTTCTCATGCTAACGGCCGATAATCATTCAAGAGATCACAGAACCACAATATGACTGATTCATCAGGTATTCATTTGACGCATTTTCAATTAACGGGCTGTTGTGAAATGTAATATTTTATAAGTTATCGAATGCTGACGTTCACGATCAATATTGGTCTCGAGTCATATATTTTGCTGTATAATCGTTGTATTTTGCATTGCTATTGATGTTCTGTTACCCAAAAAGTTAATAGTTCATGCGTAGATCTAAGTATAATCTATACATAAAATACTTAATCAAGAAAAGTCATCTGTAGATTTGCATTTCATCATTTGAACGTCGTCGAACAAATTATGTAGATACTAAGAGTGCCAGACGAACACGTCTATCATTTCCATTTGCCAAGTTATGAAGATAGAATCGTAGTATGATGAACTTTTTATATATATAGGCACTCATATAGTTCAATTCCTATATAATTATACATAAATTCCATTCCGTCAGCTTACTCATTTCGTTGTACCTCAGAAAGCATATACATAAGCACTACGGATCATGGGATTGTTATCCTCAATGCGTCGATCTTCTAAAACCATATACTGGACATATTTTTGGTAGCTTAGTAGAAGGGGTGGAATTTTACAAGGAATATGCCAAAGCATGTGGATTCACCACTCGGATGAGCACCTCTGGGCATTCAAAAGATGGGACAATGATAACACGATATGTCGTGTGTAATAGACAAGGAGTATGGGATAAGGCGGATGAACCACTTGTTCGACCGAACAATCAACGAGTCAAGAAAAGAAAGACGTCATCTTGCAAGGTTGATTGCAGGGCAAATGTAATTTTTGCTTTTGTAAAAAAAGGTTGCTACAAGATACGTGAATTTGACGAAGGTCATAATCACTGGATGGTGCCGGAAGCTGCACGACATCTAATGCCTGACAACAGGAATGTTGATGAGGTGCATTCAATGTTAATCATGTCTGGCTTAAGGGCCAATATTGGTCTGATGCGTACATTTCGCATGTTCGCAGAAATTGTAGGCAGTTATGATAGAGTGGGATGCACTGGAACAGACTTCAAGAATTTTGTAAGAGACTTGAGAGTATATATCAAAGGATCGGATGCCCACATGTTGTTGGAGGCATTTACAAATAAAAAGGAGTTAGGGAATGTCTTCAAGTTTTGTCACGATGTTGACGAGGAAAACAGATTGCGTAGAATCATCTGGGCGGACCAAACAGCTGTTGCAAACTATAAGTTATTTGGGCAGGCAGTCTCGTTTGATGCAACTTACAATACAAACAAGTTCAGTTCCAAACTACTTTATTTAACCGTTGGATAATTTAGATATGATCTTTGCTGTCTCACTATATGCTCAACAACTTAATGTTATAATAATTTGAACTCACAATCATCTTACTTGTTGTTTGTAGGTACAAGTTGATCTTCACCCCGTTCACATGTAGGGATAACCATGGGAAGTGCGTGTCCTTTGGAGCAGCACTAATATCGCAGGAAGATACGGATTCATATGCTTGGGTGCTCGATAAGTTTGCTGAAATCATGGGACAGGCACCGTGTGTTTTCGTAATGGATCAAGATCCAGGGTTAAAGAAAGCAGTGGCGTTGTCTTGGAAAGACACATGACATAGGTTCTATATGTGGCACATCAACATCAAGGTTGCTGAGAAATTGCCAAAAAGGTTGCAGCAAGATCCCGATTTCAAGTTAACGTATGACAGGATTGTGTGGACTGACCTCGATGATCCAGACGTCTTTAAGGACAACTGGAACTCCATGATTCTGGAATTTGATCTATCGGGCAATAAGTGGTTAGCTGACGTGTTTGAGGAACGCAGGTTTTGGATCCCAGCCTATTTTAAACGTTTTCTGTATAAGAATTCTGATTTGGTGTTGTTGTATACGAACTATTAGAGCGGTATTGATGCTCAGAGATATGCTTACAAGCAGGCAACCTTTGCAGATGAGACACGCACGCCCAGAATGCTTACAAATCTCGATATCAAGCAAAATGTATGAGTTATGTACACGAATGCCATATTCCGAAAAATTCAGGAGGAGATTGATATCTCAAGTAAGGCGTGTGTCATACACAAGATGTACGACGAAGGTGATGATAATGTTTATGAGGTTGAGGACAACCTAGATGGCATTTATTGTCTTCGTTATATGCGGCAGGTTGATGAATTGGTTTGCAACTGCAATTTGTTCATCCGAAAAGGTACTTCTTAAATCATCAGTAGACTCATCAAAAACTTCAGTGTCTCAACACTTCTTTCAGTTTCCTGTTTCCTGAAATCATCAGTAGACTCATCAAAAACAACATGTGGTGTTTCTTCAACACAACGAGTTTGAGAATTAAACACTCGATAGGCTTTGCTGGATCGATTAGCCTTGCTATCAAATGTGTTTAACCTCCTCTTATCATTGTTGTGGATGAAACACCTAGAACCGAAAGCATGAAAGTATGAGATTGAAGGCTTCCTGTTCTTCCATAGCTCGTATGGAGTTTTCCCATGTCTTTGAGTGAGGAATGAGCGATTTTGCGTGTAGCATGCGTTGTTGACTGCTTCGGCCCAAAATTTCAAAGAGAGTTTTGATTCGGCTAGCATCGTCCTTGCTGCTTCCTTTAAAGACCTGTTTCTTCTTTCTGCAACTCTATTTTGTTGAGGAGTCCTTGCTGCAGAAGTTTGATGACTGATTCCTTGTTCCTCACAATACTCACGAATAACAGTATTGAGGAATTTAGTCCCACGATCTGATCTGATGCTGATGATGTTGACTTCCTTTTCAACGCTTAGTCTTCTCAGCAGCTTTGGCAATTCCAGCAGTGTCTCTCTCTTGGTGTAGAGAAAGATAACCCAAGTATATCGTGAATAATCATCCACAACAACTAAGGTATACTTCCTACCATTGTAGCTTCTCAGAGGAGTGTCCTGACTTTGACTTGAATGACGTCCTTGTCTACTTTCCTCTTTGACATGCTTCACATTCTTGCATCTTCTGGAACACAATAGAAGGCAAACCTTCTACCAGTTGATGTTTAGCAAGCTTGTTGATCGTTTTGAAGTTGAGGTGGTTGAGTCTCATGTGCCACAGCCAATTGAGCTCCGAGCTGCTTTTGCTGATGAGACATGTTTCTGGAGGACTGTCTTCCCATGAGACGACGTAGAGACTTCCTTGTCTGAATCCTCTCCGAACCACTTATCTTTGATTGTTTCTAACAGTGAATTCATTCTTTTTGATCTTCACTATGAAACCGTTGTCACAAAATTGACTCACAGACAACAAATTATGTTTAAGACCAGAAACAAAGCTAACATTACTGATACTGACATTACCCATGTCGAGCACACCATAGCCTTTTGTTTCTCCGATTGAGTTATCTCCGAATGCAACTTTTGATCCAGCTTTCTCAACATATTGAGTTAGATATTCTTTGTAGCCCGTCATGTGCTTCGAGCAGCCGCTATCCAGATACCATGTTCTGATTGAAGCTTTAACTTCTTCCATCTTTTTATGTTTCCTATTTTGACCTGCAATGAAGAGTTAATTTAGGTACCCAATCAATGTTTGGGTCCTTCAATGTTAGCTCGTGGTCCCTTTGGAACCCATATCTGCTTCAGGACTGATCTTGGAGATGATCTCTTGCGCTTTGCTGGTTGTCTGGTTGGCGCTTCAGTCGGCACATGAGCAATCTTCTGTTGAGTTTTCCTTTTTAGAAGCTAACTCTTGTAGAAGCTTTGTCTGATGAGTTGTTGAGGTCTTCTTTGCTCTACAAAGTACATTCCTTGAGATACTTGAGTCATTCTAGACTGATGGAGACTTGACTGATGTCATGGAACATGAGTCACATGATGTCCAGTCGCTTGTCGTCGAGAATGGGGTTTGGCTCGCCTGGACCTATCATTGCTTTGTCTCCATGGATGTTTTTCTTTTGGAACTGAAGTTATTTCAATTTCTGACTGGTGTTGTTGTTCTTCCCCCTGGACTGGTGAGGAAGATTCTTCTTGAGTCCTGATGTTCCTTGCCCAATCTTTGACTGAAATCTGCTTTCCAGTCTTCTCAGTAGGATGATCTGGTTGGGGGCCTCCTTTGTTTGTCTGTAGCTTTGTGGAGGAGGAACATTTGTCCTTGCCATCAGTTTGCGTTTTCGAACTTCATCCATATCATGATCTCTTGATTCTTCTGATGTGTCATTTTCAGAAGTATCATCCACTACGTTGATCATGATATTCTTTCCTTTATCAATTGCAGCAACCTTTCCTTCAATGCTTTCAACGAGGCCTTTTGATGAAAAGTTGCTCATCATGGGAGACTTCATCATGCAGTCCTTGACTGTTTCTTCCAGTTTGTGATTGAGCCTCTTGATTTCATGAGATGCTCTGTCACATTCTGAGTTGGATATTCTGAGCTTTTATTCCAGTCGACTGTTCTCCATGATTAGTTGATCAAGACAAGTTTCATCCGGAAAGTAGATGATTGTCTGATTCTTGGCTCGTTCATCATTGATCTCATTTTCCATTTTCTGATTCTGCTTGAGGAGATCTTAGAACATTTTCCTTAACTGATAGTGATCAGTCATGAGCTGATCAAACTCGTCAGTTTCATCGGCTGAGTTTTCTCCAGATTCTGAATGATCTCCTCAAAACACCAGGGAATTATCAGTATAAGGAGTTTTTGAGTGAGAGATTACCTCTGAGCCATTCATTCCATTATCGTAGCTGTTGTCGGCCACGCTTTCAGTTTCATTGGCCATCAGGGCTTGGCTCTCATCATCTGAGCTAGTAGAGCTGAAGTCGGATGATTCTGATGTGTCTTCGGAAGATCCAGCATCGTCAGCAACCATCGCTTTCTTCTTCGCATACTTGCGATCTTTCTTGGCTTTCAGTTCTTTGCGCTCAGACTGCGTCAGTTCAGGGCATTCAGTTCGAAAATGCCCTTTCTTTTTGCATCCAAAGCATTCCATATCTTTCATGTCGAAGGCGGCTGACTTTCTTTCTCCGCTTCGATCAGTGGAATGTCTGGGGTTGCTTTCTCTTTCTTTTCCTTTGTAGTGTTTCTTGTGGAACCTTCTGTACTTGCGGAATTTGGACTCCATCTTGTTGAATCTTTCAGTCAACAACGCATATTGACTGAAGAAGTCCTCGTGCTTGAGTTTCGCTGGTTTCTTTGTCTGCTTCTTGCTTTCTCTTGTTGAAGCTTTCAGTGTTGCTCCTCTTGAGGTTGATGGACCATCTTCGTCTAATCCTCCAGCCTTCTTGATTTCAAGATTTCTCTGGATGTCGAACTCATTTGCCAAGAGGTCAGAGAAGAGCTTGTTTGTCGGGAGCTGACTGAATCCAGGCTTGTTCTGATGAGCGACTGAATAGATCTGCCAATCTCCTCGCGGCAGTGCTTGAAGAATCTTCAAGTTGATTTCTCGTTGAGTGTACTTGTCCTTCGAGATGGATTGAACTTCATTCAGGATGATTGAATCTGAGTTCCATCTCATCGACAGATTCATTCTTGAGCATGAGGAAGGAGTCGAACTTCTGGCACGCTATGGACAACTTGTTCTCCTTGATTTCCTCGGATCCTACGCACATTCTTTCAAGAATGTCCCACATCTTCTTTGCACTTTTGCACTTGATGATTTTGGTGACATGCTTGTCTGGAACTGTGCCGGAGATGATGCTTTTGGCGAGGTTGCCTAACTCATCTTGCTTCCTTTTTTCTGTGGTGAAGTCTG
The DNA here is from genome assembly GCF_028751815.1 of Salvia miltiorrhiza. NCBI lineage: Eukaryota > Viridiplantae > Streptophyta > Magnoliopsida > Lamiales > Lamiaceae > Salvia > Salvia miltiorrhiza. The sequence goes on from NC_080391.1 coordinate 50,978,221, forward strand.
CCTTCTGCTTGATCTGGACCTCATCGTATGGATCCCGTGCTGGATCAACGGGAGCTCTTTTGACGGTTTCGGTGATGATGATTGGTCCGTTGGTGATGACTTCCCACATTCGGCAATGTTGGGCGGTGAGGAAGCTTTCAAGCCGAAACTTCCATATGTCGTATTTTTTAATACTAAACATAGGTAGAGAGGATAATCTGTTGTGGTTAGTCTCCATCAAAAAAGATAGATCAGGTAACAACAGATAGAGAAAATAGCAAGCCCTTTTTAGAAAGAGAAGTTTTTCGAGACCTTTGAGAAAAAAGATCTAGTGCAATAAGAATCTAATCAGAAACAGAATGTTCTTGCGAACAACCTGCTCTGATACTAATTGTTAGGTCCGAAGGGTCTCAAATAGGTGTATGGGGGGAATACACATATAGGCTATTTTTCGTCCAAATCAGAGGGATCTCAAGTTAGAGATCAAAATGAAACTTTACACGCAAACTTAGACGCCTGTTAACTGAAAGGAGTTTTGACCAAACAGGGTTGACACGTTAAGGCTTCAGTCGAGTTTGCTAAAACAGAGATGTTACAAGTCTTCCCGACTATCATAGGATAGATCAATTAGACTGATAACATACGCAGCGAAAATAACTTTGTTTCATAATAGCCTTGGTTGAGCACGTTGTTAGGCTTAGGTTTCTCTTTACTTTTAATCAGTATTCAGTTTATCAATTGAAAGAGCACAAGTAAGAATGTAAAACTGAAAGCTGTAAATAACACAGAGATTTTTACGTGATTCACAAAACACTTCCTACATCCACGGTCGGTTGATCAGACCAACAACTTTACTCCGCAAGTGCTTTTACTGGTGCACTGCAAACCTATCTGTGTGCTTAGCCGCGTGCACACAACTGAATCAACTGAAGATTCAATCTTCAGTACCAACACTTCACTCGCGTTGGATTTTCCACTCCCAGCACGAACCTGCACTAGGATCTCACGGAGTCAGAGTACCTTCCTGAACTCCTTTTCAACTCAAACGCTCGATTCTATCTCTCGAAGGGAGGTTTGAAATCTTGCCAACTAGACTTCAAAGAACAAGTTCTTTGGAGTTAGTTTTGACCTCGGCTTTGGGTAAACAAGGGTTTGCCTAAGGTCTTAGAGAATATATGTAATCAGCAGTGACTGATTTTTGGCTTTGGTATTCTCTTCTTCGATTCAAGCTTTGAAGAGGTTAAGCTTCGGCTGAGAAACAATTTTGGCAGAGTTTCAGCTTATGTCGTTGAATCGGTGAAGATTGAAGTGATCCTCGAGCACTATTTATAGGAGAGGTCTTGAATAGATCCGTTGGCGGAGAACGTCTTCAAGATTTCTTCCGTTGGAGAGCTTTTCGAATTTGGGCTGAGGCTTCAATCTTCGAGGTTCCTTATTTGGTGAGAACGGCTATGTTGAGGAGCAGGAGATGTGACGTCTCTGATAAAGTAGCCACCAAATAGGAATGACCTCTGCAAAGAGGGATGATCCTGAGATCTCTGCATTTAATGCGGCTGTACTTTTGGAGTACGTGGCTTCCTTTGAACGTTGGAGGTTCAGTCCGAGGAAGAATGTTTAACTGATACTTGACTTTAATTAGTATCAGTCCGCTGAATCCACGTGGCACGCATTAAGTAATCAGTTCCGGACTGATTCTTCAACTGATACTTCAGTTGGTAAACTTCAGTCTTCAGTTTTCAGTCTTTTGTCCTTCAGTCTTCAGAACAGCAAACTAAACTAGAAATGAACTCTAACACTTGAGTTCGAACAGTTCTAGTCTATTACAATTAAGGTCAATGGATTTTGGTATCATCAAAACAAGGATTAAGATATTTCAATAAGTTCCCAACAGGTTTTATGTTTTTTTTTTCTTAATTATTCGAATTTAAAGGAGCCGTCCGATTGTGTAGATTAAAAGGTCCAGATTTATTCTCTATTCTTTATTAATGGGTCATTCTCTATAGATCCCTACCCAGATGACTAGGGTATAAACACTTCTTAATATATAAAATATGAACTAGTTAAAATGTAAGAATTTTATGTAGAACATGTATGAATTCGCTGTGTAATTGTATAAATTGCGAAAAATAAAATTTTTATTATCTATGGGATTCAAACTCGAAGCCATGAATTCATCCAACAAGGTGATGAATCAACCATCGATCTTGATGATCTAAAGGCTGGAAATGGTTTCAATTTTATATCATAAGAGGTGTTTTTATTTTAGCCCACCCCTATATATATATATATATATATATATATATATATAGGGAAGGGATCAATGAAGAATGCTAAATGTAGAAGGAAACAACGAAGGTTGAATAACTCAATACATTTACTGAATAAATCACGCGAGCGCATGAACGAAAAATGTACGTGTTTATTCAGTAAAATAACTATTCGTGCGGTCGCGTGATTTATTCGGTAAATTTATTAACTTATTCAGAACGAAATATAGTTACTTCTTCATAGATCCCAACCCTATATATATATATATATATATATATATATATAGAGAGAGAGAGAGAGAGAGAGAGAGAGAGAGAGAGAGAGAGATAGAGATGTTCAATTGTAACAACCCGCTCTTTTATTATATTTAAATCCAGTAATATGATAATTATTATTTCATATTTCAGTAAATCAAGCCCAGTAATTATTTATGATTTAAATTCAACTTATGACACTGGATTATATTCAATTAAGCAGGATTATTATTTTATTACCAAGTCAGTAGTTTCGCGTAAATAAAACCGCGATGAAAATTATTGAGTAAGCCAATAATTATTCATTTCAGATTCATAACTGACTTAGCGAAGTCATGTTATTTATTAATCACAATAGAATTATTTTTTTCTATTTTTATTATTATTTCTTGAGTCGTGAATTTATTCCGGCTTATGAAGAATTAAATCTACGGATTTAATTTAGAATTATTCTAGCTAAAAAAGGAAGCAGATATCGAGTAGTTTCATAGAGTACTTTTGAATGAGACCGAGAAGAGAGTCTGAATACAAATAAACATAGATACGCACAGATCAAATCAGTTACCCTCAATTATTTATACATATGTCTAAGATAAGATAAGTGAAGGAAATAAATGCACAACACGCTCTCCAACTCCACGCCTACACTGTGCATCTTTTGACTCCAACTCTCCACGCCTGTCTGTATTCTTTTTGACTCCATTCTGCACATTTTTGACAAAAATGTGTGCATATTCACACCGAACACCTTCACAGATTGAAAGCATATAACATCCTCATACCCATTCCACACTTAAACGTTTTCATCATTCTCTGCCAAAGAAATTTTCAAGTATCAGTTAATTCTTGCTTCATTCAACACCAACGAGCAGTCCATAAACACCAAGCATCATTCAAGGTATTTCATGCCATCTCAGTTCACTATCTTCATATATGCATTCCACTTCCCTCACTTCATGTTTTAGAAATTCAGAAATATAGGATGGAGTTTATTACAGAGAAACATAGCAAAACACATATGCGTACATGATTAGCATTCAACAGAAATAGTTTAATTCATACATTGATACCTTTATACTACCTTTGTACTTAGAACCAAGTCATGAGAATTTCCATCAGCAACAAAACGAATTGAAATACAATAGTAGAGAGATAGAACAATAACTTAGTTTTAGAAAGACATCGAACGCGGCCCTGCGCAGTCGAGCCGCAACAACGGTAACTTCCTACGGCCTCATCGGAGCCCGAGAACGACAGCAGCGGCTGCCAAGGCTCCAGTTGGCGACGGTGGCGGCAACTCCAGACGGCGGCGGACTCCTCGACGAACAGCAACAGTCGACGGACTCCTCGGTGAACAGCAGCAACAGCCGCGACTCCGGGCGAGCAGCAGCAGTTCCAGGCGGCTGAGCGGGGCGGCGCGGCCGAAGGCCAAGCGCCGCTGGTCGCGGCCCAGAGCTGAACAGCAGTAGTCAGCGGCAGCAGCTCCACGCGGCGACCTCGCTGTGAGTCGCCGGAGCAACAGAAAGCGACGCTCCTCGCCGTTGAAGAGAAGAGCCGCGGCGGCGGAAGTTCGAGGGAGGAGATGGCTGGATTGAGCGAGAGAGAGAGATGTGAGCAACGTTCGGTCTTGATATTGTGAGAGAGAGAGAGAGAGATACTTCAATGTGTGTGTGCATGTGGTGATTGAATAAAAAGAGAGAGATGATGTGAAGCCTCGGTTTTGTTTATTAAAAGAGAGGAGTGTTATGCTTTTAAGAGTGTGATGCTTTTAATAAAGATAGATGCTGTCTGAAAAATATTGAGAGAGAAGGAGATGCAGCGTGAGAATTTTTGTGAGAAAGAGAGAGAGCAACATGCGGTTTTGATTAAAGAGAAAAGAATTAAAAGTAGCTTTAATATAGATAAAAGATAGAGAGAGAGAAACGATTTTTATATAAAAAAAAAAGAGAGAGAGATGATGCTGCAAATTTTTCTTCTTGATTGAGAGAGAGCCGAGTGCGTTTAAAAAAAAGGGAGAGAGAATCGGTTTGATGATTAAAAAAAAAGAGAATGAATATAGCTTTAATAAAGATAGACAAAGATTTGTTAATTAAATGTGTAAAGTGTGTGTGCGTGTATGTTTCTAATTGAAAAGGGGAAAAGGGAGTTTGGGGTTTTGGACCAGGTTTGAGCCGGTTTGGGCCGGGTTTGAGCCGGTTTGGGCCGAATTTTTGGGTTTCCCTTGGGCTTCTATTATTTTTCTTATGGGCTTCAGATTTATATAAATGAGCTCCTATTATTTTTATTTTGATTGGGCTTCTATTATTTGTTACTAATGGGTTACGAATTTTTATTAATTGGGTTCTTACTATTTAATTGATTAAGTCTAATAAAATTTATTTAGTTAAGCCCAATGAGATTTATTAATTTAGGCCCCATTATTAATCCTAATTATTTTTAATTAGTGATAAATTTTTTAAGACTTACTAATTATTAATTAGTAAGTAAATTAGATTATTTTAAGATGAGTAGATTATTAAATATTATTAATCCGTCCTCATAAGACGAGCTTTAATTCCTTAAATAGGATTAGCATCTCATAATTTAATTAAAGAAATATGAGACATGCATAATCATTTCACGCATCCTCATTTATTGAGATTTTTCGAGAATTAGAATCTTATTTTATTTTCTCGGATTAAAGGTCAAGCACCAGAGTTAGAGCTAAACCGTGAGTCTGCTATTCAGGTGGGCTTTCTACGTATAAACTAAAATTATATATTAGAATTGTTAAGACTTTATGCTTATGAATTTAAATGATATTGTCAATGCCTAAATGCTTTATGTTTCATTATTAATTGCCTATCTGATGTTAATCGAATTCGGATTCTGGATGGGACCGCAAATCCCTTCAGAATTAGTGTACACCCTTGTGATCGTGAGTCATCTAGCGGGTTGGCCGATCATAGTGTCCGTAGAGGGAGGCCTCCCTCTCGGCACGAGTTACTGATATGGTGATTAATGATATAAAATACTTGCGCGGGTTATTGATGAAAGAAATGATATTATGTTTGGTAAATACGAGTCTTTAAAGGAAAACCCTCGTATCTTACTACTGTTGAAAGGCTTGACAATAAAATATTATGCATGTATGTAAATTTCGGTAAGTGTCCACTAAGTACTCTTGTACTTAGCCCTGTATGTATTTATAAATGTGCAGGTTGAGCTGTGATCGAGGATGTAGTGTGCAAGCGGAGCTTTTGTCGATCTAGGATGATTACCTCAGAGTAGAGTATATGTCTTCATACATATACTCAAATTGTTATTCCGCTGCGAACACTGATTATGTTAAGATATTATGTCATTTGTCAAACAATATGTATTATTTAATAATGTACTAGAACCATTGAGTACCCCGTTTTGGGATAATATTATGTACGGTCCCCTTGTGGCCTTCGTTGATATCTAGATATTTCGATTGATTTCTTTATACAAGTCGAGTCATCAAGAAAACGAATATGCCCTTTCTAAATCCCGCTCCTAAATTCCCTCCCTTAGTCGCGGTTTTCCCGAATTTGCTATCCTTAGCAAGTGCGGTCGTGACAGAATGGTATCAGAGCATTTCTTTTGCTCTGAGTACTAATCATTCCTTCTAAGTTGAGTCTAGATTAAGTAAGTAAATACACTTTGAACTAGTTGACAAAAGCTTGGCACTACATCTCGTCACGCTCAACGGAGGTTATGGTAAGTACTTTCAAGTTTTAATTAAGTTAATTTCTTGAAATGTATGAAGCATGAATAAGTATGACTATTGTATGAATCACAAGAACTTAGAACTATTAAGTTATATATATGCTCACTCACACGAAAGAACATAGAAGAAAACTTAGGGAGATGCCTTAACTTTTCTTCATGTTACGATGACATCAACCATGACGGTTGAAATAGAGAAAGAGGAATCACACGAAGAGTCGCATGATGAAACCACGAGCATGAAGATTTAACAGCGTAACGAACGCCAATAGTACGTTGATGGCATGGGCATAGCTTAAATATTCGAGTGTTTTTCTACGAGGAGATCTCGAATTAACTTGGCCTTTTGAACTTATTTTGTTGAAACTTTTAGTGCTCGTTGCTAGATCTAAGAGTATATCATCATTTCATAACAAGCCCTAAGATTGGTAAACAACGGCACTAGAACTATATGATAGTCGAATTGGTAATCTGTAATTAAGTATTAAGAACCAGTATGGCTTGTGTAAATGCTAGATTTAGATGATGAGGTGTTTTTGCACGTTATGGTTATCGAACCGAACATGTTTTCCGATTTTAGATATTTAGAACCTTATCACTTTAAGTTACTTGTCGTGTGTTACTTTTGACGATAGAACTTCCTTTGTTAGATGGCGAGGACTGTTTACACCCGACGACGACTACTGCCCCCATGGGCTAGTCCAGAGGAGGTCGAGCGGTTCTACCGCACCTATGCTCCATGTCACGGGGATAACCTCGGACAGTTCCTAGCAGGTTTTCACAGACACTGGGTCGAGGCAAGTGCATATGGAGTATCAGGGTATGACGGTATCCAGAGGTTGATCTTACTTTTACCTTCCGAGTGGCAAGGATGGGCTAGGCTAATCTCTGCCCAGTACATCTTTCGCCGGGAGAATTACCACGGCCTCGTGGGAAACTTCCCTAGCTTCATTGCGGAGCTTCAGATCTGTTTCACCTTGTGGGGCCGCGCCCCTCTAGGGCCCTACATCCTTCCGGGAGACTACGTACAGGTGGGGACGCCTTTGCCAGCGGAGACACCCGCTACTGCCCCTGAGTCTCCGATGGCCTTGCCACGAGATTCTCCACCACGTGCCTCAGTTCTAGGGCGCCGTGGTAGGCACGATGACGAGGCAGGCCCTTCTCGTCCACGGGCTCGTAGGGATTTCCCATCGCCTCCTGACTCAGCGATCCGAGCTACTGCTACTCCACCACCACTGATACCTACGGTAGACGCAAGGTGTGAGGCTTCCATGGCAGATGTCGACAGGGTCATGGCCAACATGAGAGAGTTCCTAGATAGGGACAATTACCCTATGCAAGAGGAGGACCCCGAGGAGGATCCAGAGGAGGACCCCGAGGAGGATCCAGAGGAGGACCCCCTGGCGTCACCGAGGAGTAGTCGTACCGCGACTCAGAGTTCACAGATTTGATAGTTTTAGCTTGTGGATGTACTCCGGAAATGATAATTCGTTCCAATGACTATGATTTTATTTATGTTGTTTCTAGCTAGCATTAGTACGGAAATGTTGGTCTCTAGGACGTTCCGTGAATAAAAACCCTTTTGTGATTGCTTAACTAGTAAGCCGGTACATCATAGGGAGTACTAGATAGACTTTACTTACATTTTGGGTTGACGATGTAAAAGCCCTCGATGAGGCAATATTCCATGAGATAAAAATGACCCTAGCATGGGCTTTCTACGACGATCTCGTGTATGTTTTATGTTTCTCTACGGGTTCTATTCTTCACGAGTCAGTTAAGAATATAGTAATTTTGAATAATGTGACTTGTGCATGCAACGGTTCCTGTTATATTTTAGTTTTGGAGTTATAATAAGTTAAATTTGACAAACAGTTCTTTATTAATTGCCTTAGAGACTCCTGTATAGAATGCGTTAAATGGGTGTTTGTATTTTACAGAATGCCGCCTAAACGAGGTCGCCCCGCTAGGAGGAACATTAACAACAATGGAAATCGTGATGAAATACCTGAGGGACGGCGAAACGACAGGGAACCTACCCCACCCCCTCCACCCCCTGCTAGAAGGACTGAAGAACTGTTTCTTCGACAGAATCCGCCCACATTCACTGGGACAGGCGACCCAGCCGAGGCTGAAGCTTGGATACGCGCCTTGGAGCGTATCTTCACCTTCCTACACTGCACAGAAGAGGAGCGACTCTCGTGTATGTCTTTCCAACTAGCCGGATCGGCTGACTTTTGGTGGGAAGCCTGCCGAAAGACTCTGACTCCCGAACAATGGGCAGCATACACTTGGGAAGACTTTAAGACGGGATTATATGATAAGTATATTCCCAAAAGCTATAGAAAGAAGAAGGAGGCTGAGTTCTATAGCCTGAAACAAGGGAAAAAGACGGTGACAGAGTATGACAGAGAGTTCTGCGATCTATCGCGTTATGCTCCACAACAGGTGGATACTGATGAGAAAATGGCGGAGAAATTTTGTGCTGGTCTGAGGCACGAGATTCGGATGACTCTAGCTAGTCATGGTGGACTATCATACACTGAGTCTTTGAACAGGGCACTAGACATCGAAGCTGCGATGCCAGTAGAAAGATTGGCTCCGCCACAGACCTCAGCGCCAGCCAACCCACCTGCACGCCCTCAGAAATTTAAAGGGAAGCGCAACTGGAACGACCATGGAGGAAATGAAAACCAGACTAACAAGAGGCCATGGCAAGGAAATGCGCCGTTGGGACAATATCAGCAACAAGGACAAGGGAAGCAACAGGGTCCTGCCCCGGCTGGAGGCAGCCAAAGACAAAATGAAGTTCCCCTTTGTTCAAAATGCCACAAACCACATCGTGGTGTCTGTAGGGCTGGAACTGACAGTTGCTACACGTGTGGCCAGAAGGGCCACTACTCCTCACAATGCCCCAACAAACAGCAGGGCGCGGCAATCAGGGCCACTTATGCCCAGCCCCTGCAAGCAGTTCAAGGGCAACACCAGCCCCGCCAACAACAGCCATACCAGCAGCAATACCAATACCAGCCCCGCCAACAACAGCCATACCAGCAGCAATACCAACACAAGCACCAACAGCGCCAACAACAACAGAGGCGGCAGCAACCATTGCCGCAGCAGGCAAGAGCCTTTGCTCTCACCCAAAACCAGCCCGAGAAAAACCAGGGAAACCTGGCAGGTATGGGCAAGCTTAAAGGTTTTTCCATAATGATTCTGTTCGATACTGGTGCCTCGCATTCTTTTATATCTGCCCCTTGCGTAGATACCGTAGAAATCGAATCAGAACGAGCTAAGTGTGCCTTAAGAATCACTACACCCTCAGGAGGAAGATCTACCACCACACATGTTTGCTCGAACGTAGAATTTGAAATAGGAGAACTTAAGATGGTAGCGAACAATCTTAATATTCTGCTCATGTGGGACGTAGATATGATCTTAGGAATGGACTGGCTAGCTGAGAATCACGCCACCATCCTTTGTAGTGAACGAAAAATTTCTCTTTGACCACCTGGAAAGGAACCGACGGAATTTCACGGCATAGGTATGAAGAAAAGAGTACCAGTGATATCCGCATTACAAGCCAGAAAAGAGATGATGAAGGAAGGAAGCACAGCTTATCTCGTCTACCTAAACGGGGAAGCTAGTGAAGACAAGAAGGTGGAAGATGTGCCAATAGTACGAGACTTTCCAGAAGTTTTTCCTGAAATATTGCCAGGACTACCTCCAGACAGGCAACTAGATTTCACCATTGATCTAGAACCTGGATCTGCCCCAGTATCAAAGGCACCGTACAGGATGGCCCCAAAGGAACTACAAGAATTAAAGGTGCAACTACAGGAACTCTTGGACTTGGGTTTCATCAGACCCAGTGTCTCGCCTTGGGGAGCGCCTGTACTCTTTGTCAAGAAGAAAGATGGAACCATGAGAATGTGCATTGATTATCGAGAGTTGAACAAACTGACGCTTAAAAACAAATACCCTCTTCCAAGGATAGATGATTTGTTCGATCAACTCAAAGGAGCCAGTGTATTCTCAAAAATAGATTTAAGGTCTGGTTATCATCAACTGAAGATCAGACCAGAGGATATATCTAAGACCGCTTTCCGCACAAGATATGGTCACTATGAATTCATTGTCATGCCATTTGGTCTAACCAATGCACCGGCAGTATTCATGGACCTCATGAATCGAGTTTTCCATCCATACTTAGACAAATTTGTCTTAGTGTTTATAGATGATATCCTCATCTATTCTAAGAATGACCAAGAGCATGAAAATCATTTGAGAATCATCCTGGAGACATTAAAGACGGAGAAGTTGTTCGCCAAATTCAGCAAGTGCGAATTTTGGTTGAAAGAAGTAATGTTTCTAGGGCACATCGTATCAGCAGATGGAATCAAGGTGGACCCCGCCAAGGTGCAAGCAGTGCGCGAGTGGAAATCACCAACCACACCTAATGAAATCCGGAGTTTCTTAGGTTTGGCGGGATACTACCGGAGATTCATCAAAGGATTCTCTAAAATAGCGAGACCAATGACGCAATTACTTCACAAAGGAATCAAGTATAAGTGGAACGAAGAGTGTGAAGCCAGCTTCCAAGAGCTGAAGAAGAAATTGACAACTGCACCAGTGCTAGCAGTTCCAGCAGCCGATAAAGAATACGTGATCTTCACGGACGCGTCCAAAAATGGGCTAGGTTGTGTGTTGATGCAAGAAGGAAAGGTCATTGCCTACGCCTCGCGACAACTAAGGCCACATGAATTGAACTACCCCACTCATGATCTGGAACTGGCAGCAATTGTGCATGCTTTGAAAATTTGGAGACACCATCTATACGGAGTTAGATGTGAAATCTTCACTGATCACAAAAGCCTTAAGTATTTTTTCGAGCAGAAAGACTTGAATATGAGACAGAGGAGATGGCTCGAGCTCGTGAAGGATTACGACTGCGGTATCAACTACCACCCGGGAAAAGCTAATGTAGTAGCTGATGCTTTAAGTCGTAAAACTCAATCCGAGTTAGGACTTCTTCTCACTCAAGAGGACACGCTTGTAAGGGATTTTGACAAATTGAAGATAGAAGTGGTTCAGCCACCGGCAATGACAAGAGCAATTATTGCAACTCTGGTAGCCGTCCCAGACCTCAGAGAAAGGATCGTCAGTGCCCAGAGAGCGGATGAGAGCTTGGAAAAAGTTCGTCTCAAGATCCGAACAGGCACGCCAGGAGGCTACCAAGAGGCAACGGATAACGCAGTTCTTTTTGAAGGAAGATTGTGTGTTCCCCATAACGAGGAACTCAGAAACGAGATCATGAGTGAAGCTCATGACACGCCCTATACCGCTCATCCCGGGAGTACCAAAATGTACCAAGATCTAAAACAGAAGTTTTGGTGGGACGGGATGAAACGAGATATAGCCTCGTTTGTAGAGCGTTGCCTTGCATGCCAGCAAGTGAAAGCTTTACATCAACGACCATATGGGAAATTGCAGCCATTGGAAATCCCAGAATGGAAGTGGGAGCACATAGCAATGGATTTCGTGACGGGTTTACCCAAGACAAATAGGGGCAACACAGCTATTTGGGTAATAGTAGACCGTCTCACGAAGAGCGCTCATTTTATACCGATTCCAATTACCCATGGATCGGAGAAACTAGCCCAACTGTACATTCGTGAGATTGTACGGCTACATGGAATACCAATATCCATTACTTCAGATAGAGATTCAAAATTTACTTCTAGATTTTGGATCAGTTTACAGAAAGAGTTGGGAACGAGATTAAACTTTAGCACCGCCTTTCACCCTCAAACAGATGGACAATCAGAAAGGACAATTCAGACCCTTGAAGATATGTTGAGGACAGTGGTGCTAGACCGAGGAGGAAGTTGGGAATCAGTGCTGCCGTTAATCGAATTCGTCTACAACAATAGTTACCAGGCAACCATTGATATGGCACCTTATGAGGCGCTGTATGGAAGGAAGTGTAGATCACCACTTTACTGGGATGAGGTGGGTGAAAGAAAAATCCTTGGGCCAGATGCAGTAAGCGAGATGATTGAGACCATCCGCCAGATTAGAGCAAGAATTAAAGAGGCTCAGGACAGACAGAAGTCTTATGCTGATACCCGACGAACCGAACTACAATTCCAGATTGGAGACAAGGTTTTCCTTAAAATATCACCCTCGAAAGGGATCGTTAGATTCGGTGTTAAGGGTAAGTTGAGACCCCGTTTTGTAGGACCTTATGAGATCCTTGAAAGAATAGGTCCCGTAGCGTATAGGTTGGCACTGCCACCTAGCTTTGGAAACGTCCACAATGTGTTCCACGTGTCACAGCTGAGACGGTACGTGTTTGACCCCAAACACGTGATTCACCAAGATGAAATGATTCTTAACCCAGACTTGACGTACGAGGAAAAACCTGAAGCCATTTTGGACCGAAAGGTGCAAGAGTTAAGGAATAAATCGATCGCGTCAGTCAAAATACTGTGGAGACACCATGGACCGGAAGAAGCAACGTGGGAACTTGAGGACCAGATGAAAGAAAAATACCCAGAACTTTTCACATAGGTATGCAAATTTCGGGACGAAATTTTTGTTAAGAGGGGTAGTATGTAACAACCCGCTCTTTTATTATATTTAAATCCAGTAATATGATAATTATTATTTCATATTTCAGTAAATCAAGCCCAGTAATTATTTATGATTTAAATTCAACTTATGACACTGGATTATATTCAATTAAGCAGGATTATTATTTTATTACCAAGTCAGTAGTTTCGCGTAAATAAAACCGCGATGAAAATTATTGAGTAAGCCAATAATTATTCATTTCAGATTCATAACTGACTTAGCGAAGTCATGTTATTTATTAATCACAATAGAATTACTGGTGCACTGCAAACCTATCTGTGTGCTTAGCCGCGTGCACACAACTGAATCAACTGAAGATCCAATCTTCAGTACCAACACTTCACTCGCGTTGGATTTTCCACTCCCAGCACGAACCTGCACTAGGATCTCACGGAGTCAGAGTACCTTCCTGAACTCCTTTTCAACTCAAACGCTCGATTCTATCTCTCGAAGGGAGGTTTGAAATCTTGCCAACTAGACTTCAAAGAACAAGTTCTTTGGAGTTAGTTTTGACCTCGGCTTTGGGTAAACAAGGGTTTGCCTAAGGTCTTAGAGAATATATGTAATCAGCAGTGACTGATTTTTGGCTTTGGTATTCTCTTCTTCGATTCAAGCTTTGAAGAGGTTAAGCTTCGGCTGAGAAACAATTTTGGCAGAGTTTCAGCTTATGTCGTTGAATCGGTGAAGATTGAAGTGATCCTCGAGCGCTATTTATAGGAGAGGTCTTGAATAGATCCGTTGGCGGAGAACGTCTTCAAGATTTCTTCCGTTGGAGAGCTTTTCGAATTTGGGCTGAGGCTTCAATCTTCGAGGTTCCTTATTTGGTGAGAACGGCTATGTTGAGGAGCAGGAGATGTGACGTCTCTGATAAAGTAGCCACCAAATAGGAATGACCTCTGCAAAGAGGGATGATCCTGAGATCTCTGCATTTAATGCGGCTGTACTTTTGGAGTACGTGGCTTCCTTTGAACGTTGGAGGTTCAGTCCGAGGAAGAATGTTTAACTGATACTTGACTTTAATTAGTATCAGTCCGCTGAATCCACGTGGCACGCATTAAGTAATCAGTTCCGGACTGATTCTTCAACTGATACTTCAGTTGGTAAACTTCAGTCTTCAGTTTTCAGTCTTTCGTCCTTCAGTCTTCTGAACAGCAAACTAAACTAGAAATGAACTCTAACACTTGAGTTCGAACAGTTCTAGTCTATTACAATTAAGGTCAATGGATTTTGGTATCATCAAAACAAGGATTAAGATATTTCAATAAGTTCCCAACAGGTTTTATGGAAATTTTTTTCTTAAGGTCCCCCTTAAAAGAAATTTCGTCCCGAAATTTGCATACCTATGTGAAAAGTTCTGGGTATTTTTCTTTCATCTGGTCCTCAAGTTCCCACGTTGCTTCTTCCGGTCCATGGTGTCTCCACAGTATTTTGATTGACGCGATCGATTTATTCCTTAACTCTTGCACCTTTCGGTCCAAAATGGCTTCAGGTTTTTCCTCGTACGTCAAGTCTGGGTTAAGAATCATTTCATCTTGGTGAATCACGTGTTTGGGGTCAAACACGTACCGTCTCAGCTGTGACACGTGGAACACATTGTGGACGTTTCCAAAGCTAGGTGGCAGTGCCAACCTATACGCTACGGGACCTATTCTTTCAAGGATCTCATAAGGTCCTACAAAACGGGGTCTCAACTTACCCTTAACACCGAATATAACGATCCCTTTCGAGGGTGATATTTTAAGGAAAACCTTGTCTCCAATCTTAAATTGTAGTTCAGTTCGTCGGGTATCAGCATAAGACTTCTGTCTGTCCTGGGCCTCTTTAATTCTTGCTCTAATCTGGCGGATGGTCTCGATCATCTCACTTACTGCATCTGGCCCAAGGATTTTTCTTTCACCCACTTCATCCCAGTAAAGTGGTGATCTACACTTCCTTCCATACAGCGCCTCATAAGGTGCCATATCAATGGTTGCCTGGTAACTATTGTTGTAGGCGAATTCGATCAATGGTAGCACTGATTCCCAACTTCCTCCTCGGTCTAGCACCACTGTCCTCAACATATCTTCAAGGGTCTGAATTGTCCTTTCTGATTGTCCATCTGTTTGAGGGTGAAAGGCGGTGCTAAAGTTTAATCTCGTTCCCAACTCTTTCTGCAAACTGATCCAAAATCTAGAAGTAAATTTTGAATCTCTATCTGAAGTAATGGATATTGGTATTCCATGTAGCCGTACAATCTCACGAATGTACAGTTGGGCTAGTTTCTCCGATCCATGGGTAATTGGAATCGGTATAAAATGAGCGCTCTTTGTGAGACGGTCTACTATTACCCAAATAGCTGTGTTGCCCCTATTTATCTTGGGTAAACCCGTCACGAAATCCATCGCTATGTGCTCCCACTTCCATTCTGGGATTTCCAATGGCTGTAATTTCCCATATGGTCGTTGATGTAAAGCTTTCACTTGCTGGCATGCAAGGCAACGCTCTACAAACGAGGCTATGTCTCTTTTCATCCCGTCCCACCAAAACTTCTGTTTTAGATCTTGGTACATTTTGGTACTTCCGGGATGAGCGGTATAGGGCGTGTCATGAGCTTCACTCATGATCTCGTTTCTGAGTTCCTCATTATGGGGAACACACAATCTTCCTTCAAAAAGAACTGCGTTATCCGTTGCCTCTTGGTAGCCTCCTGGCGTGCCTGTTCGGATCTTGAGACGAACTTTTTCCAATCTCTCATCCGCTCTCTGGACACTGACGATCCTTTCTCTGAGGTCTGGGACGGCTACTAGAGTTGCAATAATTGCTCTTGTCGTTGCCGGTGGCTGAACCACTTCTATCTTCAATTTGTCAAAATCCCTTACAAGCGTGTCCTCTTGAGTGAGAAGAAGTCCTAACTCGGATTGAGTTTTACGACTTAAAGCATCAGCTACTACATTAGCTTTTCCCGGGTGGTAGTTGATACCGCAGTCGTAATCCTTCACGAGCTCGAGCCATCTCCTCTGTCTCATATTCAAGTCTTTCTGTTCGAAAAAATACTTAAGGCTTTTGTGATCAGTGAAGATTTCACATCTAACTCCGTATAGATGGTGTCTCCAAATTTTCAAAGCATGCACAATTGCTGCCAGTTCCAGATCATGAGTGGGGTAGTTCAATTCATGTGGCCTTAGTTGTCGCGAGGCGTAGGCAATGACCTTTCCTTCTTGCATCAACACACAACCTAGCCCATTTTTGGACGCGTCCGTGAAGATCACGTATTCTTTATCGGCTGCTGGAACTGCTAGCACTGGTGCAGTTGTCAATTTCTTCTTCAGCTCTTGGAAGCTGGCTTCACACTCTTCGTTCCACTTATACTTGATTCCTTTGTGAAGTAATTGCATCATTGGTCTCGCTATTTTAGAGAATCCTTCGATGAATCTCCGGTAGTATCCCGCCAAACCTAAGAAACTTCGGATTTCATTAGGTGTGGTTGGTGATTTCCACTCGCGCACTGCTTGCACCTTGGCGGGGTCCACCTTGATTCCATCTGCTGATACGATGTGCCCTAGAAACATTACTTCTTTCAACCAAAATTCGCACTTGCTGAATTTGGCGAACAACTTCTCCGTCTTTAATGTCTCCAGGATGATTCTTAAATGATTTTCATGCTCTTGGTCATTCTTAGAATAGATGAGGATATCATCTATAAACACTAAGACAAATTTGTCTAAGTATGGATGGAAAACTCGATTCATGAGGTCCATGAATACTGCCGGTGCATTGGTTAGACCAAATGGCATGACAATGAATTCATAGTGACCATATCTTGTGCGGAAAGCGGTCTTAGATATATCCTCTGGTCTGATCTTCAGTTGATGATAACCAGACCTTAAATCTATTTTTGAGAATACACTGGCTCCTTTGAGTTGATCGAACAAATCATCTATCCTTGGAAGAGGGTATTTGTTTTTAAGTGTCAGTTTGTTCAACTCTCGATAATCAATGCACATTCTCATGGTTCCATCTTTCTTCTTGACAAAGAGTACAGGCGCTCCCCAAGGCGAGACACTGGGTCTGATGAAACCCAAGTCCAAGAGTTCCTGTAGTTGCACCTTTAATTCTTGTAGTTCCTTTGGGGCCATCCTGTACGGTGCCTTTGATACTGGGGCAGATCCAGGTTCTAGATCAATGGTGAAATCTAGTTGCCTGTCTGGAGGTAGTCCTGGCAATATTTCAGGAAAAACTTCTGGAAAGTCTCGTACTATTGCCACATCTTCCACCTTCTTGTCTTCACTAGCTTCCCCGTTTAGGTAGACGAGATAAGCTGTGCTTCCTTCCTTCATCATCTCTTTTCTGGCTTGTAATGCGGATATCACTGGTACTCTTTTCTTCATACCTATGCCGTGAAATTCCGTCGGTTCCTTTCCAGGTGGTCGAAGAGAAATTTTTCGTTCACTACAAAGGATGGTGGCGTGATTCTCAGCTAGCCAGTCCATTCCTAAGATCATGTCTACGTCCCACATGAGCAGAATATTAAGATTGTTCGCTACCATCTTAAGTTCTCCTATTTCAAATTCTACGTTCGAGCAAACATGTGTGGTGGTAGATCTTTCTCCTGAGGGTGTAGTGATTCTTAAGGCACACTTAGCTCGTTCTGATTCGATTTCTACGGTATCTACGCAAGGGGCAGATATAAAAGAATGTGAGGCACCAGTATCGAACAGAATCATTATGGAAAAACCTTTAAGCTTGCCCATACCTGCCAGGTTTCCCTGGTTTTTCTCGGGCTGGTTTTGGGTGAGAGCAAAGGCTCTCGCCTGCTGCGGCAATGGTTGTTGCCGCCTCTGTTGCTGTTGGCGCTGTTGGTTCTTGTGTTGGTATTGCTGCCGGTATGGCTGTTGTTGGCGGGGCTGGTGTTGCCCTTGAACTGCTTGCAGGGGCTGGGCATAAGTGGCCCTGATTACCGCGCCCTGCTGTTTGTTGGGGCATTGTGAGGAGTAGTGGCCCTTCTGGCCACACGTGTAGCAACTGTCAGTTCCAGCCCTACAGACACCACGATGTTGTTTGTGGCATTTTGGACAAAGGGGAACTTCATTTTGTCTTTGGCTGCCTCCAGCCGGGGCAGGACCCTGTTGCTTCCCTTGTCCTTGTTGCTGATATTGTCCCAACGGCGCATTTCCTTGCCATGGCCTCTTGTTAGTCTGGTTTTCATTTCCTCTATGGTCGTTCCAGTTGCGCTTCCCTTTAAAGTTCTGAGGGCGTGCAGGTGGGTTGGCTGGCGCTGAGGTCTGTGATGGAGCCAACCTTTCTACTGGCATCGCAGCTTCGATGTCCAGTGCCCTGTTCAAAGACTCAGTGTATGAGAGTCCACCATGACTAGCTAGAGTCATCCGAATCTCGTGCCTCAGACCGGCACAAAATTTCTCCGCCATTTTCTCATCAGTATCCACCTGTTGCGGAGCATAACGCGATAGATCGCAGAACTCTCTGTCATACTCTGTCACCGTCTTCTTCCCTTGTTTCAGGCTATAGAACTCAGCCTCCTTCTTCTTTCTGTAGCTCTTGGGAATATACTTATCATATAATCCCGTCTTAAAGTCTTCCCAAGTGTATGCTGCCCATTGTTCGGGAGTCAGAGTCTTTCGGCGGGCTTCCCACCAAAAGTCAGCCGATCCGGCTAGTTGGAAAGACATACACGAGAGTCGCTCCTCTTCTGTGCAGTGTAGGAAGGTGAAGATACGCTCCAAGGCGCGTATCCAAGCTTCGGCCTCGGCTGGGTCGCCTGTCCCAGTGAACGTGGGTGGATTCTGTCGAAGAAAAAGTTCTTCAGTCCTTCTAGCAGGGGGTGGAGGGGGTGGGGTAGGTTCCCTGTCGTTTCGCCGTCCCTCAGGTATTTCATCACGATTTCCATTGTTGTTAATGTTCCTCCTAGCGGGGCGACCTCGTTTAGGCGGCATTCTGTACAATACAAACACCCATTTTAACGCATTCTATACAGGAGTCTCTAAGGTAATTAATAAAGATCTGTTTGTCAAATTTAACTTATCATAACTCCAAACTAAAATATAACAGGAACCGTTGCATGCACAAGTCACATTATTCAAAATTACTATATTCTTAACTGACTCGTGAAGAATAAAACTCGTAGAGAAACATAAAACATACACGAGATCGTCGTAGAAAACCCATGCTAGGGTCATTTATATCTCATGGAAAATTGTCTCATCGAGGGCTTTTACATCGTCAACCCAAAATGTAAGTAAAGTCTATCTAGTACTCCCTATGATGTACCGGCTTACTAGTTAAGCAATCACAAAAAGGGTTTTTATTCACTGAACGTCCTAGAGACCAACATTTCCGTACTAATGCTAGCTAGAAACAACATAGATAAAAACATAGTCATTGGAACGAATTATCGTTTCCGGAGTACATCCACAAGCTAAAACTATCAAATTTGTGAACTCTGAGTCGCGGTACGACTGCTCCTCGGTGACGCCAGGGGGTCCTCTTCTGGATCCTCCTCGGGGTCCTCCTCCTCATCCTCCTCGGGGTCCTCCTCCTCATCCTCGCCCGGCTCCCAGCTGGGCAACAGAGTCTCTCCCTGGCCCTCGCCTGTCTCCCGCATGATCTGGGCTGAGCGGAAGATGTCGTTCACCATCTCACGGATCGGATCGTCTCTGGTGCTGATCCTGGCCGTGGCACGAGGCTCGGTTGGAGCTGGAGGTGGCACGGGTTCAGGACGAATAATCCTCATCGTACCATACTGTACTGTATCATCATCCTCCTGCATAGGGTAATTGTCCCTATTTAGGAACTCTCTCATGTTGGCCATGACCCTGTCGACATCTGCCATGGAAGCCTCAAACCTTGTGTCTATCGTAGGTATCAGTGGTGGTGGAGGAGTAGTAGCTCGGATCACTGAGTCAGGAGGCGATGGAAAATCCCTACGAGCCCGTGGACGAGAAGGGCCTGCCTCGTCATCGTGCCTACCACGGCGCCCTAGAACTGAGGCACGTGGTGGAGGGTCTCGTGGCAAGGCCATCGGGGGCTCAGGAGCAGTAGCGGGTGTCTCCGCTGGCAAAGGCGTCCCCACTTGTACGTAGTCTCCCGGAAGGATGTAGGGCCCTAGAGGGGCGCGGCTCCACAAGGTGAAACAGATCTGAAGCTCCGCAATAAAGCTAGGGAAGTCTCCCATGAGGTCGTGGTAATCTTCTCGGCGAAAGATGTAGTGGGCAGAGATCTGCCTAGCCCATCCCTGCCACTCGGAAGGTAACAGTAAGATCAACCTCTGGATACCGTCATACCCTGATACTCCATGTGCACTCGCCTCAACCCAGTGTCTGTGAAAACCTGCGAGGAACTGTCCGAGGTTATCCCCGTGACATGGAGCATAGGTGCGGTAGGACTGCTTGACCTCCTCTGGACTAGCCCATGGGAGCAGTGGTCGTCGTCGGGTGAAAACAGTCCTCGCCATCTAACAAAGGAAGTTCTATCGTCAAAAGTAGCACACGACAAGTAACTTAAGGCGATAAGGTTCTAAATATCTAAAATCGGAAAACAAGTTCGGTTCAATAACCATAACGTGCAAAAATACCTCATCATCTAAATCTAGCATTTACACAAGCCATACAGGTTCTTAATACTTAATTACAGATTACCAATTCGACTATCATATAGTTCTAGTGTCGTTGTTTACCGAACTTAGGGCTTGTTTATGTGATGATGATATTTTCTTAAATCTAGCAACGAGCACTAAAAGTTTCAACAAAATAAGTTCAAAAGGCCAAGCTAATTCGAGATCTCATCGTAGAAAAACACTCGAATATTTAAGCTATGCCCCTGCCATCAACGTACTATTGGCGTTCGTTATGCTGCTCAATCTTCATGCTCGTGGTTTCATCATGCGACCCTTCGTGTGATTCTTCTTTCTCTATTTCGACCGTCATTGTCGATGTCATCGTAACATGAAGAAAAAGTTAAGGCATCTCCCTAAGTTCTCTTCTATGTTCTGTCGTGAGAGTGAGCATATATAACTTAACAGTTCTAAGTTCTTGTGATTCATACAATAGTCATACTTATTCATGCTTCATACATTTCAAGAAATTAACTTAATTAAAACTTGAAAGTACTTACCATAACCTCCGTTGAGCGTGACGAGATGTAGTGCCAAGCTTTTGTCAACTAGTTCAAAAGTGTATTAACTTACTTAATCTAGACTCAACTTAGAAGGAATGAGTAGTACTCAGAGCAAAAGAAATGCTCTGATACCATTCTGTCACGACCGCACTTGCTAAGGATAGCAAATTCGGGAAAAACCGCGACTAAGGGAGGGAATTTAGGAGCGGGATTTAGAAAGGGCATATTCGTTTTCTTGATGACTCGACTTGTATAAAGAAATCAATCGAAATATCTAGATATCAACGAAGGCCACAAGGGGACCGTACATAATATTATCCCAAAACGGGGTACTCAATGGTTTTAGTACATTATTAAGTAATACATATTGTTTGACAAATGACATAATATCTTAACATAATCAGTGTTCGCAGCGGAATAACAATAACTTGAGTATATGTATGAAGACATATACTCCACTCTGAGGTTCTCGTCCTAAATTGACAAAAGCTCCGCTTGCACACTACATCCTCGATCACAGCTCAACCTGCACATTTAAAAATACATGCAGGGCTAAGTACAAAAGTACTTAGTGGACACTTGCCGAAATTTACATACATGCATAATATTTTATTGTCAAGCCTTTCAACAGTAGTAAGATACGAGGGTTTTCCTTTAAAGACTCGTATTTACCAAACATAATATCATTTCTTTCATCAATAACCCGCGCAGGTATTTTATATCATTAATCACCATATCAGTAACTCGTGCCGAGAGGGAGGCCTCCCTCTACGGACACTATGATCGGCCAACCCGCTAGATGACTCACGATCACAAGGTGTACACTAATTCCGAAGGGATTTGCGGTCCCATCCAGAATCCGAATTCGATTAACATCAGATAGGCAATTAATAATAAAACATAAAGCATTTAGGCATTGACAATATCATTTAAATTCATAAGCATAAAGTCTTAGCAATTCTAATATATATGGTTTTAATTTATACGTAGAAAGCCCACCTGAATAGCAGACTCACGGTTTAGCTCTAACTCTGGTGCTTGACCTTTAATCCGAGAAAATAAAATAAGATTCTAATTCTCGAAAAATATCAATAAATGAGGATGCGTGAAATGATTATGCATGACTCATATTCCTTTAATTAAATTATGAGATGCTAATCCTATTTAAGGAATTAAAGCTCGTCTTATGAGGTCGGATTATTAATCTTATCTCGTCAAAACCTTAAACTCAAAACATTATCACATAACTATCATTTAGGTTCGAAACTATTTATTCGAACATCAACATGCGCATTAATCATAACTCGTTCTATTTATGTCATCAAGTCAAATATTCCGTCATTTAAAAACAAATCCTATAATATTACATAGATAAATTATATCATCATAGATCATGCTTTCTTATTTTTAAAATCATTTAATCATTTTCAAATAATCCATATTAATAAGTCATTTGAAAAGAATTAATTTAAATGAGAGTTTAACTCAAAATATTTTATTTTATAATTCATTTATAAATACTTGAAATAAAGAACTCCATTTAAATAATTAATTTAAAGGTCAATATATAATTAAATTAATCAAGCTCAATTTAAATTAATAATTAAGAGCTCAAATAATTTAAATAGATATAAGCCCAAATTAATTAGATAAATTAAGTCTATCATGTTTTTCTTTGAATAAGGCCCAAACAATTAAATTAAAATAGGCCCAAATCCTTTAATTAAAAGAAGCCCATCAGATTTTATTTGTAAAGGGCCGAGCCCAAACATTTAAATCGAAGCCCATCTGTTAATTAAATAAGGGCCCAAACACTTATTAAAATCGGCCCAAGTCTCGGCCCAAACAATTAATAAAATCGGCCCAAGAGGGAGCCCAACATTTCAAAAAAAATCGGCCCAACCCGGCCCAATTCCTAACCTAAATATACACACACAATTTCACCTTCTATCACACACACATCAGCTGCGCCTATCCTCCTTTCTCTCTCTATGGCTCCCTCTCTCGTCTCTCCCTCTCTGTTCGGCTGAGGGCGGCGCCGCCTCCGGCGCGCCGCCTCGCCGTCGCCTCCTCCCCTCCCTTCTCCTCTATCTCTCTCGCTCCCTCGGCCGCTGGAACCAGGCGCAGCAGACACCACCACCGCGGTGTGCCGCCATCGCCGGGCCGCCGCCTGCTCCCTCATCCTCGCGGCAGATCCGCCGCCGCCGTTCAACGCCACGGCCGCCCCTTGTTCTCCCTCTCTCTCTATCCCTAACTCTCAACTTCATCTCGATCTCTCTCTCTAACCTCACTGCCACACACGCCGGCAGACACGGCGTAAGCCGCGCCGCCGCGTCGCCCTCCCTCTCGCTGGCTGCACAGGCCCACGGCCGTTGAGGAGCCGCCGTCGCCGGAGACAGCCCAGGTAAACCCTAAGTTTCCCCTTCTCCTTTCATTTTAAATTTCCTCATCTTTTTCCCTTTTTTTTTTAAATTAAAAACTGAAACTCCTCTTTCCCTTTCTTGGCAGATCGGAGACAACGGCAGGTTCACTGCCGCCGCTCCGTCGCCGGCGACGAGCCACCGCGGCTGCCGCCTCCCTCTGATCTCGACTCACACATACAAAACAGGGTTCAAGCCTCATATTCAGTTCAAAACATAGAAATAGGCTTTTTACTGAATTCATTTTCAAATACTGTAAATGTACTTCAATAAAGCGTACTGCACTTAAACATTCATTCATGTAATTTCAACCCTCCATTTATACATGTAAATTCTGTTTATAACAGGCTGCATATGCACATAAAAATGGAATATGAGAAATTGGTATGTGTTGGTGGTTCTCTGTAACAGTTGAACGAAATAGAGAGCTCAAAATAAACGAGCTCAGTTTAAGAAGAAAACCTTGGTCTGGTAGTGTAGTTGCTGTGTGAATTTGCTGCAGAATTTAGAAATGGTGAAGTGGTGAGGATTGGGTGAAGAATGGTGTAGATTATAAAAGAAAAATGGTGTGGTGAGGATTGTGGAAATTCTTTAGCTGACAAGTATGAACACTTCAGCTAGCTTTGTATGACTGAAGAATTTCTTCAGCATGCGTAGTAAATTCTTCAGCATGCTTAGGATTCAGCATGCTTATGATTCAGCATGCTTAGGATTATTCAAATTTAATCATTAAAATATCTAAGAGATTAATATATTAATTATATGGTTCCAAACTCATTTAAATACATTAAGACATATAAACCTAATTCTTATTGAAGCATAAAATCCATTTGAGCTTGCTTCTAACATAAATTAAATTACTCATGGGCTTAAGTAAAAAATCGATAAAAGATTCATATTTAACACTTCAGTGTTAAATTCTCCACAATAAATTAATGGACTCAAAATATATTTTGAGTGCATCATCTATTGAAAATAAAAAAATAAATCATCACATATATAAATTATCAAATTCATATAAGTTCGTATTTTATTAATGGATGCTGAACTCTAATTACCATAATCAATCCTTAAATCAGTAATTAAAAGTATATAATCCTTAATAAAAAGTCGGGTCATTACAGTATGTAAATTTCGGTAAGTGTCCACTAAGTACTCTTGTACTTAGCCCTGTATGTATTTATAAATGTGCAGGTTGAGCTGTGATCGAGGATGTAGTGTGCAAGCGGAGCTTTTGTCGATCTAGGATGATTACCTCAGAGTAGAGTATATGTCTTCATACATATACTCAAATTGTTATTCCGCTGCGAACACTGATTATGTTAAGATATTATGTCATTTGTCAAACAATATGTATTATTTAATAATGTACTAGAACCATTGAGTACCCCGTTTTGGGATAATATTATGTACGGTCCCCTTGTGGCCTTCGTTGATATCTAGATATTTCGATTGATTTCTTTATACAAGTCGAGTCATCAAGAAAACGAATATGCCCTTTCTAAATCCCGCTCCTAAATTCCCTCCCTTAGTCGCGGTTTTCCCGAATTTGCTATCTTTAGCAAGTGCGGTCGTGACATCAATTGATAAAGACAAATGTTTATACAATTGAGAAGTAATCCTAACCATGTATTTTATGCAATCTAACAACCAGCAGACCATATATCATATCTTAATTAATCAAATTAATCTGCATAATTTTGGAACATACGTTTATATATGGTATATACATTTATGAAAAATACATTAGGAATTCATAAGCAATTATTTCTTATGTATTACGTTCTTTACGTTTCTGAATAGAGTCCATTAAAATTATTTATCATGTTCAACATATCTAATTATAATGACTGTGAGATATATTCTTATGTTCAACATAAGTTCAAAACAAATTTTTATGAGTTTCATCAAAATAACTATAAGTTCATTAAAATAAAGTTCAAAATAACTATAAGTTTGAAATAAAGTCGTCTAGACTTCTCTCAAACACATTAATTAAATTCGACACAAATAACTATAAGTTCATTAAAATATATTGAAAATTTCATTAAAATGTCCAAAAACTATAAGTTCATCAAATTGAATCCCCCATCGTGAGAATATTGACAAAATATTGCATATAAATTCGAAGCATTAATTATGAAATGCACGTATTATTATTTTTATAGTAAATTCCAATTCTGTAGGTTTGGCGCCTCAATAATTACTGGAGTTTTTTAATCTGTAGCACCTACAATCCTATGCATGCAAGTTACATATGAATTTGGTGTTTAGGTTTACGAAGAAACAGTGAGTAACATATATATGATGTCAAATTAATATTTATGAATTATAAACAGAAGTTAAATAACAAAATTGCAAATTAATACTGTTGTGGTAGTGAGTTCTTACCACAACATCAAATTTGTAAAAATGAGAAAAATCCCGCGAGTTTCTATTTTGAATAAGTGAATGATGAATAAATATTTATATTTAAGCATGAGAATGAGAATGAGGGGTTAGTTTCTATGGAGAAGCAAAAAAATATAGAGAATAGAGAAGCATTGAACATGCCATGAACATATCAGTAGAAAAATAGAGAAGCAGTTGAACATGTCATGAACTTTTGGAGGCAGGAGGGTTCGATGGCTGTTCATGTTCAACACAAATTTCCGTTGAACATGGCGCGAATCAATCTCAACCGTTAGATTAAATAAGATCAATGACTGAGATTGCTTCTCCTTTCTTTGCAAATATTTGCTTCTCCGTAGAACTCTCTCCTGAGAATGAGATCCCTATGTATAGGCTACAAGTTAGATCTAACATCAAGGTCGATCTATTAACAAGGCAACTTGGTTCAAGTTTCTTATAAGGCAAAAACTCAATCAGAAAAAAAATACTTGGTCTAAATATCAATATAATTTAATTAAGCTAATATGTTTTGTGTCTTTTAGTTATGGTGATTCGATTCTTTAATATATTTCTTGATTTTGATGAATTTTATTTTAATAATCCTTTAAGAGAATTCATAGATATTTTAATCATTAATTTGAGTTTGAAAAAGAGAATGCAAAACCGTCCACATGAGATTACATGCAAATCAAGATTTGTTTTCAAATTTTCAATATATTTTAGCACTAGATCTATACAAGTTTATTTACTTTCCAATAAAATACTTTTGTTTTGTGCGGATCCTTGTCCCAACTTAAAAGAACTATATGTATATTTCATTGACGAATAATTAAGAAACTTATTCATGTACGTCAGTAATAGTTTAATTTGGGGCTATCTAATTGGTTATCGGGTTTTGAATAATCCGTTAGCCGAATCGAAATTTCTGCGTTTGGGTATCCAATAACCGAATTTTTTGGTTATCGGTTCGATTTCGGGTATCATTTTTAGAAAAATTTCGTGTATCGGTTAACCCAATAACCGAAACGGGTTAATCGAAATAACCGAAAATTATTTAATATATATATTATATATTTTTTAATTATTAATTCATTTATATATATTTTTTTAAAAAAAAATCGAATCTTAGGTAAAATAAAATTATGATATATTTAAAGTATAAGAATAAGCTTTAGTTTAGTGGATAAGTTGCTTTGTTTGTTTTTTAGAGACTAAGGTTCAAATCCTCTATCTAACAAATTATTTGAATTTTAATTTTTTAAATGGGTATTTCGGATACCCAAATAACCGAATCGAGTAACCGAAGCGGTTATTGGGTAACCGAACACCTAAAACGGTTCGAAAACGGTTAGTGAAATATGACAATTTCGAGTTCGGGTAACCGAAAATTTGGGTATAAATTGAAGTAAATCGTGATTTTTTAATTGCTTGATGAAAAGGCCATGTAGTGTATATTCATAACTCAAACTAAAATAACAGATTTAATTTATTGCAAGGCTAGGTAATTTATAAACTAAGGAAGTTTCCATATATATATATATATATATATGTATTAATGAAACAAATTAAATTAAAGAAAGGGCAATCTGACTTGGTAGTATTAATTTAAAAAATCAGAACCCTAGCTAGCTACCCCAAACTTGCAAGTTGCATACAAATTTCTTCACTAAAAAAGGGCGGGGCTAAAACAAGTATAAATAGGGCTGATTCCCACACATTCTAATACACCAAAAACAAAATCACAAAACAAGCATAGAAATGATGTCTCCGAAGCAAGCTCCGGCCTTGGTGGTGGTGGCTCTCCTTCTCTTGGCCGTTGCGACTCCTCTGGCCCACGGCCAATTATTGAATGGGGTCAGCATAGGCGGCCAAGTTTGCTGCACGTCCACCGGAAACTGCCCGGCCGGCGCTACGGGCATTCCCGGAGTGCTGGTGCTGCTGAACTGCACATCCCCACTTGCCGGCGGATCAATCACGGTGGGGCAGGGCGTCACCGGCGTGAACGGAATCTACAACATTAGTGTTCTCAACGCACTAACTTCCATAGGCCTCATCCCCTCCATTGTCGGCGCAGGCCTACCGTGTGTCGCCATCGTCAAACTTCCGCTCAACCAGACAGTCTGCCCGCTGCTAAGCACCACCACCGGCATCCTCGTCGGCATTCCCACCTTTCTTAACACTGTGATTTCCTCTGTGTTTGGACTCCTTGGGAATTTCGTCGTCTCGTTGCTTCTCATCGTCACCCTCTGAGATCGATCATCTATTAATCTTCTCCTTATATAATTAATTAATACTACAAATAATTAATCAGGAACCAAGCATATATATATATATGCTCTTCTTGTAACTCTTTGTATACCTATATTACACTCAAATAATATATAACATATGGCGAAGATTACATGCATGCATCCCTTAATGTTTGCTTCTTCTTTTCTTTTTAATTTTAATTTGGTGACGAGGAGACTCGCATCCGTGCGTGAATAAACTGCATACACTATATTCAATTCTCGTAAGACAAGCCTCATCGACTAAAGAAAAACTTGGGGATAAATCATCAACTCATACAAACATAACTCGTGAGAATAACTATTTTTTGTGAGAAATGATAACAAATAACGAATATGTTGCTTGTAATGCATGACTAGTCGTATTTACTTGATATGGTAAAAAATTTGCACCGTTCAAAAATTCTAGCCCATAAAAATTATTTTAATCCCTTAAAATGTGTTTTAGAGTGAATTTGTTATTTGGCCGAATGAATTTGTGATTAAGGGTTTGTATCCTTAAGTGACGAAAAATTTATAATTTTGCATTTATCATTCATTAGCAGCAAATTCATATTCTTTCTTCGAAGCATTTTTTTTTAATTAAAACCATTTTGTTTTATTTAAAGTTCCTCATTCATTTTATTTTTTGATAACGAGGTGAACCTACAGTCGTCGTATGTAAATGTACCGTGAATAAATTGTACTCCTCCCATCCCACAACAAGTGTCTTAGTTTGTTTCGGCACAAAATTTAGACGAGTATTATTAAAGAGTAAAAAAATAAAAAGTGGTGGGGCCTATTTTTATTTTGTGAGAGAAATAGAATTAAAGTGGAGATAATTAAAGATAAAAAGGTAAAGGTGGTGAAACACACTTTTTTTATTTTAGAACTGGAACACTTATGATGAGACAGTTCAAAAAGAAAATTTGGACGTTTATTATGGGAGATAGGGAATACTTACTAGTCAATTGATTGATATTTGAAAGAGAAAAGTCAATCTCAAACAATCAAACGGGCTATTTATAATTGATATTTTGCAGAAAATTATCACTCATCTATTTATAATTGATATTTCGTGTTATAGAAATATATGATGCATTTAAAAAAAAGAAAAAAGAAATATATGGTGCAGATTTGTTGTATTACTATGGGTTTAAAATCGATATTTGATAATCGAACTAATTACGGCAAATAGCGTCAAAATCCCTATACTTTCCCCGTTTTCGCATATTTCCCCTGACTTTAAAAATTCGCGATAGAATCCTTGACCGTTGATTAATTTCGTAATTTTCCCTTTATAAAGTTTCCGGCGAGTAACTACAATGACGTGTCATTTATGTGGCATTATTTTGCTGAGTTATCTAACTAAGTTTGCTTAGTCACGTAAATCAGCCAAAAACGTCCCGGTTACAAAGTTGCCGCTGTCCAAATCCGCCGGTTTGACTCCCAACCACATGCTCCGGCGGCTTATTCAGGCGTGGTGCGTCGCCAATGTGAAGAGCGGGATCGATAGGATCCCGACTCCCAAGTCCCCCCTCCACCGCTCCGCCGTCATCAAGCTCATCCGCACTGCGGGCAGCCAGCGGAGCCGATCGGAGAATCTCGAGGCCCTGAGCAAATTGGAGGAGCTCGTTGGCGACGAAGACGGTAAGAATCAGCAGTGCATGGCGGAGGCCGGCGCCGCCAAATCGATGATTCTTATGTGATGAAATGTTTCGACGACGGCTGACTTGGTCCCCCACGGCGGAGAACAAGCAGATCGTTGAAGAAAAAAAAATTCAATCGATTATGTGGATTTTGAACGGCAAATTAGAAATTTCAGCCAAGACTGATGCCCTAATTGTACTATAAATGCCATAGAAGTGACGAGTTCGAATTTTTTGGAAAAATTGAAGCCGTGTTTCTTTAAAGAGATGATTAGAATTTTGAGGTCGCAGACGGCACCGGCGGTGAGGGCGGTTCTGAAAATTCTGATCCGGAAACGACGACGTTTTACGTTATTAAGTAAAACTACGTCGCTTAATACGCCGAAATTTAATCCTACGTGGATTTTCGGACTCCATTTCAGCATTCTATAAATCGCCGGTCATTTTTTAGGGAGAAACGCGAACGAGATTTAAAGTCAAGGATTCTATCGCGAATTTTTAAAGTCAGGGGAAATATGCGAAAACGGGAAAAGTATAGGGATTTTGACGCTGTTTGCCCAACTAATTATATACATATAACTAGAGTTGTTAACTAAATATGGCCATGGGTGGGTGATAATATAATTAGCACATGGTATATGTTTTTGGTTATGAACACAAGCGATAGTCGGTTTTTTATTTATTAATTTTAAAGGAGTGCCACATCCTGTTTTGGGTTTACATTACATGGGGTGCTAACTAGCATCATGTTTCCCATATTTATAGTGATAGGATTGTTATTTGCCACACTCAACTACTCATAATATGCAACCGGCCTTTTGCTTTCATTTGGTGTTTTTGTAAAACCGATCGATTCGACCGATTATGGTGTAAATATCAGAATTTTAAGAAATCGCCATGAACTGATTATGTGGAATTTACAGAATTAGGTATTTCAAACTCTAAAGAATTTTAAGAAATCGCCATACAAGATGATGCTCAAAATTCAGATTTGGTATTTCAAACTCTAAAGAATATGGTTTTCAAAATTTTGACGTTCAAATGCCATATGTGGTCTTTAGAGCTTCATATGATTATCTGGTCTTATTAGGTCCATATGAGATGATACTCAGATGACATATGTTTAGTTAAATTATTTTAGTATCCGTCAAATTTAAAGAATTTGAACAAACTTAATACTTTCTCCGTCCTCCAAAGATCTTCCTAAGAGAGGATGACACGTGTTTTAATAAAAGTTAGTTATGTATTTGATAAGTTGAGAATGGGTCCCACAAAAAGTGAAATTATAAGAGTGATAGTTAGTGAAAGTGGAGAACGAGTCCCACAAAAAGTGAAATTGTAAGAATAATAATTAGTGAAATTGTTTCCAAAAATAGGTTAGGAAGATGTTTTGGGAACGAACCAAAATAGAAAAAAAAAAAAAAAAAAAAAAAAAAAGAAAATGTTTGAGGGACGGAGAGAGTAAATATTATCGATATACGATTAACAGCAGATGCGACACATCAATCGTACATCATATCATACTTTAAATTTACATATTTTTTTCTTCTAAAATCTTCAATCCCACATCAACTTTTTATAAACTTCATCAAATGGATTTTTATATAAAAATATATTTCTATTATCACAACCTACATTTAATTGGCGAAAGTGATTAAGATTAATATTATTTCAAATATTGTATTACTAATTTAATTTGATCATATCAAATTAATTAAAGAAATAATTTATCTATAAACTATTTCATATGCTATAGTAATAAAAATAATATAAAATAATTATAAATAATGACATAAAATGATTCCCGTCGAATTTCGACGGGTTTGACGCCAGTAACTAATTAAAAGGATTAATTGTATTTTTTTTATCCATTCTCAAAGATAAAAACAAAAAATGCACACAAATGAAAACATAATAATACTACTTTTTACAAGACTTGATATTTATACCCTTAATCAAATTATAATTGAAAATTCAAAACAGAAAAAAAAAAAAAAAAAAAAAAAGAACCCACGTCCCTCTCCACATCTCTCTAGAATCACCGCCTCTTCCTCCTCTGCGCTGCTCGGCTGCTCCTCCACATCTCCGTTACGAGTCGCCTTGCCGCTTCGTTATGCCTCGCCGCGTTTCACCTTGCCTCCCCACATCGTTGTCCTTCCTCACCGGCTCTCTGCCGCTTTCTCTCTCAGCGTTGTTACCACATGTACATGTCACACTCTCTTCGATGTGCTCGCTGCACTGCCTTGCTTCGAGCCTCACCTCGTAGTCACGCCGCACTACCGCTCTCATTATCTCTCTCATATCTGATCAGTTGCGTTTGGCACTCGACGCTCGAGTGTCAAACAATAGTTCTAATTGAACTATTACTTGATGTCTATCTCCATGCTCGATGCTCCAGTGGTATGATAGTCAAATTGGCACAATGAGCGTTCGCTCCACGTCAGACATTTTTTTTTTCTTTTTCTGACTTTCTTTATTTCTCATCTTTCCTTTCTCTGCTCTAATCTTCTTCTTTAATGTCACAGCCCGCCCTAACTAGGGATAGTTAGGCCGAGTGATCCACGACTAGGGATGGGGTTAAAGAAGAAGGGGAAGAAAAGGGGCGTCATTTATAGCCGTAAAACTTACTCATCTTAATAAAACTCGTCATTTTTATTCATTAATACTCAATTGAAAACAGTCTATGAAAGACTGCATAAAAGTTAATTAATATCATTAATCAAGTTATACATCATATGCAACCATTCTCTTAAGACTCAAAGTATGACATAACATACTATAACATCAACAACATCTTGCAGCGGAAAGTAGCTAGACATATGTATGAAGACATATTCTAGACAGGTTAACTATTTATTAACAACCCTGGAGACTCCGCTCATTGCAGCACCATCATCACATCAGCTCAACCTGCACATTTAGAAAACATATGCAGGGCTGAGTACAAAAGCACTCAGTGGGCACGTATGCCTAGGTATAAAAATACATGCTTCAAAACTATAAATTGTCATGCCATCATAATCAGTACAGCAAGGGAGTTTTTCGCTAAAAAGGCCCAAGCTTACTAAGTTCATTTGTGATTCTTAAAGTTCGTCTGATCAGACTAAGTTCTTTTGTAATCTATCATATCTGGAACTTTGTGCCGGAGAGGTGGCCACCTCTCACGGTCACTTGACCGGCCAACCCGCTAGATGACTCACGGTCACTGGTGTACACTAGCCCTGGCAGGATAGCTATCAACTGCTCAAGACCCGAATTCGATTTCATCATTGGCAAAGCCAAAGCAGATAGATATCATACTAAAATTTAAACATTTTATGGCAAGACAATACTTGAAATAACTTTAACTCAAATATTTTGTAACGAAATAACTTGCTCAAATGTAACATTAAACTCATTTGATAGATATATAAAACTGAAATTAACAGTTAAATCATCTCATGCATTCATTCGTATAAGAGGCCTACGACACGCAGGGGATCTCTATATACGTATAGTAAAAGTAATGCCCACCTCGTTGTGTCTCTGTATCAATGAGTAACGTCACTCTCTCCCTCAAGTCGTTACTTCCCAAAAGGACCTTCATTGTTATGAAGAATTGATGAGAAGTTATAAAAGAAACCTCGATCAATAATCTAATCTCTTTTATGAAACATTAGTATCTCTAATGTTCATCTCTCTTGATTGTTAATCAATATAACAATTATTATCTCTCGTCATTACTCATTAATTATAACATCCTTATGTTATAATTAGCAGCTCTTCAATTAAAAGAAATATTTAACACATCGAAAAGTCCACTTTCTTAGCAGATCTATTCGCTCTCATCTCGTCTAATTAACCAATTAGAAGTTAAACTATCCATTAGGCATGTATTTGAGTCACGGGTCAACAAGAATTGACTATGCTCAAATCCTAATTTCACTAAAAATTTCGACATGACCTATTCATATATAATGTCAGCCACGAGATTTCAACGCGTGAATCTCACTACGTGAACTCGTCTCTCGACTCAAAACTTAACATCTTGACATCTTTTCAACGCAAACCAAACAATTCAAAATCATCAAAACTCTTTATCAGTAAACTATCATTTATACTCGACACCAATTGTTCGAGTGTCAGATACCAACATTTATGTGCGTTAATCATAACTCTCACAACTCACACCATTTAGTCATATCGTATCATCCATCAAAACAAATATAATCAAGTTGTTTTCTAGAAAGTTTTGCTGTTTTTGTGTCATCTTTAAAAATTCATAACAACCAACTCAATCATCATAAACTATCATACCAATTGATCTCAAAAACTTCATGAAGTGTAGTTCACTCTAAAAATGGTAGTTAACCAAAAAGGTTAAAGGTTTTTGGAGATATGGCTCTTTTAGTGCAGGCTGTCAAAGATTGACAGTTTCTGCCAATTTTGTTTAGGCCATTAGAAACCAAGGCAAACCTTAATAAAATTCCATCAAATTTAATCATCCAAAACTAAAGGTATCCTTGAAGATTTGGTTAAATTTTCACAAGAGAAAACGTTCATATGATCTGCCAAATAAACAATGAAACTCATACACTTTTACTGTTGGACAAATATGACAGCAGAACAGGGCATTTTTGAAATAATAAACTGCTCTGTTTCAGAGGTCATAAAAATCGAAATCTTATGTTTTTAGAAACGTATTGAAGTCTAGTTTCGTTTAAAAAAAACGGTGATGCAAAATCCTTCATGGATTAATAGATATAAACGTTTTTGTGAAGTCTACCAATAGTTGACAGATTCTGTCAAGGATTTTTCAAAATATCTTTAAAATAGCAAACATCATCCAAAAGACATGAAATTTTGCAGAAACGAAATACACATATCATAGATAAACATACTAAAATTTCAGAGCCATCAAGCAATGAAAACTCATCGAAACATAAGCTTGAAACTGCTGTAAAATTTTGACAGAATTCCAGTTTTAATTTCGTTCAACAATTATCATCCATAAATTGTAAATCAATTAGCATGCTCATGTGATATCGTAGAACACATATACGCAATAATATTCATTATGCAACGTCTCAAACTTCACGAATTTAAATAATCATACTCTAAAAATTTATACAATTTTCGTGCTTTGGAAAAATACGAATTTAATATATATCGATTCTAGCATACCCCTAAGCACAAATATCAAGTCAAAACGATCAAACAAAAATCGAAAGACAAGCTAATATGTGAAAAACGGGGCTGCCCTCATGGGTTTCATAGCTACGGTTCGTTCCGTTCTTACTCCCTTCATTAAACATGCTCAACATCTACCCAAGAACAACATACTAAAATTTCACGACGATCCGACGTCGTTTCAAAATAAAGTCGAGAATCGACGTTTTTCGACGTCGACGAAAATCGAAAAGAAAACCATCAAAACGTAGGTAGAGATCTTACCTACTTAGATACGTGATCGAAAAGATGATCGGCGCTCGTCTCGGTGCTCAAATCGGAAGTCAAAAGCTCTAAGCTAATGTTTTCGTATATTTTCATATATCGATTCGTAAGACCAAGCTCCCTTATTTATAAGCGAAGAAGACAATTCTAAATTGTCTTGTCTTCCTTAGTCAACAATTACGACTAAGGAATTCACACTTGAGTCAACAATTACGACTAAGGAATTCACACTTGAACTGTCTTACTTAGTATTAGAATATATCAAATATATCCTAATCTAGTCCATAATATCTTTCAGTTTTGGTGGGGTAGCCTTAGATATTTAAGATATTAACTCGTTAGTCGTTAAATATCCCGTTTCGTCTCGTTTTAACGACTAATTACCCACATTCTTCGTTACTCACCCTCTTAACTCCTACTCACTTTCATTACACTCGTAATTCTATATAAATATAGAAAACGCAAGCTCGTTCTCGAAATTCTGATAAACGAGCTCGGTTCGTTTATCGAGAAATCCCGATTTACTATTCACTCGTCGTCCACAAATAAAAACTTTCATTATTGGACTCGTATCGAAAAACTAAGAATATTTCTCGACGACGTGCACGTAAGATTTTGAAAGTCGATAAAAAGACGAAATAGCAGTATTTTACTATTCATCGTCAAAAAGTAAAAATTTCAAAAACGTCTTAACGGACTTAGATCTCACTTCCGAGTTCACCGTTCTCATTCAAATAATTATCTCGAATTATTCAAATACTCAAACTCAAATACGGATATAAAATCCCACATCATTCTCACATCATCGAAAGAACATCTCAACATCTTAAAAAAATAACAAGAAAACTTCATATAACTCCTCATCTATTTACAAAGTAAATCAAACAAGGGATCTAAACCCTAATTACTCAAACTCAAGCAATTAAACACGTCATCAAAAGCCCGGGTATTACATACCCTCCCCCTTAAAATAAATTTCGTCCCGAAATTTGTACCTCTTGTAAATGTTTCAGGTACTTCTCTCACATCTTATCCTCAAGCTCTCTTTCCACTTCTTTCTAACTATCATATCTCCATTGGACCTTATCCAATGCAATCGACTTATTACTCAATTGCCGAATTTTATGATCTAGCATCATCTGAGGTCTCTCTTCATAACTCAAGTCTGGTTCTAAGATCATTTCTTCTTAGTAAACCACATGGTTTGGGTCGAAAATATATATCCTCTCAATTGTGACACGTGAAACACGTTATGCACATTTCCAAAGCTAGGTGGCAAAGCCAACCTATACGCTATTGGACCTATCTTTTGCAATATCTCGTAAGGACTTATAACTCTGGGTCTAAGCTGTCCTTTAACTCCAAATCTATTCATCCCCTTTGAGGGTGAAACCTTCAAGAAAACTTTGTCTCCTATCTCGAAACTTTGTCTCACATCTTATAGGTAAACTCAATTAGTGGCAACACATTCTCCCGATTTACTCCTCTATCAAGGATAGTAGTTCCTATAATATCTTTTATCGCCTGCTATGCTAACATTCATCCTTGTACCCAACTCTTTCTGTAACTCATCCAAAAACGTGATGTAAATTTTTTTTTTTTTTTTTTCTGAGGTGATCTACACCGGTACTCAATGCAATCTTATAATCTCACGAACGTACAATTGTGATAACTTATCTGGTCCATACGCGATTAGGATCGGTATGAAATGTGCAGATTTTGTTAGTCGATCTACAATCACCCAAATTGCTGTATTTCCTCTTTGACTTTTGGGTAAAGCTGTCACAAAATCCATCGCTATGTGATCCCATTTCCTCTCGGGAATCTCCAACGGTTTTAACTTCCCATAGGGTCGTTGGTGTAATGCTTTCACTTGCTGACAAGCTAAGCATCGCTCTACAAACGAAGCTATGTCTCATTTCATTCCGTCCCACAAAAATCTATTTTTTTACAACCTGATACATCTTTGTGCCTCCTGGGTGGGCGGTGTAAGGCGTGTTATGAGTCTCACTCATGATCGTATTTTTTTTTTTTTTTTTTTTTTTTTTTTGTAACTCTTGAGATCTCCTGCTCTTATCCTTTCTCGTAACTTGTTCATTGTCTCATCTTTCCTTGTGCTTCAATCACCATTTTCCTCAAACTAGGCATCGTCTCAACAATACTCGCTATCGTCCTTGGTGGTTTTATCATCTCTATCCTCATCTTGTCAAAGTCCTTTATAAGCTCATCCTCTCTCGTGAGAAGACATCCTAACTTTGACGAGACTTTTCGGCTCAATGCATCGGCTACTACATTGGCCTTGCTAGGGTGATAATTAATGTCGCAGTTAACATCCTTTACTAATTCGAGCCATCTCATTTGCCCCATGTTAATATCCTTATGCTTGAAAAAGTATTTCAAAGTTTTGTGGTCCGTGAAAATCTCACATCTAACTCCGTAGAGATGATGTCTCCAAATTTTTTTTTTTTTTTTTTTTTTTTTTTGGGCATGCACAACGGCTGCAAGCTCTAAATCATACATTGGATAATTTATCTCGTGGGATCTAAGTTGTCGTGATGCATAGACTATAACTCTTCCTTCTTGCATCAAAACACATCCTAGCCCATTCTTTGACGCATCTGTGTAGATGGTATACTCTTTATCCATTTCCGGGACTAGCAGCACTGGTGTTGTAGTCAATTTCCTTTAAGCTCTTAAAAACTCTCTTTACACTCCTCTTTCCAATTGTACTTAACTTCTTTTCTCGGTCTTGCTATCATGGAAAATCCTTTAATAAACCTCTGATAGTATCCTGCTAAGCCTAAAAAGCTGCAAATCTCGTTAGGCGTAGCTGGTGATCTCCACTCATGTACAGCTTGTACCTTGACGGGGTCAACTTTAATTTCTTCGGATGATACAATATGTCCTAGAAAAGTTACTTCGTTCAACCAAAACTCGCACTTGGTGAATTTGGCAAAAAGCTTCTCAACTCTTAGCGTTTCCAACATCGTTCTCAAATGTTTTGGCGCTCCTGCTCATTCTTCGAATAGATGAGAATATCATCTATGAAAACTGGGATAAATTTATCCAGTTATTGATGGAACACTCGATTCATGTGATCCATGAAAACTACTGGTGCCTTCGTCAAACCGAATGGCATAACTATGAACTCATAGTGCTCATACCTCATTTGAAAAGTTGTCTTAGGTGTATCCTCCTGTCAAAATTTGAACTAGTGGTATTATGATCTCAAGTCAACTTTCAAGAAAAACTCGCTCCTCGTAATTGATCAAACAAGTCATCTATCCTCGGCAAAGGATATTTGTTCTTGAGTGTCAATTTATTCAGCTCTCGATAATCTATGCACATTCTCAACGTGTCATCCTTCTTTTTGACAAAAAAGACTGGTGCTCCCCACAGGGATACACTACGTCTAATAAAACCTAACTCGAGCAATTCTTGTAGCTGAATCTTCAGCTCTTGTAGCTCCTTAGGCGTCATTCTATAGGGTGCCTTCGACACTAGTGCTGATCCAGGTTCTAGGTCGATAGTGAACTCCAACTATCTTGTTGGTGGCAATCCTGGTAAGACCTCGGGAAATACATCTCTATATTCCCTTACCACTACTACATCCTCAAAGTTTTTACTTGATTCTCCTTCATCATTCAAGTAAACTAGGTAAGCTTGTGCTCCTTTCTTCTTTACCAATTTCGACGCCTGAAGTGCCGAAATGATTGGAATTCTCTTCTTTCTATCAATGTCGTGAAAACATGTCTGTTCCTTCCCAGGTGGTTGGAAAGTTATCTGTCTCTTCTTACAATCAATCGGGGCAAAGTTCTCTGCTAACCAGTCCATCCTTAGAATAATGTTTACGTTCCACATAGGCATTAAATGCAAGGTTCTTGTTTTCATCTTTAGTGATCCTAACTCAAACTCTAATTTAGAAATCATGTGAGAAACTGTAGTAGCTCTTCCTACAGGAGTGATTACTCTCAACTTGGGACTAGCTCGTTTTGGTTCGAGTTTGAAGGTAACATGCTTCAAACACTTAAAGAATGCGAGGCTCCTGTATTAAACAGGATTCTAACTGATGCATCCAATAACTTGCCCAATACTACCTTAAAGTTCTGCCTTAAACCGGCACATAAAACTCAGACATCTCATCATCAGTATCCATCTTCTGATGAGCAAATCGTGATAGCTCACAGAATTCTCGGTTATACTCTACAACCGATTTCTTTCCTTGCATCAAACTTCGATAGTCAGCCTCTTGCTGCTTACTGTACTCCTTGGTACATATTTCTCAAGAGTAGCCTTGAATTGTTCTCAGGTGTAGTTTACCAGTTGCTCGGGTGTTAAAGTCCTCTGACGTGCCTCTCACTAGTCTTATACATCAAAAGAACCTACTAGGATAACTCAAAAGTTGTAAGGGTTCAACCCTAGAATGACATCAAAACAAATTGTTCAAGAGACTCAAATGAATGACCAGAGGGTAGAATGAAGTAACTACCAGGTCGAACAAAATGACCTAGAGTAAGAACCCATCTGGCTTTTCAACCAAAAGTTGAAACATATGGGTTTATAAACCCAAAACACGTCTACTGAGATTTGGATCATGCGGACTGGCCAGGTCCAACATAATCACTCCCCAGTCACACGGGATATACTATCCCGAACTTGGAAATTCTGTGTCTTCTAAACCCTCAACATACTATACATAACAGAACTTAAGTTCACACCAGCAAGCTAAAAGCTTAAACTCAGGGTCCTATGTTCTAGACTCTTGTTTCGAAAGTTCAATATTTTTTGACTCTCCTCTCATGTTGCGGTGGTGGTGGCGGAGTATTATCCCGCCTATCCTTCACATCACACTCTTGATGACATCTTTGAGGCATTTTTGAAATCACAAAAGGAAAACTCAACTCGACCAACGCTTTAAGCATCCTCAAAACTCAAGTTCAATTTACTAACTCAACTTTAAGGAAACCCTCACGGTCACCTTAACATTCATCTGTAAGGCAATAAGCACTCACGAAATGCTAACAAAAAGACCACTCTGGTCAACCTAATATATCCATCAGTAGAATGCCTCTTTTTAGAGGGCTTACATAAAGGGGTTATTTAAACCCTACAAAAACCATAGTATCTATCGTAATGTCCCTTCTAAATCGACACCCTTAATAGTACTATGTCTCGGTCTGGACCTCCTACGGTAATTGCTACCAGTTAACTCATCTAGTTGCTACTTTAGCACACTAGGAACATCCATTTATTTAACATCAGTAGGGTACTAAATTCGCATGCTTATCTATCATCATGTCAAAATCTCAAGTACCAGTATCTCCTAAGTAAGTTATATACATCGCAATGTAATTGCAACTAATCAAAAACGAGGGTGTACCGCGCATACTCTCAAGATCATCCTTAGCTCTAGCCTACATCGACTTCTCTTCTCATCCTCATCAACTCTAGCCCTCCTCGGCTACTTCTCATCCTCATTATCGTTTATCATTTTATCATCTTTGGTAACTGATACTCAAGGATCGACTCGATATCTACTACACTCTTCTAGAGTCCCTAGTAGAAAACAGGCATCCGGTCAGTAGATCCGCATAGAAAATCTGGGTATCTGTAACAAATCCCATCTCCTGTGGGTCCAATGCTCAAGACGACATGTCCCATCATATTGAGTGGCTTTCTTCCTTGCTCAATCCTACCACTCGATTGGTAGCACGGGGACTAGGTGCACGATGCCATCCAGTCTAGTAACAACCATAAGGCTTTCATCCTTTCATAGTCTATGAACATGTGTTTGAAAATCTGCTAGGGTATCTCTGTACCACATACTGTACGCCTCGTCCTCGTATCCGATCTTTCCTGAGTTCGATCTCACAACAGTCCACTTTCGTGCAGTGCCAACAGTCCTGGCCAACCTATAAGGAGAACTTAAAGGTGACTCTAGGAACTAACTCTACTTGGCTCCAGCAACAGAAATAAACAAAACATAACTTAGCAAAACTCCTATTAAGTAGTACTGTTATCTTAAAACTCAAGCTCAAAACATCTAAATTCTCATCTCGTCCCGTCTTTACTTAGTAGGGAATCTCTCTAAACAATGATATTAGATCCCTTAATCTAAATCATCGTGACTCAGTAAGACAACTCAACAATTCTCTCTCAAAGCCATCTCCAAAGACTATGGCTCATGATACCTCCTCAAGTACCATTAAGGTTGCGTGAGCAAAACTCGCGTCATAAAACATCTCAAACATATCGTACAATATCTCATTGCAGCATGTTAATAACTCATCATTAATCATGCTATTATACTCAAGCTCATAACTCAAACTCATAACTTAAACCAACAAGTACTTAAAGCAATTGCTAATTCTCTCAAGCTTTAGCTCTAAGTTCTCATTTCATCCTTCTACTTAGTAAAAAAAAATCTCTCTTAACAATGACATTAGATTCCTTCATCTAAATCATCGTGACTTATCACAACTGCTCAAACAATTCTCATCACAAAACATCTCAAATACATCACATCATAACTCATAATTATGCATCCTCAATCATATAACATCATATGATATAAACGCTCTCATGATTCATCATGTAACATCAACATATGCTCTTACAACATAATAACTCATTATTAATCATGTTGTCATCCTCAAACTCAAACTATGCATCTTCAAAGCATAACATCATAACTCATCATATAACCTCAACATCATGCTCTTCAAAATTTAACGTCAAATAAACTTTGAAATTTTACATACCTCGTTGAGCCTGGTGTGATGGTGCGCTGAGCTCACGGTTGTTAATAACTATTAATCTAGTGACTCATTCTAGACTAAACTCAAGACTTCTAATTCAGAGCTTTCCTTCGCTCTGATACCACTCTGTCACAGCCCGCCCTAACTAGGGATAGTTAGGCCGAGTGATCCACGACTAGGGATGGGGTTAAAGAAGAAGGGGAAGAAAAGGGGCGTCATTTATAGCCGTAAAACTTACTCATCTTAATAAAACTCGTCATTTTTATTCATTAATACTCAATTGAAAACAGTCTATGAAAGACTGCATAAAAGTTAATTAATATCATTAATCAAGTTATACATCATATGCAACCATTCTCTTAAGACTCAAAGTATGACATAACATACTATAACATCAACAACATCTTGCAGCGGAAAGTAGCTAGACATATGTATGAAGACATATTCTAGACAGGTTAACTATTTATTAACAACCCTGGAGACTCCGCTCATTGCAGCACCATCATCACATCAGCTCAACCTGCACATTTAGAAAACATATGCAGGGCTGAGTACAAAAGCACTCAGTGGGCACGTATGCCTAGGTATAAAAATACATGCTTCAAAACTATAAATTGTCATGCCATCATAATCAGTACAGCAAGGGAGTTTTTCGCTAAAAAGGCCCAAGCTTACTAAGTTCATTTGTGATTCTTAAAGTTCGTCTGATCAGACTAAGTTCTTTTGTAATCTATCATATCTGGAACTTTGTGCCGGAGAGGTGGCCACCTCTCACGGTCACTTGACCGGCCAACCCGCTAGATGACTCACGGTCACTGGTGTACACTAGCCCTGGCAGGATAGCTATCAACTGCTCAAGACCCGAATTCGATTTCATCATTGGCAAAGCCAAAGCAGATAGATATCATACTAAAATTTAAACATTTTATGGCAAGACAATACTTGAAATAACTTTAACTCAAATATTTTGTAACGAAATAACTTGCTCAAATGTAACATTAAACTCATTTGATAGATATATAAAACTGAAATTAACAGTTAAATCATCTCATGCATTCATTCGTATAAGAGGCCTACGACACGCAGGGGATCTCTATATACGTATAGTAAAAGTAATGCCCACCTCGTTGTGTCTCTGTATCAATGAGTAACGTCACTCTCTCCCTCAAGTCGTTACTTCCCAAAAGGACCTTCATTGTTATGAAGAATTGATGAGAAGTTATAAAAGAAACCTCGATCAATAATCTAATCTCTTTTATGAAACATTAGTATCTCTAATGTTCATCTCTCTTGATTGTTAATCAATATAACAATTATTATCTCTCGTCATTACTCATTAATTATAACATCCTTATGTTATAATTAGCAGCTCTTCAATTAAAAGAAATATTTAACACATCGAAAAGTCCACTTTCTTAGCAGATCTATTCGCTCTCATCTCGTCTAATTAACCAATTAGAAGTTAAACTATCCATTAGGCATGTATTTGAGTCACGGGTCAACAAGAATTGACTATGCTCAAATCCTAATTTCACTAAAAATTTCGACATGACCTATTCATATATAATGTCAGCCACGAGATTTCAACGCGTGAATCTCACTACGTGAACTCGTCTCTCGACTCAAAACTTAACATCTTGACATCTTTTCAACGCAAACCAAACAATTCAAAATCATCAAAACTCTTTATCAGTAAACTATCATTTATACTCGACACCAATTGTTCGAGTGTCAGATACCAACATTTATGTGCGTTAATC
Organism: Salvia miltiorrhiza; assembly: GCF_028751815.1. Lineage (NCBI taxonomy): Eukaryota > Viridiplantae > Streptophyta > Magnoliopsida > Lamiales > Lamiaceae > Salvia > Salvia miltiorrhiza. The sequence goes on from NC_080391.1 coordinate 51,021,877, forward strand.
ATAACTCTCACAACTCACACCATTTAGTCATATCGTATCATCCATCAAAACAAATATAATCAAGTTGTTTTCTAGAAAGTTTTGCTGTTTTTGTGTCATCTTTAAAAATTCATAACAACCAACTCAATCATCATAAACTATCATACCAATTGATCTCAAAAACTTCATGAAGTGTAGTTCACTCTAAAAATGGTAGTTAACCAAAAAGGTTAAAGGTTTTTGGAGATATGGCTCTTTTAGTGCAGGCTGTCAAAGATTGACAGTTTCTGCCAATTTTGTTTAGGCCATTAGAAACCAAGGCAAACCTTAATAAAATTCCATCAAATTTAATCATCCAAAACTAAAGGTATCCTTGAAGATTTGGTTAAATTTTCACAAGAGAAAACGTTCATATGATCTGCCAAATAAACAATGAAACTCATACACTTTTACTGTTGGACAAATATGACAGCAGAACAGGGCATTTTTGAAATAATAAACTGCTCTGTTTCAGAGGTCATAAAAATCGAAATCTTATGTTTTTAGAAAAGTATTGAAGTCTAGTTTCGTTTAAAAAAAACGGTGATGCAAAATCCTTCATGGATTAATAGATATAAACGTTTTTGTGAAGTCTACCAATAGTTGACAGATTCTGTCAAGGATTTTTCAAAATATCTTTAAAATAGCAAACATCATCCAAAAGACATGAAATTTTGCAGAAACGAAATACACATATCATAGATAAACATACTAAAATTTCAGAGCCATCAAGCAATGAAAACTCATCGAAACATAAGCTTGAAACTGCTGTAAAATTTTGACAGAATTCCAGTTTTAATTTCGTTCAACAATTATCATCCATAAATTGTAAATCAATTAGCATGCTCATGTGATATCGTAGAACACATATACGCAATAATATTCATTATGCAACGTCTCAAACTTCACGAATTTAAATAATCATACTCTAAAAATTTATACAATTTTCGTGCTTTGGAAAAATACGAATTTAATATATATCGATTCTAGCATACCCCTAAGCACAAATATCAAGTCAAAACGATCAAACAAAAATCGAAAGACAAGCTAATATGTGAAAAACGGGGCTGCCCTCATGGGTTTCATAGCTACGGTTCGTTCCGTTCTTACTCCCTTCATTAAACATGCTCAACATCTACCCAAGAACAACATACTAAAATTTCACGACGATCCGACGTCGTTTCAAAATAAAGTCGAGAATCGACGTTTTTTGACGTCGACGAAAATCGAAAAGAAAACCATCAAAACGTAGGTAGAGATCTTACCTACTTAGATACGTGATCGAAAAGATGATCGGCGCTCGTCTCGGTGCTCAAATCGGAAGTCAAAAGCTCTAAGCTAATGTTTTCGTATATTTTCATATATCGATTCGTAAGACCAAGCTCCCTTATTTATAAGCGAAGAAGACAATTCTAAATTGTCTTGTCTTCCTTAGTCAACAATTACGACTAAGGAATTCACACTTGAGTCAACAATTACGACTAAGGAATTCACACTTGAACTGTCTTACTTAGTATTAGAATATATCAAATATATCCTAATCTAGTCCATAATATCTTTCAGTTTTGGTGGGGTAGCCTTAGATATTTAAGATATTAACTCGTTAGTCGTTAAATATCCCGTTTCGTCTCGTTTTAACGACTAATTACCCACATTCTTCGTTACTCACCCTCTTAACTCCTACTCACTTTCATTACACTCGTAATTCTATATAAATATAGAAAACGCAAGCTCGTTCTCGAAATTCTGATAAACGAGCTCGGTTCGTTTATCGAGAAATCCCGATTTACTATTCACTCGTCGTCCACAAATAAAAACTTTCATTATTGGACTCGTATCGAAAAACTAAGAATATTTCTCGACGACGTGCACGTAAGATTTTGAAAGTCGACAAAAAGACGAAATAGCAGTATTTTACTATTCATCGTCAAAAAGTAAAAATTTCAAAAACGTCTTAACGGACTTAGATCTCACTTCCGAGTTCACCGTTCTCATTCAAATAATTATCTCGAATTATTCAAATACTCAAACTCAAATACGGATATAAAATCCCACATCATTCTCACATCATCGAAAGAACATCTCAACATCTTAAAAAAATAACAAGAAAACTTCATATAACTCCTCATCTATTTACAAAGTAAATCAAACAAGGGATCTAAACCCTAATTACTCAAACTCAAGCAATTAAACACGTCATCAAAAGCCCGGGTATTACATTTAATCTTCTCTCTCCTGCGCCACACTTCTCAAACAATAATCTCTGACAAAAAACACCGCTACGGTTGAAAACTCGGCGGCTATCGTCGTTGTGTCTATTTGTTTTCCTCTCGAAGAATTTACTGTCAATTCATCTCTCCAAGAACATTACTGATTGAAAACTCTTTTCTTGCTATTTCCACATAATTGTAATTTTTCTCAACCGAAAATTACTGATTTTGTTTCCCGCATCTGTGCGCTCACCTTATTTTTTTTTCATTGTTGTTGAATCGAAATAGAAACTATCATCACAAAGAAACTAAAAGATAGTGATATTGAATTGAAAATCACATTGAAATTCGTACAACTAATTGTTAACCATGCCCTCGGTTATGAATTGTAATTGTAAATCACATAAGCTAAATTAATTATGATTGCAAAACACTTTTCGACAGAGGATGAGTAGCAAGAATGCACCTGTGTTGGGGAAAATCAATTTCAGAGAAATTAGCAAGCAAGAATGAAAAATCAAATCTTGAGAGCGAGCGAAAGAGGGTAGAAACAGACATCAAAAAGAAAAGGGAGCAAAATAAAATTAGAAACATAAACTAAAAAGAAATGGGATGGCTTGAATCTCCGATTTTCTGCAGTTGCAATGTTTTTTTTTGTGGAACATAGAGAAGGATTGAAGAGAAGAGTGAAACCTAGAGCCACGACGAGGAGAAAGAAAAGATGAAAAGAAAGAAAAATTAGAATAAAAATCTAACGTGGAGCGAGCGCTCATAAAAGTCGCTTAAACTTATCGCTCAGCATATCATTTCTGTACATATCATATCATGAAAATTAATTTATGTTATAAAAAATTATTCAAATTAGTACAAATTAACTATCTCATATTCAAATCAATAATGAAGTTGGTATAAATTAGCCCAAGTATCCAAACAAATAAACATACAATTTACATATCACTGATAGAAAAGAGTAACTTTGATATTTTAACTTGCCACTTGGACAAAACCTTATTGAGTGAAGGTAATTATAACTTACTCCCTTCATCCCTGAAATAAGTTTTTCTTTGGGGACGGCATGAGTTTTAAGAAAATTTTGTAAAGTGTATTGATAGTGGAGAAAAAATATTATAATTATTATTGAAAGTTGTGAAAAGGTTTTGGAAGTGGTGAAAAAGTGAAAAGTAAGAATAAATAAGTATTATTAGTGATGAGGTAGTTGTCCAAAAATGGAAAGAAAGAAAGGGAAACTTATTTGAAGGACGTTCCAAAAAGAAAAAGAGAAACTTATTTCAGGGATTGAGGGAGTATTTATTACCAAATGTAATTGTTATTATTGTTGATTATTAAAAGAATATAAAAAAGGTAGATGCTTTATATATATAGTGGAAGGTGATGAAGAAGTTGGGCCATGGTAATGATACGCTAAAACTAGATATGGTTCGAGGCGTCCTAATAATCCAAGACATGATTGCCTTTTATTTTCTAAATTTATATGTGCTTGTCCTATTTTTATCACATTTATTGTATATTACTGTTGAGTGCATGCTAGTATTAATTATTGGCTTTATATTGTAAAAAAAAATTATAATAACTTGTAACCGTGAGTTACTTTTTTTATTTGTTGGTTTCTAAAAACTTCGCATGAACTTGACCTAATTCAAAAATATATATTTCGAAGTAGTCCATAGACGCAATGCAAATTGTTGGCATAAGATACAAATTAAAAGTTGATCAACCCAAAATACATCTTACTTTTATTCATGGATATATACATTATGCATAAGAAGGGGCTGTGTTCTGGTGGAACCATTGTAGTGTAGGAACTAAGAACTAACCTCTTTCACATATCTTGGTTAATGAATTATTAAGATTATTTTTCACGTTGAATAAATAATATTTATACGTATTAATCGTAGAACATATAAAGATCAAAATATGTATAAACATGTTTTATTAAAACTTAACATATGGTAGTATAATCAGGTTTCGATTTTGCTGAAAGTTAAAAATACTCACTTTTAATAGATAACAAGTTAAAAATATTCACTTTGATAAAGATAATATTTGAATCTATTCATTTTTTTGTCGGGCGCTATTATATATATATTGACCAAAGAAAAGTGCATTATCTGGTTGGACAATGATGCATCATCTCCTATGGGACATGATCACATAAGACAACCATGCAATATCTCATCATATGATAACACTCACTTTTCTATGTTTTTAATATTTTTAAGATATCAATTTTATAGGTAATTCAGTGTTTGATAATTGTTTTGTGTTATTTTAAAATATAATTATTTTGTGTTTAAATTATTTTATCTTGCTCGTATCTTGGTAAAATTTACGGAAATATTGAAGTTGAATTATGAAAAATGGTCCGAATAAAATTGTAAATCGTTTCAATATGAGTTAGTGGGCGCAAACTGATTGCAAATCGAAGTTCAAACGAATAACATACAATTGAAACAATAAAGTCGTGCGCAACGGTGAAAAAACGACGACCAAAATGGTGACTGCCAAGATGGTCGCCGATTTTGTTGATTTTTAGTGCAAAAATGGCGACTGACGGACCCGATTGTCATTTTTGTCCATTTTTCCAATCCATATCGATTTTATTATGTATTTTTTTATTTTGTATTGGATTTTTCTCTTGTGTCTATATATAGGACCACATATGCCACTTTTTGCACACAATTCATTACCTAGGTTTTAGCTTTACTTATTTTTCTTTGTTATTCAGTTTTTATAACTTAAATTTATTTTCTGCAAAGATTTATTTTGAATTTCGAGTTGTTCATCGTAGATTCATCTTTGAATTTTATCTATTTATTTAATTCAATTGCTTTTCTTTTAATCTTGTCTTTTGCTTATTTAATTATGTTTGGCTAATTATTTTTTCTGATTATAAGGTTTGTATAATTGATTGAATCTGTGTGCTTGATTTATTGATATCAATTTGCCTTTTAGCTTATGATTCATGAATCCTGATGTTTGTTTCTTGTGAATTGGCCAATAGTTTGCATGTTTAACTGTTCAATTTGAGTCTTGAATGTAATAATTGTTCAGCCGATTTTTGCATGATATAATTTTATCTTGGGTCTTGAATGCAATAAGTGGCTTATAGGAAGCTATTATTTATGTGCTTTTCGGAGTTAATTTATTATCTTTAGTTTTGAATGCGATAGGAAATTTATTAATCCACTTTTATAATAAATTCATTATAGAAGATTATGAATAATTATGGGTTATTTAACCAGTCTGAATTAAATTGGTAATTGAACAAATAGATTGAATACATATATTTAATTAATGTGAGATGGTCGCATAGTGAAAACCACCCAAATTAATATTAATTAACTTGTTAATAGTAGATGAAGATTTAATTTTAAATATAACTTAAAAATTATAACTATCTGTTATAAACTAGAGAGAAGCGAGAGAATATAGTAGATAATACAAATATCGTTATTATGAAGTTCACAACACACCCATATTTATAGGTGTTAAACCAAGTGTGAACTTCCGGTGTGAACGTTCACACACGTCCGGTGTGAACGTTCACACACGTCCGGTGTGAACGGAGGACAGTCAACTCCGGTGGCTTGAAGATGTCAAGTGTTATTCTCCCTCTAGGTTTCTTGGTCAACACACATAAGATATATCTAGAAGATATATTTACAACACTTCCCCTTGATTGACCAATCCCTAAAAAATGTTGCCTCATTAAAACCTTGCTAGGAAAACCCAATGGGACAAAACCTAGTCGAAGGAAAAAGAGTACAACTGCTTCCCCTGAACTTGAGATCATTGAATATCTTTGAGTCGACGTATGCCGATCTCGTGTACCAACTTTCTGAATGTCGATGTTGGTAATGCCTTGGTGAATAAGTCCGCCAGATTTTCACTTGAGCGAATTTGTTGCACGTCGATATCGTAACCCTTTTGAAGGTCGTGTGTGTAGAAGAGCTTTGGAAAAATATGCTTCGTCCTATCTCCTTTGATGTATCCTTCCTTGAGTTGCGCGATGCAATCAGCATTGTCTTCATATAAAACAGTTGGTTTGGCCTTTGATGAAGCTAACCCGCACGACTCTTGGATATGACTCGTCACATTTCTCAACCATACACATTCTCGACTTGTTTCGTGGATTGCAATGATTTCAGAATGATTTGAGGATGTTGCAGTCAAGGTTTGTTTCACAGACTTCCATGATATAGCAGTTCCACCACATGTGAAAATATATCCAGTTTGTGACTTAGCTTCATGTGGATCGGATAAAAATCCTGCATCCGAATACCCCACTAGAGTATTATCAGAATTTTCTTGATAATATAATCCAAGGTCAATGGTACCCTTTAGATAACGTAGAATGTGCTTAACACCATTCCAATGTCTCAAAGTGGGTGCAGAGCTAAATCTTGCTAGAAGATTAACAGAAAAAAATATATCTGGTCTAGTATTATTAGCCAGATAAGTCAATGCTCCAATTGCACTTAGATATGGTACTTCAGGACCAAGTATCGTTTCACCCTCTTCAATTGGTCGAAATGGATCTTTCTTAGTATCAAGAGATCTAACGACCATTGGTGATGCTAATGGATGTGCATTATCCACATAGAAGCGTTTTAACACTTTTTCTGTATATGTGGATTGATGGATAAACGTTCCTCCACGGATACGTTCCATTTGCAAACCAAGACAAAACTTTGTCTTTCCAAATCTTTCATCTCAAATTCTTTCTTCAAATATTCAGCAGTTTTATTTAGCTCTTCAGGAGTCCCAATTAAATTTAAATCATCAACATAAACTGCTATGATTGCAAATCCACTTTCGGTTTTCTTAATGAAAACACAAGGGCATATTTCATCATTCTTGTATCCTTCTTTCAAAAGATACTCACTCAGTCTATTGTACCACATACGACCAGACTGTTTCAACCCATACAACGATTTTTGCAGTTTAATTAAATACATGCTTTTGGGTTGTGACTGAAATCCTTCAGGCATTTTAAATCCTTCAGGAATTTTCATATATATGTCAGTATCTAATGACCCATATAGATAAGCAGTCACTACATCCATAAGGCGCATATCAAGCCTTTGTGACACAGCCAGACTAATCAAAAATCTAAAAGTAATAGCGTCCATTATGGAGAGTATGTTTCCTCATAATCAATTCCTGGTTTTTGTGAGAAACCTTGTGCTACGAGTCTTGCTCTATATCTCGTAACTTCATTTTTCTCGTTTCTCTTTCTAACAAAAATCCATCTATATCCAACAGGGATTTTATATTCCGGAGTTAAGGCTATAGGACCAAATACTTTCCGGTTATCACAGGAATTTAATTCCCTTTCTATAGCTTCTTTCCACTTTGGCCAATCAAGTCTATGTTTGCATTCTGCAACAGACTTTAGTTGAGGATCCTCATTTAAAACATGAAGAGCTATATGAAAGGCAAATATATCATCAACAATGATATTTTCTCTCTCTAGTATCTGATGTAAATAATTTATTGAGATCTCATGATTTTCAGATACTTGTAATTCTTCAGGAATTACATCACTTTCATTTGATTGATTAGTCGTTTTCGTCATTGTTTGGTTTCCATCTTGCCCCTTTCTTTTTCTAGGCATAGAATCTTTGGAACCAACTGGTCGACCACGTTTTTGACGAATTTTGGACTCATTTGCTGCCAAAGCTATTTGTCCTTCAGGGACATCAATTTTAGCTGGAGTATTTGCAGCATGTATGTGAGATTGTGTCACTTTTCTTGTATCTACAAAAGCATCATGAATTTGATTTGCAATATTTTGCAAATGAATGATTTTTTTTTCAATTTCTTGTTCACATTGATTTGTTCTAGAATCAAAATGTGATAAGTTTTTCTCATTCCAAGAGATTTCCTTGTGCTTTTCTGGAAGTAGATTTATTCCTCCTAATGTTGGAAATGTCATTTCATCAAAATGACAATCTGCAAAACGTACAGTAAATAAATCACCTGTTAAAGGTTCTAGATACCTTATAATCGATGGTGAATCAAATCCAACATATATCCCAAGTCTTCGTTGGGGACCCATTTTTGTACGTTGTGGGAGGCAATTGTGACTTGAACCGCGCAACCAAAAGTTCGTAAGTGAGAAACATCAGGTTCTCGGCCAAATATAATTTGCATTGGGGAGTATTCATGATTTGCTGATGGCCTTAGTCGAACTAATGTTGCAGCATGTAATATGGCATGACCCCAAACAGTAGTTGGTAGTTTTGATTTCATAAGTAATGGTCTATCACTAATTTGAAGACGTTTAATAAATGATTCCGCTAAACCATTTTGAGTATGGACATGAGCTACTGGATGTTCAATCTCAATTCCAATAGCCATACAATAGTTATCAAATGCCTGAGATGTAAACTCACCAGCATTATCAAGACGAATTCTTTTAATTGAATTGTCTGGGAATTGAGCTCTTAATTTTATGATTTGAGCAAGTAGTCTAGCAAATACTGCATTTCTAGTAGAAAGCAAGCATACATGTGACCATCTAGAAGAAGCATCAATCAATACCATAAAGTATCGAAAAGGTCCACAAGGTGGATGTATAGGTCCACAAATGTCTCCCTGAATTCTTTCTAGGAAAGATGGAGATTCAGTATTAACCTTCGTATATGAAGTCTAATAACTAACTTGCCTTGCGCAAAAGCATCACATGGGAATTCCTTTTGTAGAAAGAATCTTTTGATTCTTTATGTTGTGCCCATATGAATTATTGATTATTCGGCGCATCATAGTCGCTCCAGGATGTCCAAACCTATCATGCCAAAGCTTAAAGCTTTTTGTATCATTGAACTTTACGTTCATGAAATGGTTTGTCTCAATTGCTTTTATGAATGTGTAATACATTCTAGAAGGTAGTGTTGCTAATTTTTCTTTTGTCAGCTTATAGCCTGAAACAAAAGAATTTATGTAAAGATATTCATTGCTACCTTCTGTAATTGTCTCTATGTGGTATCCATTATAGCGGATATCCTTGAAACTTAGTAAGTTCCTTTTAGACTTACTAGAGTACAAATTCGGGGAAACCGCGACTAAGGGAGGGGATTTAGGAGCGGGAGTAAGAAAGGGGCATATTCGGTTTCTTGATGACTCGACTTGTATAAGGAAAACAATTGAAATTTACTAGAATTCAACGAAGGCCACAAGAGGACCGTACATAATATTATCTCAAAAACGGGTACTCAATGGTTTTAGTACATTATTAAATAATACATATTGTTTGCCAAATGACATAATATCTTAACATAATCAGTGTTCGCAGCGGAATAACAATTTGAGTATATGTATGAAGACATATACTCTACTCTGAGGTAATCATCCTAGTTTGACAAAGCTCCGCTTGCACACTACATCCTCGATCACCGCTCAACCTGCACATTTAAAAATACATGCAGGGCTAAGTACAAAAGTACTTAGTGGACACTTGCCGAAATTTACATACATGCATAATATTTTATTGTCAAGCCTTTCAACAGTAGTAAGATACGAGGGTTTTCCTTTAAAGACTCGTATTTACCAAACATAATATCATTTCTTTTATCAATAACCCGCGCAGGTATTTTATATCATTAATTTCCATATCAGTAACTCGTGCCGAGAGGGAGGCCTCCCTCTACGGACACTATGATCGGCCAACCCGCTAGATGACTCACGATCACAAGGTGTACACTAATTCCGAAGGGATTTGCGGTCCCATCCAGAATCCGAATTCGATTAACATCAGATAGGCAATTAATAATAAAACATAAAGCATTTAGGCATTGACAATATCATTTAAATTCATAAGCATAAAGTCTTAACCATTCTAATATATAATTTTAGTTTATACATAGAAAGCCTACCTGAATAGCAGACTCACGGTTTAGCTCTAACTCTGGTGCTTGACCTTTAATCCGAGAAAATAAAATAAGATTCTAATTCTCGAAAAATCTCAATAAATGAGGATGCGTGAAATGATTATGCATGACTCATATTCCTTTAATTAAATTATGAGATGCTAATCCTATTTAAGGAATTAAAGCTCGTCTTATGAGGTCGGATTATTAATCTTTAATAATCTACACATCTTAAAATAATCTAATTCACTTACTAATTAATAATTAGTAAGTCTTAAAATCTTCTCTAATTAAACTTAATAGAATAATATGAAAGCCTAAATAAATAATCAAGGCCCAATAGGAATTTAATTCGAGCCAATAGGAATTTAATTCAAAGCCCAATGCATAAATAACATTAAGCCCAACATCAATTAAATTCTAAAGCCCAACAGATTAAATGAACTAGGCCCAATTGAGAAATAAAAACAAGCCCAAATGAATTGGCCCAAACCCGGCCCAAGATAATAAAATCATGAAGCCCAATAAGTGAGCCCATCATCACCCTTAAAAAATAATTAGTAAATTTAAATATTAATCACTAATTAAAATAATTAGGATTAATGAAGAGGCCTAAAATAATAATTCTTATTGGGTTAAATAAATAAATTTCATTGGACTTAATCAATTAAATCGTAGGAGCCCAAGTAATATAAATAATAGAGTCCAAACAATATGTATTAGCCCAATTGAAAACAATATAAGTAAGGCCCAAAGAAATAAAATAAAAAGCTTCAGCCGAAATGTTGGCCCAACAAAACATTCGAACCCCCAATTCATCTCCCTCAAACTCGTCTCTTTCTCTCTCAAACAGACGCTGCCCTCTCTCTCTAATTTCTCAAGAAACGAACACTGTTCATCATCTCTCTCTCGCTCGATCCAGCCATCGCCTCACGAGTTCCACCGCCAACGGTTCCGGCGAGGCTGAAATCTTCGTTGCTCCGCCCTCTGGACGTTCCAGCCGTCGCCGAGGAATTCGCCGCCGACTGCTGCTGTTCCCGGAGTCGCGGCCTGGAGTTGCAGAGCTTCGAAATCCGGCGAATCAGCCTCTATCGCGCCGAGGTCCGGCGCCTCCTTCTCTCTTCCTCAATCTTGCTCTAATCTCTCCTAAATCAAACGCTCCCTTCGGTTCTCTCTCGATCTGTATCCAGCCGAAGAATCCACGCCGCTGCAACTGGATTCCGGCGAGCGTCGCGTCGCCTAACGCCGCCGAGTCAGCCGTCTGGAACTGCTGCTGCTCGCCCGGAGTCCGCTGTCGCCGCCTGGAGCTGCTGCTGTTCGCCCGGAGTCGCCGCTGGCTGGCCTGCGATCGACGGCCAGCAGCTCGCTGGAGGAGCGCCGCCGTCAGCCGCTGCCGTTGGCAGCAAGAATTCGGCAGCCGCCTCTCCTGGTGCCGCCGTCGCCATGGACAGCAGGGCTTCGACTTTCCACCGTATCTTCCCTCTCATTTTATCACTCGGTAGGTTCGTAAATTAGAATTAATTTTCAGAAAACTCAACTTTGTATAAAGACTTGATTTTGGAATGAAAACTTGGTTTTCTGTATTCTTATTTTCCTAGTGGTGAAAGAGTGCAGCCTGTTCTTGCTTTGCATAAGAGTTATTGGTGTTTGCAATATAAAGAGTGTAACTTTGCTAAGTTCATTATGCCTACAATGGTTTTCTATCATTGTGAAACTGATCATGCTTTGGTATGAATGCTTTACTGGAATGGATATTTGAGATAGAATCAATACCTTGAATGTTTGTGTTGGTTGTTGAATGAACTGAGATAATCTGGCAGTTTGGCAGAGTAATGAATAAACGATCTCTCTCTCACTTCTTCAAGTGTTAAGGTGTTACTGGAATGGCATGAGGATACTTGGCAGAGCACCGAATGAAGAGCAGTGCAGTGTGGAATGGGAATGAAATGAAGATTAATAGCTGCTGAAATCTGAAACCAAATGAAGGTGTTCGGGTGTGAAAATTTTGCAAAAATGCTGCTGGAGCTGGAGTCAACAAAGAATATTACATAGGCGTGGAGCTGGAGTCAAAAAAATGTCCATAATAGATGGCTGAGCATGCTTGAGCATGCTTAAGGGATAGCTGCAGATTTTCTTCACACACATACACTATTTTTTTTTTTTTTTTTTAAGTGTTGGTAGATAGATAGAAAAATAGGGGTTTGTAAAGTGAAGTATAAACAGAAGCAATAATTCTTGTCTTGGAATTTCTATATCTGTAATATTGTATTGCATTTTTTTTTTAAATAAAATCCAACTACCGGGTTTTGTTAATATCGCGTGTTTATGAAACTACTCGATATCTGCTTCCTTTCTTAGCTAGAATAAATTCTAAATTAAATCCGTAGATTTAATTCTTCATAAACCGGAATAAATTCACGACTCAAGAAATAATAATAAAAATAGAAAAATAATTCTATTGTGATTAATAAATAACATGACTTCGCTAAGTCAGTTATGAATCTGAGATAATTATTGGCTTACTCAATAATTCTCATCGCGGTTTTATTTACGCGAAGCTACTGACTTGGTAATAAAATAATAATCCTGCTTAATTGAATATAATCCAAGGTAATAAGCTGAATTTAAATCATAAATAATTACTGGGCTTGATTTACTGAAAGATGAAATAATAATATCATATTACTGGATTTAAATATAATAAAAGAGCGGGTTGTTACATACTACCCCTCTTAACAAAAATTTCGTCCCGAAATTTGCATACCTATGTGAAAAGTTCTGGGTATTTTTCTTTCATCTGGTCCTCAAGTTCCCACGTTGCTTCTTCCGGTCCATGGTGTCTCCACAGTATTTTGACTGACGCGATCGATTTATTCCTTAACTCTTGCACCTTTCGGTCCAAAATGGCTTCAGGTTTTTCCTCGTACGTCAAGTCTGGGTTAAGAATCATTTCATCTTGGTGAATCACGTGTTTGGGGTCAAACACGTACCGTCTCAGCTGTGACACGTGGAACACATTGTGGACGTTTCCAAAGCTAGGTGGCAGTGCCAACCTATACGCTACGGGACCTATTCTTTCAAGGATCTCATAAGGTCCTACAAAACGGGGTCTCAACTTACCCTTAACACCGAATCTAACGATCCCTTTCGAGGGTGATATTTTAAGAAAAACCTTGTCTCCAATCTGAAATTGTAGTTCAGTTCGTCGGGTATCAGCATAAGACTTCTGTCTGTCCTGGGCCTCTTTAATTCTTGCTCTAATCTGGCGGATGGTCTCAATCATCTCGCTTACTGCATCTGGCCCAAGGATTTTTCTTTCACCCACCTCATCCCAGTAAAGTGGTGATCTACACTTCCTTCCATACAGCGCCTCATAAGGTGCCATATCAATGGTTGCCTGGTAACTATTGTTGTAGGCGAATTCGATTAACGGCAGCACTGATTCCCAACTTCTTCCTCGGTCTAGCACCACTGTCCTCAACATATCTTCAAGGGTCTGAAATGTCCTTTCTGATTGTCCATCTGTTTGAGGGTGAAAGGCGGTGCTAAAGTTTAATCTCGTTCCCAACTCTTTCTGCAAACTGATCCAAAATCTAGAAGTAAATTTTGAATCTCTATCTGAAGTAATGGATATTGGTATTCCATGTAGCCGTACAATCTCACGAATGTACAGTTGGGCTAGTTTCTCCGATCCATGGGTAATTGGAATCGGTATAAAATGAGCGCTCTTCGTGAGACGGTCTACTATTACCCAAATAGCTGTGTTGCCCCTATTTGTCTTGGGTAAACCCGTCACGAAATCCATCGCTATGTGCTCCCACTTCCATTCTGGGATTTCCAATGGCTGTAATTTCCCATATGGTCGTTGATGTAAAGCTTTCACTTGCTGGCATGCAAGGCAACGCTCTACAAACGAGGCTATATCTCGTTTCATCCCGTCCCACCAAAACTTCTGTTTTAGATCTTGGTACATTTTGGTACTTCCGGGATGAGCGGTATAGGGCGTGTCATGAGCTTCACTCATGATCTCGTTTCTGAGTTCCTCGTTATGGGGAACACACAATCTTCCTTCAAAAAGAACTGCATTATCCGTTGCCTCTTGGTAGCCTCCTGGCGTGCCTGTTCGGATCTTGAGACGAACTTTTTCCAAGCTCTCATCCGCTCTCTGGGCACTGACGATCCTTTCTCTGAGGTCTGGGACGGCTACTAGAGTTGCAATAATTGCTCTTGTCGTTGCCGGTGGCTGAACCACTTCTATCTTCAATTTGTCAAAATCCCTTACAAGCGTGTCCTCTTGAGTGAGAAGAAGTCCTAACTCGGATTGAGTTTTACGACTTAAAGCATCAGCTACTACATTAGCTTTTCCCGGGTGGTAGTTGATACCGCAGTCGTAATCCTTTACGAGTTCGAGCCATCTCCTCTGTCTCATATTCAAGTCTTTCTGCTCGAAAAAATACTTAAGGCTTTTGTGATCAGTGAAGATTTCACATCTAACTCCGTATAGATGGTGTCTCCAAATTTTCAAAGCATGCACAATTGCTGCCAGTTCCAGATCATGAGTGGGGTAGTTCAATTCATGTGGCCTTAGTTGTCGCGAGGCGTAGGCAATGACCTTTCCTTCTTGCATCAACACACAACCTAGCCCATTTTTGGACGCGTCTGTGAAGATCACGTATTCTTTATCGGCTGCTGGAACTGCTAACACTGGTGCAGTTGTCAATTTCTTCTTCAGCTCTTGGAAGCTGGCTTCACACTCTTCGTTCCACTTATACTTGATTCCTTTGCGAAGTAATTGCGTCATTGGTCTCGCTATTTTAGAGAATCCTTCGATGAATCTCCGGTAGTATCCTGCCAAACCTAAGAAACTTCGGATTTCATTAGGTGTGGTTGGTGATTTCCACTCGCGCACTGCTTGCACCTTGGCGGGGTCCACCTTGATTCCATCTGCTGATACGATGTGCCCTAGAAACATTACTTCTTTCAACCAAAATTCGCACTTGCTGAATTTGGCGAACAACTTCTCTGTCTTTAATGTCTCCAGGATGATTCTTAAATGATTTTCATGCTCTTGGTCATTCTTAGAATAGATGAGGATATCATCTATAAACACTAAGACAAATTTGTCTAAGTATGGATGGAAAACTCGATTCATGAGGTCCATGAATACTGCCGGTGCATTGGTTAGACCAAATGGCATGACAATGAATTCATAGTGACCATATCTTGTGCGGAAAGCGGTTTTAGATATATCCTCTGGTCTGATCTTCAGTTGATGATAACCAGACCTTAAATCTATTTTTGAGAATACACTGGCTCCTTTGAGTTGATCGAACAAATCATCTATCCTTGGAAGAGGGTATTTGTTTTTAAGCGTCAGTTTGTTCAACTCTCGATAATCAATGCACATTCTCATGGTTCCATCTTTCTTCTTAACAAAGAGTACAGGCGCTCCCCAAGGCGAGACACTGGGTCTGATGAAACCCAAGTCCAAGAGTTCCTGTAGTTGCACCTTTAATTCTTGTAGTTCCTTTGGGGCCATCCTGTACGGTGCCTTTGATACTGGGGCAGATCCAGGTTCTAGATCAATGGTGAAATCTAGTTGCCTGTCTGGAGGTAGTCCTGGCAATATTTCAGGAAAAACTTCTGGAAAGTCTCGTACTATTGCCACATCTTCCACCTTCTTGTCTTCACTAGCTTCCCCGTTTAGGTAGACGAGATAAGCTGTGCTTCCTTCCTTCATCATCTCTTTTCTGGCTTGTAATGCGGATATCACTGGTACTCTTTTCTTCATACCTATGCCGTGAAATTCCGTCGGTTCCTTTCCAGGTGGTCGAATAGAAATTTTTCGTTCACTACAAAGGATGGTGGCGTGATTCTCAGCTAGCCAGTCCATTCCTAAGATCATATCTACGTCCCACATAAGCAGAATATTAAGATTGTTCGCTACCATCTTAAGTTCTCCTATTTCAAATTCTACGTTCGAGCAAACATGTGTGGTGGTAGATCTTCCTCCTGAGGGTGTAGTGATTCTTAAGGCACACTTAGCTCGTTCTGATTTGATTTCTAAAGTATCTACGCAAGGGGCAGATATAAAAGAATGCGAGGCACCAGTATCGAACAGAATCATTATGGAAAAACCTTTAAGCTTGCCCATACCTGCCAGGTTTCCTTGGTTTTTCTCGGGCTGGTTTTGGGTGAGAGCAAAGGCTCTCGCCTGCTGCGGCAATGGTTGTTGCCGCCTCTGTTGCTGTTGGCGCTGTTGGTGCTTGTGTTGGTATTGCTGCTGGTATGGCTGTTGTTGGCAGGGCTGGTATTGGTATTGCTGCTGGTATGGCTGTTGTTGGCGGGGCTGGTGTTGCCCTTGAACTGCTTGCAGGGGCTGGGCATAAGTGGCCCTGATTGCCGCGCCCTGTTGTTTGTTGGGGCATTGTGAGGAGTAGTGGCCCTTCTGGCCACACGTGTAGCAACTGTCAGTTCCAGCCTTACAGACACCACGATGTGGTTTGTGGCATTTTGGACAAAGGGGAACTTCATTTTGTCTTTGGCTGCCTCCAGCCGGGGCAGGACCCTGTTGCTTCCCTTGTCCTTGTTGCTGATATTGTCCCAACGGCGCATTTCCTTGCCATGGCCTCTTGTTAGTCTGGTTTTCATTTCCTCTATGGTCGTTCCAGTTGCGCTTCCCTTTAAAGTTCTGAGGGCGTGCAGGTGGGTTGGCTGGCGCTGAGGTCTGTGGCGGAGCCAACCTTTCTACTGGCATCACAGCTTCGATGTCCAGTGCCCTGTTCAAAGACTCAGTGTATGAGAGTCCACCATGACTAGCTAGAGTCATCCGAATCTCGTGCCTCAGACCGGCACAAAATTTCTCCGCCATTTTCTCATCAGTATCCACCTGTTGCGGAGCATAACGCGATAGATCGCAGAACTCTCTGTCATACTCTGTCACCGTCTTCTTCCCTTGTTTCAGGCTATAGAACTCAGCCTCCTTCTTCTTTCTGTAGCTCTTGGGAATATACTTATCATATAATCCCGTCTTAAAGTCTTCCCAAGTGTATGCTGCCCATTGTTCGGGAGTCAGAGTCTTTCGGCGGGCTTCCCACCAAAAGTCAGCCGATCCGGCTAGTTGGAAAGACATACACGAGAGTCGCTCCTCTTCTGTGCAGTGTAGGAAAGTGAAGATACGCTCCAAGGCGCGTATCCAAGCTTCGGCCTCGGCTGGGTCGCCTGTCCCAGTGAATGTGGGCGGATTCTGTCGAAGAAACAGTTCTTCAGTCCTTCTAGCAGGGGGTGGAGGGGGTGGGGTAGGTTCCCTGTCGTTTCGCCGTCCTTCAGGTATTTCATCGCGATTTCCATCATTGTTAACGTTTCTCCTAGGGGGGCGACCTCGTTTAGGCGGCATTCTGCAAATTACAAACACCCTTTTTAATACATTCTATACAGGAATCTCTAAGGCAATTAATAAAGAACTGTTTGTTAAATTTAACTTATCATAACTCCAAAACTAAGATATTAACAGGAACCGTTGCATGTACAAGTCGCATTATTCAAAGTTACTACATTCTTAACTGACTCGTGAAGAATAAGAACCCGTAGAGAAACATAAAACATATACGAGATCGTCGCAGAAAGCCCATGCTAGGGTCATATATATATCATGGAATATTGCCTCATCGAGGGCTTTTACATCGTCAACTTAAAATGTAAGTAAAGTCTATCTAGTACTCCCTATGATGTATCGGCTTACTAGTTAAGCAATCACAAAAGGGTTTTTATTCACGGAACGTCCTAGAGATCAACATTTCCGTACTAATGCTAGCTAGAAACAACATAAATAAAATCATAGTCATTGGAACGAATCATCGTTTCCGGAGTACATCCACAAGCTAAAACTATCAAATCTGTGAACTCTGAGTCGCGGTACGACTGCTCCTCGGTGACGCCAGGGGGTCCTCTTCTGGATCCTCCTCGGGGTCTTCCTCCTCATCCTCCTCGGGGTCCTTCTCCTCATCCTCCTCGGGGTCTTCCTCCTCATCCTCGCCCGGCTCCCAGCTGGGCAACAGAGTCTCTCCCTGGCCCTCGCCTGTCTCCCGCATGATCTGGGCTGAGCGGAAGATGTCGTTCACCATCTCACGGATCGGATCGTCTCTGGTGCTGATCCTGGCCGTAGCACGAGGCTCGGTTGGAGCTGGAGGTGGCACGGGCTCGGGATGAGTACTCCTCATCATACCATACGGTACTGTACCATCATCCTCCTGCATAGGGGCTTTGCCCCTATCTATGAACTCCCTCAGGTTGGACATGACCCTGTCAGCGTTGGCCATGGCAGTCGAAAGCCTTGCTTCTGCCGTAGGTATCATTGGTGGTGGAGGAGTAGCAGCCCGGGCTGATGAGTCAGGAGGCGATGGGAAATCCCTGCGAGCCCGTGGACGAGAAGGGCCTGCCTCGTCATCGTGCCTACCACGGCGCCCTAGAACTGAGGCTCGTGGTGGAGGATCTCGGGGCAAGGCCATCGAGGGCTCGGGAGCAGTAGTGGGTGCTTCCGCTGGCAAAGGCGTCCCCACTTGTACGTAGTCTCCCGGAAGGATGTAGGGCCCTAGAGGGGCGCGGCCCCACAAAGTGAAACAGATCTGAAGCTCCGCAATAAAGCTAGGGAAGTCTCCCATGAGGTCGTGGTAATCTTCTCGGCGAAAGATATAGTGGGCAGAGATCTGCCTAGCCCATCCCTGCCATTCGGAAGGTAACAGTAAGATCAACCTCTGGATACCGTCATACTAATTCTCGGCGAAAGATATTTAAGGAATTAAAGCTCGTCTTATGAGGTCGGATTATTAATCTTTAATAATCTACACATCTTAAAATAATCTAATTCACTTACTAATTAATAATTAGTAAGTCTTAAAATCTTCTCTAATTAAACTTAATAGAATAATATGAAAGCCTAAATAAATAATCAAGGCCCAATAGGAATTTAATTCGAGCCAATAGGAATTTAATTCAAAGCCCAATGCATAAATAACATTAAGCCCAACATCAATTAAATTCTAAAGCCCAACAGATTAAATGAACTAGGCCCAATTGAGAAATAAAAACAAGCCCAAATGAATTGGCCCAAACCCGGCCCAAGATAATAAAATCATGAAGCCCAATAAGTGAGCCCATCATCACCCTTAAAAAATAATTAGTAAATTTAAATATTAATCACTAATTAAAATAATTAGGATTAATGAAGAGGCCTAAAATAATATAATTCTTATTGGGTTAAATAAATAAATTTCATTGGACTTAATCAATTAAATCGTAGGAGCCCAAGTAATATAAATAATAGAGTCCAAACAATATGTATTAGCCCAATTGAAAACAATATAAGTAAGGCCCAAAGAAATAAAATAAAAAGCTTCAGCCGAAATGTTGGCCCAACAAAACATTCGAACCCCCAATTCATCTCCCTCAAACTCGTCTCTTTCTCTCTCAAACAGACGCTGCCCTCTCTCTCTAATTTCTCAAGAAACGAACACTGTTCATCATCTCTCTCTCGCTCGATCCAGCCATCGCCTCACGAGTTCCACCGCCAACGGTTCCGGCGAGGCTGAAATCTTCGTTGCTCCGCCCTCTGGACGTTCCAGCCGTCGCCGAGGAATTCGCCGCCGACTGCTGCTGTTCCCGGAGTCGCGGCCTGGAGTTGCAGAGCTCCGAAATCCGGCGAATCAGCCTCTATCGCGCCGAGGTCCGGCGCCTCCTTCTCTCTTCCTCAATCTTGCTCTAATCTCTCCTAAATCAAACGCTCCCTTCGGTTCTCTCTCGATCTGTATCCAGCCGAAGAATCCACGCCGCTGCAACTGGATTTCGGCGAGCGTCGCGTCGCCTAACGCCGCCGAGTCAGCCGTCTGGAACTGCTGCTGCTCGCCCGGAGTCCGCTGTCGCCGCCTGGAGCTGCTGCTGTTCGCCCGGAGTCGCCGCTGGCTGGCCTGCGATCGACGGCCAGCAGCTCGCTGGAGGAGCGCCGCCGTCAGCCGCTGCCGTTGGCAGCAAGAATTCGGCAGCCGCCTCTCCTGGTGCCGCCGTCGCCATGGACAGCAGGGCTTCGACTTTCCACCGTATCTTCCCTCTCATTTTATCACTCGGTAGGTTCGTAAATTAGAATTAATTTTCAGAAAACTCAACTTTGTATAAAGACTTGATTTTGGAATGAAAACTTGGTTTTCTGTATTCTTATTTTCCTAGTGGTGAAAGAGTGCAGCCTGTTCTTGCTTTGCATAAGAGTTATTGGTGTTTGCAATATAAAGAGTGTAACTTTGCTAAGTTCATTATGCCTACAATGGTTTTCTATCATTGTGAAACTGATCATGCTTTGGTATGAATGCTTTACTGGAATGGATATTTGAGATAGAATCAATACCTTGAATGTTTGTGTTGGTTGTTGAATGAACTGAGATAATCTGGCAGTTTGGCAGAGTAATGAATAAACGATCTCTCTCTCACTTCTTCAAGTGTTAAGGTGTTACTGGAATGGCATGAGGATACTTGGCAGAGCACCGAATGAAGAGCAGTGCAGTGTGGAATGGGAATGAAATGAAGATTAATAGCTGCTGAAATCTGAAACCAAATGAAGGTGTTCGGGTGTGAAAATTTTGCAAAAATGCTGCTGGAGCTGGAGTCAACAAAGAATATTACATAGGCGTGGAGCTGGAGTCAAAAAAATGTCCATAATAGATGGCTGAGCATGCTTGAGCATGCTTAAGGGATAGCTGCAGATTTTCTTCACACACATACACTATTTCTTTTTTTTCTTTTTTTAAGTGTTGGTAGATTGATAGATAGAAAAATAGGGGTTTGTAAAGTGAAGTATAAACAGAAGCAATAATTCTTGTCTTGGAATTTCTATATCTGTAATATTGTATTGCATTTTTTTTTTAAATAAAATCCAACTACCGGGTTTTGTTAATATCGCGTGTTTATGAAACTACTCGATATCTGCTTCCTTTCTTAGCTAGAATAAATTCTAAATTAAATCCGTAGATTTAATTCTTCATAAACCGGAATAAATTCACGACTCAAGAAATAATAATAAAAATAGAAAAATAATTCTATTGTGATTAATAAATAACATGACTTCGCTAAGTCAGTTATGAATCTGAGATAATTATTGGCTTACTCAATAATTCTCATCGCGGTTTTATTTACGCGAAGCTACTGACTTGGTAATAAAATAATAATCCTGCTTAATTGAATATAATCCAAGGTCATAAGCTGAATTTAAATCATAAATAATTACTGGGCTTGATTTACTGAAAGATGAAATAATAATATCATATTACTGGATTTAAATATAATAAAAGAGCGGGTTGTTACAGCTACATCGGGAGCAACAATATGAATCAAATAGATAAAGATTCAAGGATATGTTATCCAAATATTTAATTTACTTGCTCTTAGAGCATATAATATTCTTCAGGAATATTACTTGTGCTACTTTAATAGCATCAATTTAAGATTTTGAATGTAATATTCTTCAGGAATACTACTTGTGCTATTTGAATAGCATCAATGAGTTTTTCAAGATTATTTAAAAAAATACGTTGTATATATATAATATACAAAGTATATATCCACTATGAATTAAAAAAAATTCCCAATACATGATAATATCAATAGTGATTCAAGTAGTAGAACATCGAAGTTTACTGATTATATAAAATAATATGAAACAAGAATTGCCACGTAGTAGTAAATCATATTCAAGATTTTGTAGAATAAGATCCAATCAAATATTGCACTCTTAACAAACAAAATAAATTAAAATCCAATTATATATGTTTGTCATCTCACCGAAAGGGTGCACAAAAATATTGAGATTAAATCTATTGGCATCATATCTTTTTAACATAATCGGGCGAATCTATTATGTCTCCAATTATCAAAATAGTCTTCTATTTTGCGTGAACTTTTCATATTTTTCTTTATTATTTTTCTAAAATCTACTATTTCACATTGACTTTTTATACCACATCAAATACAAGTTTACATAAAATGACATATTCCGTCTAAGTACAGATCAAAAATTTACTTTATATCCTCCAAATTTGTAATGACCCGACTTTTTATTAAGGATTATATACTTTTAATTACTGATTTAAGGAATTATTATGGTAATTAGAGTTCAGCTTCCATTAATAAAATACGAACTTATATGAATTTGATAATTTATATATGTGATGATTTATTTTTTTTATTTTCAATAGATGATGCACTCAAAATATATTTTGAGTCCATTAATTTATTGTGGAGAATTTAACACTGAAGTGTTAAATATGAATCTTTTATCGATTGTTTACTTAAGCCCATGAGTAATTTATTTTATGTTAGAAGCAAGCTCAAATGGATTTTATGCTTCAATAAGAATTAGGCTTATATGTCTTAATGTATTTAAATGAGTTTGGAACCTTATAATTAATATATTAATCTCTTGGATATTTTAATTAGAATAATCTTAAGCATGCTGAATCCTAAAGCATGCTGAAGAATTTTTGAGCGCATGCTGAAGGAAATTCTTCAGTCTTACATGCAGGCTGAAAGTGTTCATACCTGTAAGTTGAAGAATTTCCATCCAAGCCAACCCATTTTTTTTCTTTTATAACCTACACCATTTTTCAGCCAATTCCCACCTCTCACATTCATCTACCATCTCTCTCGCAGCCAAGAAACGACACCACATCTTTCATCATTCAAGGTTTATATTTCTAATTTATATATTATCCTTCAATTGTATACATCAATTCCAGAATACCAACACATGCTCATTAACTCAGATTTACATATGCTTTGATAAATGAAGAAAATGAGTAGCAAATTCATAGATTTACAGTTACTAAATATGTACTTGTGAACTGAAGTTACAAGGAAAGAGTTAAAACTTTTATTTGAGCAATTACAGTATATGATTCTCGCACAAAAACCCTTTGTGTTGGTTGATTGCGTGTGTGAGTCGAGGTCAGGGGGAGGGCAGCCTCGGTGGCTCGTCGTCGCCGGCGGTTGACGGACGGCGACGGAGCCGCGGTTGTCTCCGATCTGCCAAGAAAGGGAAAGAGGAGTTTCAGTTTTTAATTTAAAATGAAATGAGAATAGGGAGATCCGGGGCTTACCTTTGTGAGACGGTGCTCGGCTCCTCACAGCGACTCACGGCGACGGCGACTCCAGGAGAGGCGGCTGCCGGATTCTTGCTGCCAACGGCAGCGGCTGACGGCGGCGCTCCTCCAGCGAGCTGCTGGCCGTCGATCGCAGGCCAGCCAGCGGCGACTCCGGGCGAGCAGCAGCAGCTCCAGGCGGCGACAGCTCGACTCCCGGCGAAGCAGCAGCAGCTCCAGCGGCTTCCAGTCGACGGTGCTCGCCGAGATCCAGTTGCAGCGGCGGCGGATCTGCCATGGAGGAGAGGCGGAGGCGACGGAGCGGCGGCGTGGTTGCGCTGCTGTGCCTTTCCAGCGGCCGAGATTGAGAGAGAGAGATAGAGGAGAAGAGGGGGGGAAGAGTTCAGGGAGAGAGGAGGAGAGGCCGCGCCGCTCGCCGGCGGCGACGGCGCCGTTGAACGGCAGCGGCGGCGGCAGATCGAAGAGAGAGAGCAGAGAGAGTAAAGAGAGAGAGCAGAGAGAGTAGGGAGAGAGAGAGCCGAGAGATAGAGTTAGAGAGAGATAAGCTTGTGTGTGTGTTGGGAGGTGTTTGTGTGTGTATATTTAGGTTAGAAAAGGGAGCCGGGTTTGGGCCGGGTTTCAGCCGGGTTTGGGCCGGGTTTGAGCCGGGTTTGGGCCGAAAATATTGGGCTCCCTCTTGGGCCGATTTAATTAAACTCTTGGGCCGATTTAATTAAACTCTTGGGCCGATTTAATTAAATTGTTTGGGCCTTATTCAAAGAAAAACATGATAGACTTAATTTATCTAATTAATTTGGGCTTATATCTATTTAAATTATTTGAGCTCTTAATTATTAATTTAAATTGAGCTTGATTAATTTAATTATATATTGACCTTTAAATTAATTATTTAAATGGATTTCTTTATTTCAAGTATTTATAAATGGATTATAAAATGAAATATTTCGAGTTAAACTCTCATTTAAATTAATTCTTTTCAAATGACTTATTAATATGGATTATTTGAAAATGATTAAACGATTTTAAAAAAAATAAGAAAGCATGATCTATGATGATATAATTTATCTATGTAATATTATAGGATTTGTTTTTAAATGACGGAATATTTGACTTGATGGCATAAATAGAACGAGTTATGATTAATGCGCATGTTGATGTTCGAATAAATAGTTTCGAACCTAAATGATAGTTATGTGATAATGTTTTGAGTTAAAGGTTTTGACGAGATAAGATTAATTCTTTCCAGTCCACATTAATTATTACTTGGACTCCTATTATTTATTAATAATGGGTCTCGAATTTATATTACTTGGGCTCCTACGATTTAATTGATTAAGTCCAATGAAATTTATTTATTTAACCCAATAAGAATTATTATTTTAGGCTTCTTTATTAATCCTAATTATTTTAATTAGTGATTAATATTAAAATTTACTAATTTTTAAAGGGTGATGATGGGCTCACTTATTGGGCTTCATGATTTTTTTATCTTGGGCCTCATTTGTTGGGCTCTAGAAATTAATTGATGTTGGGCTTAATATTATTAATGCATTGGGCTTCGAATTTATTCTTTTGGGCTCAAATTAAATTCCTTTTGGGCCTTGATTATTTTATTTTAATTGGGCCTTCATAATTATTCTATTATATTTAATTAGAGAAGATTTTAAGACTTACTAATTATTAATTAGTAAGTGAATTAGATTATTTTAAGATGAGTAGATTATTAAAGATTAATAATCCGACCTCATAAGACGAGCCTTAATTTCTTAAATAGGATTAGCATCTCATAATTTAATTAAAGGAATATGAGTCATGCATAATCTTTTCACGCATCCTCATTTATTGAGATTTTTCGAGAATTAGAATCTTATTTTATTTTCTCGAATTAAAGGTCAAGCACCAGAGTTAGAGCTAAACCGTGAGTCTGCTATTCAGGTAGGCTTTCTACGTATAAACTAAAATTATATATTAGAATTGTTAAGACTTTATGTTTATGAATTTAAATGATATTGTCAATGCCTAACTGCTTTATGTTTTATTATTAATTGCCTATCTGATGTTAATCGAATTCGGATTCTGGATGGGACCGCAAATCCCTTCGGAATTAGTGTACACCTTGTGATCGTGAGTCATCTAGCGGGTTGGCCGATCATAGTGTCCGTAGAGGGAGGCCTCCCTCTCGGCACGAGTTACTGATATGGTGATTAATGATATAAAATACCTGCGCGGGTTATTGATGAAAGAAATGATATTATGTTTGGTAAATACGAGTCTTTAAAGGAAAACCCTCGTATTTTACTACTGTTGAAAGGCTTGACAATAAAATATTATGCATGTATGTAAATTTCGGCAAGTGTCCACTAAGTACTTTTGTACTTAGCCCTGCATGTATTTTTAAATGTGCAGGTTGAGCTGTGATCAAGGATGTAGTGTGCAAGCGGAGCTTCTGTCAATCTAGGATGAGTACCTCAGAGTAGAGTATATGTCTTCATACATATATTCAAATTATTATTCCGCTGCGAACACTGATTATGTTAAGATATTATGTCATTTGTAAAACAATATGTATTATTTAATAATGTACTAAAACCATTGAGTACCCGTTTTGAGATAATATTATGTACGGTCCTCTTGTGGCCTTCGTTGATATCTAGATATTTTGATTGATTTCTTTATACAAGTCGAGTCATCAAGAAAACGATTATGCCCCTTTCTTACTCCCGCTCCTAAATTCCCTCCCTTAGTCGCGGTTTCCCCGAATTTGCTATCCTTAGCAAGTGCGGTCGTGACAGAATGGTACCAGAGCATTTCTTTTGCTCTGAGTACTACTCATTCTTTCTAAGTTGAGTCTAGATTAAGTAAGTAAATACACTTTGAACTAGTTGACAAAAGCTTGGCACTACATCTCGTCACGCTCAACGGAGGTTATGGTAAGTACTTTCAAGTTTTAATTAAGTTAATTTCTTGAAATGTATGAAGCATGAATAAGTATGACTATGGTATGAATCACAAGAACTTAGAACTGTTAAGTTATATATGCTCACTCTCACGACGGAACATAGAAGAGAACTTAGGGAGATGCCTTAACTTTTTCTTCATGTTACGATGACATCGACAATGACGGTCGAAATAGAGAAAGAAGAATCACACGAAGGGTCGCATGATGAAACCACGAGCATGAAGATTGAGCAGCGTAACGAACGCCAATAGTACGTTGATGGCATGGGCATAACTTAAATATTCGAGTGTTTTTCTGCAATGAGATCTCGAATTAGCTTGGCCTTTTGAACTTATTTTGTTGAAACTTTTAGTGCTCGTTGCTAGATTTAAGAAAATATCATCATCACATAACAAGCCCTAAGTTCGGGAAACAACGACACTAGAACTATATGATAGTCGAATTGGTAATCTGTGATTAAGTATTAAGAACCTGTATGGCTTGTGTAAATGCTAGATTTAGATGATGAGGTGTTTTTGCACGTTATGGTTATTGAACCAAACTTGTTTTCCGATTTTAGATATTTAGAACCTTATCGCCTTAAGTTACTTGTCGTGTGCTACTTTTGACGATAGAATTTCCTTTGTTAGATGGCGAGAACTGTTTTCACCCGACGACGACCACTGCCCCCATGGGCTAGTCCAGAGGAGGTCGAGCGGTCCTACCGCACCTATGCTCCATGTCACGGGGATAACCTCGGACAGTTCCTCGCAGGTTTTCACAGACACTGGGTCGAGGCGAGTGCACATGGAGTATCAGGGTATGACGGTATCCAGAGGTTGATCTTACTGTTACCTCCCGAGTGGCAGGGATGGGCTAGGCAGATCTCTGCCCACTACATCTTTCGCCGAGAAGATTACCACGACCTCATGGGAGACTTCCCTAGCTTTATTGCGGAGCTTCAGATCTGTTTCACTTTGTGGGGCCGCGCCCCTCTAGGGCCCTACATCCTTCCGGGAGACTACGTACAAGTGGGGACGCCTTTGCCAGCGGAGACACCCGCTACTGCCCCTGAGTCTCCGATGGCTTTGCCACGAGATTCTCCACCACGTGCCTCAGTTCTAGGGCGCCGTGGTAGGCACGATGACGAGGCAGGCCCTTCTCGTCCACGGGCTCGCAGGGATTTCCCATCGCCCCCTGACTCATCAGCCCAGGCTGCTACTCCTCCACCACCAATGATACCTACGGCAGAAGCAAGGCTTTCGACTGCCATGGCCAACGCTGACAGGGTCATGTCCAACCTGAGGGAGTTCATAGATAGGGGCAAAGCCCCTATGCAGGAGGATGATGGTACAGTACCGTATGGTACGATGAGGAGTACTCATCCCGAGCCCGTGCCAACTCCAGCTCCGATCAAGCCTCGTGCCACGGCCAGGATCAGCACCAGAGACGATCCGATCCGTGAGATTGCGGACGATATCTTCCGCTCAGCCCAGATCATGCAGGAGACAGGCGAGGGCCAGGGAGAGACTCCGTTGCCCAGCTGGGAGCCGGGCGAGGATGAGGAGGAGGACCCCGAGGAGGATGAGGAGGAGGACCCCGAGGAGGATCCAGAAGAGGACCCCCTGGCGTCACCGAGGAGCAGTCATACCGCGACTCAGAGTTCACAGATTTGATAGTTTTAGCTTGTGGATGTACTCCGAAAATGATAATTCGTTCCAATGACTATGTTTTTAATTATGTTGTTTCTAGCTAGCATTAGTACGGAAATGTTGGTCTCTAGGACATTCCGCGAATAAAAACCCTTTTGTGATTGCTTAACTAGTAAGCCGATACATCATAGGGAGTACTAGATAGACTTTACTTACATTTTGGGTTGACAATGTAAAAGCCCTCGATGAGACAATTTTCCATGAGATATAAATGACCCTAGCATGGGTTTTCTACGACGATCTCGTGTATGTTTTATGTTTCTCTACGGGTTTTATTCTTCACGAGTCAGTTAAGAATGTAGTAACTTTGAATAATGTGACTTGTATATACAACGGTTCCTGTTAATGTCTTAGTTTTGGAGTTATGATAAGTTAAAATTAACAAACAGTTCTTTCTTAATTGCCTTAGAGATTCCTGTATAGAATGTATTAAAAAGGGTGTTTGTAATTTGCAGAATGCCGCCTAAACGAGGTCGCCCCCCTAGGAGAAACGTTAACAATGATGGAAATCGCGATGAAATACCTGAAGGGCGGCGAAACGACAGGGAACCTACCCCACCCCCTCCACCCCCTGCTAGAAGGACTGAAGAACTGTTTCTTCGACAGAATCCGCCTACATTTACTGGGACAGGCGACCCAGCCGAGGCCGAAGCTTGGATACGCGCCTTGGAGCGTATCTTCACTTTCCTACACTGCACAGAAGAGGAGCGACTCTCGTGTATGTCTTTCCAACTAGCCGGATCGGCTGACTTTTGGTGGGAAGCCCGCCGAAAGACTCTGACTCCCGAACAATGGGCAGCATACACTTGGGAAGACTTTAAGACGGGATTATATGATAAGTATATTCCCAAGAGCTACAGAAAGAAGAAGGAGGCTGAGTTTTATAGCCTGAAACAAGGGAAGAAGACGGTGACAGAGTATGACAGAGAGTTCTGCGATCTATCGCGTTATGCTCCGCAACAGGTGGATACTGATGAGAAAATGGCGGAGAAATTTTGTGCCGGTCTGAGGCACGAGATTCGGATGACTCTAGCTAGTCATGGTGGACTCTCATACACTGAGTCTTTGAACAGGGCACTGGACATCGAAGCTGCGATGCCAGTAGAAAGGTTGGCTCCGCCACAGACCTCAGCGCCAGCCAACCCACCTGCACGCCCTCAGAACTTTAAAGGGAAGCGCAACTGGAACGACCATAGAGGAAATGAAAACCAGACTAACAAGAGGCCATGGCAAGGAAATGCGCCGTTGGGACAATATCAGCAACAAGGACAAGGGAAGCAACAGGGTCCTGCCCCGGCTGGAGGCAGCCAAAGACAAAATGAAGTTCCCCTTTGTCCAAAATGCCACAAACCACATCGTGGTGTCTGTAAGGCTGGAACTGACAGTTGCTACACGTGTGGCCAGAAGGGCCACTACTCCTCACAATGCCCCAACAAACAGCAGGGCGCGGCAATCAGGGCCACTTATGCCCAGCCCCTGCAAGCAGTTCAAGGGCAACACCAGCTCCGCCAACAACAGCCATACCAGCAGCAATACCAATACCAGCCCCGCCAACAACAGCCATACCAGCAGCAATACCAACACAAGAACCAACAGCGCCAACAGCAACAGAGGCGGCAACAACCATTGCCGCAGCAGGCGAGAGCCTTTGCTCTCACCCAAAACCAGCCCGAGAAAAACCAGGGAAACCTGGCAGGTATGGGCAAGCTTAAAGGTTTTTCCATAATGATTCTGTTCGATACTGGTGCCTCGCATTCTTTTATATCTGCCCCTTGCGTAGATACCGTAGAAATCGAATCAGAACGAGCTAAGTGTGCCTTAAGAATCACTACACCCTCAGGAGAAAGATCTACCACCACACATGTTTGCTCGAACGTAGAATTTGAAATAGGAGAACTTAAGATGGTAGCGAACAATCTTAATATTCTGCTCATGTGGGACGTAGATATGATCTTAGGAATGGACTGGCTAGCTGAGAATCACGCCACCATCCTTTGTAGTGAACGAAAAATTTCTCTTCGACCACCTGGAAAGGAACCGACGGAATTTCACGGCATAGGTATGAAGAAAAGAGTACCAGTGATATCCGCATTACAAGCCAGAAAAGAGATGATGAAGGAAGGAAGCACAGCTTATCTCGTCTACCTAAACGGGGAAGCTAGTGAAGACAAGAAGGTGGAAGATGTGGCAATAGTACGAGACTTTCCAGAAGTTTTTCCTGAAATATTGCCAGGACTACCTCCAGACAGGCAACTAGATTTCACCATTGATCTAGAACCTGGATCTGCCCCAGTATCAAAGGCACCGTACAGGATGGCCCCAAAGGAACTACAAGAATTAAAGGTGCAACTACAGGAACTCTTGGACTTGGGTTTCATCAGACCCAGTGTCTCGCCTTGGGGAGCGCCTGTACTCTTTGTCAAGAAGAAAGATGGAACCATGAGAATGTGCATTGATTATCGAGAGTTGAACAAACTGACGCTTAAAAACAAATATCCTCTTCCAAGGATAGATGATTTGTTCGATCAACTTAAAGGAGCCAGTGTATTCTCAAAAATAGATTTAAGGTCTGGGTATCATCAACTGAAGATCAGACCAGAGGATATATCTAAGACCGCTTTCCGCACAAGATATGGTCACTATGAATTCGTTGTCATGCCATTTGGTCTAACCAATGCACCGGCAGTATTCATGGACCTCATGAATCGAGTTTTCCATCCATACTTAGACAAATTTGTCTTAGTGTTTATAGATGATATCCTCATCTATTCTAAGAATGACCAAGAGCATGAAAATCATTTAAGAATCATCCTGGAGACATTAAAGACGGAGAAGTTGTTCGCCAAATTCAGCAAGTGCGAATTTTGGTTGAAAGAAGTAATGTTTCTAGGGCACATCGTATCAGCAGATGGAATCAAGGTGGACCCCGCCAAGGTGCAAGCAGTGCGCGAGTGGAAATCACCAACTACACCTAATGAAATCCGAAGTTTCTTAGGTTTGGCAGGATACTACCGGAGATTCATCGAAGGATTCTCTAAAATAGCAAGACCAATGACGCAATTACTTCGCAAAGGAATCAAGTATAAGTGGAACGAAGAGTGTGAAGCCAGCTTCCAAGAGCTGAAGAAGAAATTGACAACTGCACCAGTGCTAGCGGTTCCAGCAGCCGATAAAGAATACGTGATCTTCACGGACGCGTCCAAAAATGGGCTAGGTTGTGTGTTGATGCAAGAAGGAAAGGTCATTGCCTACGCCTCGCGACAACTAAGGCCACATGAATTGAACTACCCCACTCATGATCTGGAACTAGCAGCAATTGTGCATGCTCTGAAAATTTGGAGACACCATCTATACGGAGTTAGATGTGAAATCTTCACTGATCACAAAAGCCTTAAGTACTTTTTCGAGCAGAAAGACTTGAATATGAGACAGAGGAGATGGCTCGAGCTCGTGAAGGATTACGACTGCGGTATCAACTACCACCCGGGAAAAGCTAATGTAGTAGCTGATGCTTTAAGTCGTAAAACTCAATCCGAGTTAGGACTTCTTCTCACTCAAGAGGACACGCTTGTAAGGGATTTTGACAAATTAAAGATAGAAGTGGTTCAGCCACCGGCAACGACAAGAGCAATTATTGCAACTCTAGTAGCCGTCCCAGACCTCAGAGAAAGGATCGTCAGTGCCCAGAGAGCGGATGAGAGCTTGGAAAAAGTTCGTCTCAAGATCCGAACAGGCACGCCAGGAGGCTACCAAGAGGCAACGGATAACGCAGTTCTTTTTGAAGGAAGATTGTGTGTTCCCCATAACGAGGAACTCAGAAACGAGATCATGAGTGAAGCTCATGACACGCCCTATACCGCTCATCCCGGAAGTACCAAAATGTACCAAGATCTAAAACAGAAGTTTTGGTGGGACGGGATGAAACGAGATATAGCCTCGTTTGTAGAGCGTTGCCTTGCATGCCAACAAGTGAAAGCTTTACATCAACGACCATATGGGAAATTACAGCCATTGGAAATCCCAGAATGGAAGTGGGAGCACATAGCGATGGATTTCGTGACGGGTTTACCCAAGACAAATAGGGGCAACACAGCTATTTGGGTAATAGTAGACCGTCTCATGAAGAGCGCTCATTTTATACCGATTCCAATTACCCATGGATCGGAGAAACTAGCCCAACTGTACATTCGTGAGATTGTACGGCTACATGGAATACCAATATCCATTACTTCAGATAGAGATTCAAAATTTACTTCTAGATTTTGGATCAGTTTGCAGAAAGAGTTGGGAACGAGATTAAACTTTAGCACCGCCTTTCACCCTCAAACAGATGGACAATCAGAAAGGACAATTCAGACCCTTGAAGATATGTTGAGGACAGTGGTGCTAGACCGAGGAGGAAGTTGGGAATCAGTGCTGCCGTTAATCGAATTCGCCTACAACAATAGTTACCAGGCAACCATTGATATGGCACCTTATGAGGCGCTGTATGGAAGGAAGTGTAGATCACCACTTTACTGGGATGAGGTGGGTGAAAGAAAAATCCTTGGGCCAGATGCAGTAAGCGAGATGATTGAGACCATCCGCCAGATTAGAGCAAGAATTAAAGAGGCTCAGGACAGACAGAAGTCTTATGCTGATACCCGACGAACTGAACTACAATTTCAGATTGGAGACAAGGTTTTCCTTAAAATATCACCCTCGAAAGGGATCGTTAGATTCGGTGTTAAGGGTAAGTTGAGACCTCGTTTTGTAGGACCTTATGAGATCCTTGAAAGAATAGGTCCCGTAGCGTATAGGTTGGCACTGCCACCTAGCTTTGGAAACGTTCACAATGTGTTCCACGTGTCACAGCTGAGACGGTACGTGTTTGACCCCAAACACGTGATTCACCAAGATGAAATGATTCTTAACCCAGATTTGACGTACGAGGAAAAACCTGAAGCCATTTTGGACCGAAAGGTGCAAGAGTTAAGGAATAAATCGATCGCGTCAGTCAAAATACTGTGGAGACACCATGGACCGGAAGAAGCAACCTGGGAACTTGAGGATCAGATGAAAGAAAAATACCCAGAACTTTTCACATAGGTATGCAAATTTCGGGACGAAATTTCTTTTAAGGGGGATAGTATGTAATGACCCGACTTTTTATTAAGGATTATATACTTTTAATTACTGATTTAAGGAATTATTATGGTAATTAGAGTTCAGCTTCCATTAATAAAATACGAACTTATATGAATTTGATAATTTATATATGTGATGATTTATTTTTTTTATTTTCAATAGATGATGCACTCAAAATATATTTTGAGTCCATTAATTTATTGTGGAGAATTTAACACTGAAGTGTTAAATATGAATCTTTTATCGATTGTTTACTTAAGCCCATGAGTAATTTATTTTATGTTAGAAGCAAGCTCAAATGGATTTTATGCTTCAATAAGAATTAGGCTTATATGTCTTAATGTATTTAAATGAGTTTGGAACCTTATAATTAATATATTAATCTCTTGG
Organism: Salvia miltiorrhiza; assembly: GCF_028751815.1. NCBI lineage: Eukaryota > Viridiplantae > Streptophyta > Magnoliopsida > Lamiales > Lamiaceae > Salvia > Salvia miltiorrhiza. Next base: position 51,055,303 of record NC_080391.1, read on the forward strand.
ATATTTTAATTAGAATAATCTTAAGCATGCTGAATCCTAATAAAAATAGAAAAATAATTCTATTGTGATTAATAAATAACATGACTTCGCTAAGTCAGTTATGAATCTGAGATAATTATTGGCTTACTCAATAATTCTCATCGCGGTTTTATTTACGCGAAGCTACTGACTTGGTAATAAAATAATAATCCTGCTTAATTGAATATAATCCAAGGTCATAAGCTGAATTTAAATCATAAATAATTACTGGGCTTGATTTACTGAAAGATGAAATAATAATATCATATTACTGGATTTAAATATAATAAAAGAGCGGGTTGTTACAGCTACATCGGGAGCAACAATATGAATCAAATAGATAAAGATTCAAGGATATGTTATCCAAATATTTAATTTACTTGCTCTTAGAGCATATAATATTCTTCAGGAATATTACTTGTGCTACTTTAATAGCATCAATTTAAGATTTTGAATGTAATATTCTTCAGGAATACTACTTGTGCTATTTGAATAGCATCAATGAGTTTTTCAAGATTATTTAAAAAAATACGTTGTATATATATAATATACAAAGTATATATCCACTATGAATTAAAAAAAATTCCCAATACATGATAATATCAATAGTGATTCAAGTAGTAGAACATCGAAGTTTACTGATTATATAAAATAATATGAAACAAGAATTGCCACGTAGTAGTAAATCATATTCAAGATTTTGTAGAATAAGATCCAATCAAATATTGCACTCTTAACAAACAAAATAAATTAAAATCCAATTATATATGTTTGTCATCTCACCGAAAGGGTGCACAAAAATATTGAGATTAAATCTATTGGCATCATATCTTTTTAACATAATCGGGCGAATCTATTATGTCTCCAATTATCAAAATAGTCTTCTATTTTGCGTGAACTTTTCATATTTTTCTTTATTATTTTTCTAAAATCTACTATTTCACATTGACTTTTTATACCACATCAAATACAAGTTTACATAAAATGACATATTCCGTCTAAGTACAGATCAAAAATTTACTTTATATCCTCCAAATTTGTAATGACCCGACTTTTTATTAAGGATTATATACTTTTAATTACTGATTTAAGGAATTATTATGGTAATTAGAGTTCAGCTTCCATTAATAAAATACGAACTTATATGAATTTGATAATTTATATATGTGATGATTTATTTTTTTTATTTTCAATAGATGATGCACTCAAAATATATTTTGAGTCCATTAATTTATTGTGGAGAATTTAACACTGAAGTGTTAAATATGAATCTTTTATCGATTGTTTACTTAAGCCCATGAGTAATTTATTTTATGTTAGAAGCAAGCTCAAATGGATTTTATGCTTCAATAAGAATTAGGCTTATATGTCTTAATGTATTTAAATGAGTTTGGAACCTTATAATTAATATATTAATCTCTTGGATATTTTAATTAGAATAATCTTAAGCATGCTGAATCCTAAAGCATGCTGAAGAATTTTTGAGCGCATGCTGAAGGAAATTCTTCAGTCTTACATGCAGGCTGAAAGTGTTCATACCTGTAAGTTGAAGAATTTCCATCCAAGCCAACCCATTTTTTTTCTTTTATAACCTACACCATTTTTCAGCCAATTCCCACCTCTCACATTCATCTACCATCTCTCTCGCAGCCAAGAAACGACACCACATCTTTCATCATTCAAGGTTTATATTTCTAATTTATATATTATCCTTCAATTGTATACATCAATTCCAGAATACCAACACATGCTCATTAACTCAGATTTACATATGCTTTGATAAATGAAGAAAATGAGTAGCAAATTCATAGATTTACAGTTACTAAATATGTACTTGTGAACTGAAGTTACAAGGAAAGAGTTAAAACTTTTATTTGAGCAATTACAGTATATGATTCTCGCACAAAAACCCTTTGTGTTGGTTGATTGCGTGTGTGAGTCGAGGTCAGGGGGAGGGCAGCCTCGGTGGCTCGTCGTCGCCGGCGGTTGACGGACGGCGACGGAGCCGCGGTTGTCTCCGATCTGCCAAGAAAGGGAAAGAGGAGTTTCAGTTTTTTAATTTAAAATGAAATGAGAATAGGGAGATCCGGGGCTTACCTTTGTGAGACGGTGCTCGGCTCCTCACAGCGACTCACGGCGACGGCGACTCCAGGAGAGGCGGCTGCCGGATTCTTGCTGCCAACGGCAGCGGCTGACGGCGGCGCTCCTCCAGCGAGCTGCTGGCCGTCGATCGCAGGCCAGCCAGCGGCGACTCCGGGCGAGCAGCAGCAGCTCCAGGCGGCGACAGCTCGACTCCCGGCGAAGCAGCAGCAGCTCCAGCGGCTTCCAGTCGACGGTGCTCGCCGAGATCCAGTTGCAGCGGCGGCGGATCTGCCATGGAGGAGAGGCGGAGGCGACGGAGCGGCGGCGTGGTTGCGCTGCTGTGCCTTTCCAGCGGCCGAGATTGAGAGAGAGAGATAGAGGAGAAGAGGGGGGGAAGAGTTCAGGGAGAGAGGAGGAGAGGCCGCGCCGCTCGCCGGCGGCGACGGCGCCGTTGAACGGCAGCGGCGGCGGCAGATCGAAGAGAGAGAGCAGAGAGAGTAAAGAGAGAGAGCAGAGAGAGTAGGGAGAGAGAGAGCCGAGAGATAGAGTTAGAGAGAGATAAGCTTGTGTGTGTGTTGGGAGGTGTTTGTGTGTGTATATTTAGGTTAGAAAAGGGAGCCGGGTTTGGGCCGGGTTTCAGCCGGGTTTGGGCCGGGTTTGAGCCGGGTTTGGGCCGAAAATATTGGGCTCCCTCTTGGGCCGATTTAATTAAACTCTTGGGCCGATTTAATTAAACTCTTGGGCCGATTTAATTAAATTGTTTGGGCCTTATTCAAAGAAAAACATGATAGACTTAATTTATCTAATTAATTTGGGCTTATATCTATTTAAATTATTTGAGCTCTTAATTATTAATTTAAATTGAGCTTGATTAATTTAATTATATATTGACCTTTAAATTAATTATTTAAATGGATTTCTTTATTTCAAGTATTTATAAATGGATTATAAAATGAAATATTTCGAGTTAAACTCTCATTTAAATTAATTCTTTTCAAATGACTTATTAATATGGATTATTTGAAAATGATTAAACGATTTTAAAAAAAATAAGAAAGCATGATCTATGATGATATAATTTATCTATGTAATATTATAGGATTTGTTTTTAAATGACGGAATATTTGACTTGATGGCATAAATAGAACGAGTTATGATTAATGCGCATGTTGATGTTCGAATAAATAGTTTCGAACCTAAATGATAGTTATGTGATAATGTTTTGAGTTAAAGGTTTTGACGAGATAAGATTAATTCTTTCCAGTCCACATTAATTATTACTTGGACTCCTATTATTTATTAATAATGGGTCTCGAATTTATATTACTTGGGCTCCTACGATTTAATTGATTAAGTCCAATGAAATTTATTTATTTAACCCAATAAGAATTATTATTTTAGGCTTCTTTATTAATCCTAATTATTTTAATTAGTGATTAATATTAAAATTTACTAATTTTTAAAGGGTGATGATGGGCTCACTTATTGGGCTTCATGATTTTTTTATCTTGGGCCTCATTTGTTGGGCTCTAGAAATTAATTGATGTTGGGCTTAATATTATTAATGCATTGGGCTTCGAATTTATTCTTTTGGGCTCAAATTAAATTCCTTTTGGGCCTTGATTATTTTATTTTAATTGGGCCTTCATAATTATTCTATTATATTTAATTAGAGAAGATTTTAAGACTTACTAATTATTAATTAGTAAGTGAATTAGATTATTTTAAGATGAGTAGATTATTAAAGATTAATAATCCGACCTCATAAGACGAGCCTTAATTTCTTAAATAGGATTAGCATCTCATAATTTAATTAAAGGAATATGAGTCATGCATAATCTTTTCACGCATCCTCATTTATTGAGATTTTTCGAGAATTAGAATCTTATTTTATTTTCTCGAATTAAAGGTCAAGCACCAGAGTTAGAGCTAAACCGTGAGTCTGCTATTCAGGTAGGCTTTCTACGTATAAACTAAAATTATATATTAGAATTGTTAAGACTTTATGTTTATGAATTTAAATGATATTGTCAATGCCTAACTGCTTTATGTTTTATTATTAATTGCCTATCTGATGTTAATCGAATTCGGATTCTGGATGGGACCGCAAATCCCTTCGGAATTAGTGTACACCTTGTGATCGTGAGTCATCTAGCGGGTTGGCCGATCATAGTGTCCGTAGAGGGAGGCCTCCCTCTCGGCACGAGTTACTGATATGGTGATTAATGATATAAAATACCTGCGCGGGTTATTGATGAAAGAAATGATATTATGTTTGGTAAATACGAGTCTTTAAAGGAAAACCCTCGTATTTTACTACTGTTGAAAGGCTTGACAATAAAATATTATGCATGTATGTAAATTTCGGCAAGTGTCCACTAAGTACTTTTGTACTTAGCCCTGCATGTATTTTTAAATGTGCAGGTTGAGCTGTGATCAAGGATGTAGTGTGCAAGCGGAGCTTCTGTCAATCTAGGATGAGTACCTCAGAGTAGAGTATATGTCTTCATACATATATTCAAATTATTATTCCGCTGCGAACACTGATTATGTTAAGATATTATGTCATTTGTAAAACAATATGTATTATTTAATAATGTACTAAAACCATTGAGTACCCGTTTTGAGATAATATTATGTACGGTCCTCTTGTGGCCTTCGTTGATATCTAGATATTTTGATTGATTTCTTTATACAAGTCGAGTCATCAAGAAAACGATTATGCCCCTTTCTTACTCCCGCTCCTAAATTCCCTCCCTTAGTCGCGGTTTCCCCGAATTTGCTATCCTTAGCAAGTGCGGTCGTGACAAAATTCCAATCAAAATTCACTTTTGTTTGGTGGAATGATTAAGATCAATATCATTCGAAATGCATCACTAATTTAATATGATCAAACAAATGCTATTTTAATAGCATCAAAATATAACTTTTAGGATTATTTGTATTTCTTCAAGAATAACGAAAATTATATCATTCGTAATAAACAAATATAACATATTTGCATCAAACCACAAATATAAGGGGAATTTGCACAAATTTCAATAACAATCTCTTTTATGCAAAGCATATATGTTACCATGATTCCGTTTTCTGGTTATTTCCAAGCCAATTTATTGATATAAACATATTAAACAGTATAATATTCTAATACTTCAAAGTTTCTTTCGTCTCGATTTAGATGATTACTAAAATTATACGGATTGAAATTCAGATGAAAAGAAAATTAGTCGTACCTTATTGGAAAGACACAATTCTTTCCTAGGGCATACCTCCAATCCTTTCACGATCGAAGGAAGATGAGAGGACTAGAACTATCGTGCTGATAACGTGTTATAAACTAGAGAGAAGCGAGAGAATATAGTAGAGAATACAAATATCGTTATTATGAAGTTCACAACACACCCATATTTATAGGTAGAGCTGTCAAACATTGCGGGCCGGGCCGGGCCGGCCCAACCCAGCGGGCCTTGGCAATTTTTTGGGCCGGGTCGGGCCGGCCCAAAATTTCAGCGGGCCTCGAAAAATGAAGCCCAGCCCGGCCCTATACGGGCCGCCGGGCGGGCCGGGCCAAAACGGGCCAAAATTAATAAATTAATATATATATATATATAGTTCCAAAAATTAATAAATTAAATCAAATTTAAAGAAAAAAATTGAAGACAAATTCGATGAAACAAAAAGGGCCTTAAACAATCTAAATCTAAATTACGTAATTGACTAAAATTAAATGTAAACAAATATGACTAAAACTAAATGTAAACAATATGAATACAAGTAAAAAACAAAAACTAATTGCAAAAACAACAAAAACTGAAAACGATTTATTCACAAATGAATTAATACAGTAATCAAATCAATTGGAATCAAATAACAACCACAAAAAATAATCAAAAATAAATAAATCTTTCAAGTAAAAATAATTTAATATTGATTGTTGATTGGTAATTTAAATCTTAAGTTAGACTTTGACTCGTCATTGTCGTCAATAGAAGAAATGGACTTAGATTGGGTTGGGTCCATTGGGATTTGGGAGGAGATATAAATTTTTGAAATTTTCACATAATATACTGACGGGCCGATTTGGGCCCGAAAGCCCGGCGGGCTTTTTGGCCCGCGGGCCGCATGGGCCGGGCCAGGGAGGCCCGGATTTTTTTGGGCCTTGAAAATCCTAACCCAGCCCGGCCAAAACTACGGGCGGGCCGGGCGGGCCTATCGGGCCGGGCCATTCTCGGCCCATTTTGACACCCCTATTTATAGGTGTTAAACCAAGTGTGAACGTCCGGTGTGAACGTTCACACACGTCCGGTGTGAACGTTCACACACGTCCGGTGTGAACGGAGGACAGTCAACTCCGGTGGCTTGAAGATGTCAAGTGTTATTCTCCCTCTAGGTTTCTTGGTCAACACACATAAGATATATCTAGAAGATATATTTACAACACTTCCCCTTGATTGACCAATCCCTAAAAAATGTTGCCTCATTAAAACCTTGCTAGGAAAACCCAATGGGACAAAACCTAGTCGAAGGAAAAAGAGTACAACTGCTTCCCCTGAACTTGAGATCATTGAATATCTTTGAGTCGACGTATGCCGATCTCGTGTACCAACTTTCTGAATGTCGATGTTGGTAATGCCTTGGTGAATAAGTCCGCCAGATTTTCACTTGAGCGAATTTGTTGCACGTCGATATCGTAACCCTTTTGAAGGTCGTGTGTGTAGAAGAGCTTTGGAAAAATATGCTTCGTCCTATCTCCTTTGATGTATCCTTCCTTGAGTTGCGCGATGCAATCAGCATTGTCTTCATATAAAACAGTTGGTTTGGCCTTTGATGAAGCTAACCCGCACGACTCTTGGATATGACTCGTCACATTTCTCAACCATACACATTCTCGACTTGTTTCGTGGATTGCAATGATTTCAGAATGATTTGAGGATGTTGCAGTCAAGGTTTGTTTCACAGACTTCCATGATATAGCAGTTCCACCACATGTGAAAATATATCCAGTTTGTGACTTAGCTTCATGTGGATCGGATAAAAATCCTGCATCCGAATACCCCACTAGAGTATTATCAGAATTTTCTTGATAATATAATCCAAGGTCAATGGTACCCTTTAGATAATGTAGAATGTGCTTAACACCATTCCAATGTCTCAAAGTGGGTGCAGAGCTAAATCTTGCTAGAAGATTAACAGAAAAAGCTATATCTGGTCTAGTATTATTAGCTAGATAAGTCAATGCTCCAATTGCACTTAGATATGGTACTTCAGGACCAAGTATCGTTTCACCCTCTTCAATTGGTCGAAATGGATCTTTCTTAGTATCAAGATATCTAACGACCATTGGTGATGCTAATGGATGTGCATTATCCATATAGAAGCGTTTTAACACTTTTTCTGTATATGTGGATTGATGGATAAACGTACCTCCACGGATACGTTCCATTTGCAAACCAAGACAAAACTTTGTCTTTCCCAAATCTTTCATCTCAAATTCTTTCTTCAAATATTCAGCAGTTTTATTGAGCTCTTCAGGAGTCCCAATTAAATTTAAATCATCAACATAAACTGCTATGATTGCAAATCCACTTTCGGTTTTCTTAATGAAAACACAAGGGCAGATATCATCATTCTTGTATCCTTCTTTCAAAAGATACTCGCTCAGTCTATTGTACCACATACGACTAGACTGTTTCAACCCATACAACGATTTTTGCAGTTTAATTAAATACATGCTTTTGGGTTGTGACTGAAATCCTTCAGGCATTTTAAATCCTTCAGGAATTTTCATATATATGTCAGTATCTAATGACCCATATAGATAAGCAGTCACTACATCCATAAGGCGCATATCAAGCCTTTGTGACACAGCCAGACTAATCAAAAATCTAAAAGTAATAGCGTCCATTACTGGAGAGTATGTTTCCTCATAATCAATTCCTGGTTTTTGTGAGAAACCTTGTGCTACGAGTCTTGCTCTATATCTCGTAACTTCATTTTTCTCGTTTCTCTTTCTAACAAAAATCCATCTATATCCAATAGGGATTTTATATTCCGGAGTTAAGGCTATAGGCCCAAATACTTTCCGGTTATCACAGGAATTTAATTCCCTTTCTATAGCTTCTTTCCACTTTGGCCAATCAAGTCTATGTTTGCATTCTGCAACAGACTTTAGTTGAGGATCCTCATTTAAAACATGAAGAGCTATATGAAAGGCAAATATATCATCAACAATGATATTTTCTCTCTCTAGTATCTGATGTAAATAATTTATTGAGATCTCATGATTTTCAGATACTTGTAATTCTTCAGGAATTACATCACTTTCATTTGATTGATTAGTCGTTTTCGTCATTGTTTGGTTTCCATCTTGCCCCTTTCTTTTTCTAGGCATAGAATCTTTGGAACCAACTGGTCGACCACGTTTTTGACGAATTTTGGACTCATTTGCTGCCAAAGCTATTTGTCCTTCAGGGACATCAATTTTAGCTGGAGTATTTGCAGCATGTATGTGAGATTGTGTCACTTTTCTTGTATCTACAAAAGCATCAGGAATTTGATTTGCAATCTTTTGCAAATGAATGATCTTTTCAATTTCTTGTTCACATTGATTTGTTCTAGAATCAAAATGTGATAAGTTTTTCTCATTCCAAGAGATTTCCTTGTGCTTTTCTGGATGTAGATTTATTCCTCCTAATGTTGGAAATGTCATTTCATCTAAATGACAATCTGCAAAACGTGCAGTAAATAAATCACCTGTTAAAGGTTCTAGATACCTTATAATCGATGGTGAATCAAATCCAACATATATCCCAAGTCTTCGTTGGGGACCCATTTTTGTACGTTGTGGGAGTGCAATTGTGACTTGAACCGCGCAACCAAAAGTTCGTAAGTGAGAAACATCAGGTTCTCGGCCAAATATAATTTGCATTGGGGAGTATTCATGATTTGCTGATGGCCTTAGTCGAACTAATGTTGCAGCATGTAATATGGCATGACCCCAAACAGTAGTTGGTAGTTTTGATTTCATAAGTAATGGTCTAGCAATAATTTGAAGACGTTTAATAAATGATTCCGCTAAACCATTTTGAGTATGGACATGAGCTACTGGATGTTCAATCTCAATTCCAATAGCCATACAATAGTTATCAAATGCTTGAGATGTAAACTCACCAGCATTATCAAGACGAATTCTTTTAATTGAATTGTCTGGGAATTGAGCTCTTAATTTTATGATTTGAGCAAGTAGTCTAGCAAATGCTGCATATCTAGTAGAAAACAAGCATACATGTGACCATCTAGAAGAAGCATCAATCAATACCATAAAGTATCGAAAAGGTCCACAAGGTGGATGTATAGGTCCACAAATGTCTCCTTGAATTCTTTCTAGGAAAGATGGAGATTCAGTATTAACCTTCGTATATGAAGGTCTAATAACTAACTTGCCTTGCGCACAAGCATCACATGGGAATTCCTTTGTAGAAAGAATCTTTTGATTCTTTATATTGTGCCCTGTCACGACCGGCCTTAATTAGAGATAATTAATTCGGGAAATCGTGACTAGGGAAGGGATTTAAGAAGCGGGGTTAGAAAGGGCACATTTGACTCATTCATAACTCGATTATAGACATTAATATCTAGCATTAATTCTTGAAATAAAATTTAAGACATTGAAGCATTGACGCATATAATTAAAAAAAAATACTCGATGAACCCGAGTAAGCATTAGATATTTTTTTTGAAGAGTAATTGGCATATAGTTATAGACTTGACTAAATCATAATCAGTGTTTGCAGCGGAAGGCAAGACTGAGATACATGTATGCAGACACATATCCTTTCTGAGCCTATTCTAAGTTCGACAAAAGCTCCATTCAGCAACACTTCATCGTTCATCACAGCTCAACCTGCACATTCATAAACATATGCAGGGCTAAGTACAAAAGTACTTAGTGGGCAGTTGCCAAAAACTAAATTATAAGCTTAACATTTTATCATCAACCACAGCATCATATAAGCGACATGAATCTTCTTTCAAGTTCTTTGCATACTATCATTTTCAAATTCATAAATAGCGTAAGTGCATTCCTCATCATCAAAAGTCATATCAATAAGCATCGTGTCGTGAGGAAGATCCTCAACGAACACAGGCATCGCGCCGTGAGGGAGGCCTCCCTCAGCGGACACGGCATCGTACTGTTGAGGGAGGCCTCCCCCAACAGACGTTAGCATCGTACCGTTGAGGGAGGCCTCCCTCAACGGACGTTTGACCGGCCAACCCTCTCATTGACTCACGGTCGCGTTGCATATATAAATATATATCCTGACAAGATAGCTATCCGCTCAGGAATCGATTTCGTTAACATCATCACATAAGCATTAGATAATAAGCATAAAGCATTAAAGCGTAACTCACATAGGCGTTAAATAATAAGCGTAAAGCATTAAAGCGTAACAAAGCGTGAACCACATAGGCGTGTAACAAAGCGTAACTCACTTAAGCGTAAATCACTTAAAAGCGTAACAAAGCATAAATAATAAATAATAAAAATTTAAGTCGTAATTAAGCGTAAATAGCATAGCGTATATTATTAAAGCGTGACAAGCGTAGATAATAAAGAGAAATAAAGTTTTAACTCATTTAAGCATAATAAAGTAAATAGCATAGTGTAAATTATTAAAGCGTAACAAAGCATAAATTACATAGGCGTAAATAGTATAAACAGCATAGCGTAAATCATTTAGCGTGAAGCATAATAAAGCTTAACTCATTTAGGCATAATAAAGCATAAAACTTGCGTAGTTCTTTAATAGCATTTTATCTTACGCGTAAGAAATTGCCCACCTGAATAGCAGACTCACGGTTTAGCTCTAACTCTGGTGCTTGACCTTTAATCCGAGAAAATAAAATAAGATTCTAATTCTCGAAAAATCTCAATAAATGAGGATGCGTGAAATGATTATGCATGACTCATATTTCTTTAATTAAATTATGAGATGCTAATCCTATTTAAGGAATTAAAGCCCGTCTTATGAGGTCGGATTATTAATCTTTAATAATCTACTCATCTTAAAATAATCTAATTCACTTACTAATTAATAATTAGTAAGTCTTAAAATTTTCTCTAATTAAACTTAATAGAATAATTATGAAGGCCCAAATAAAATAATCAAGGCCCAATAGAAATTTAATCTTCGGCCCAACAAATAAAATGAACTAGGCCCAAAGAGAAAGCCCAAAAATTCGGCCCAAACCGGCCCAAACCCTCTCTTTTCTTCCCCAAATTCACGCCTCTTTATCACTCTCTCTACCGACATCTCTTTCTCTCTTTTATCTCCACTATCATCGGTTCCCTATCCTTTTTATAAAGCAAAACACACCTTTCTTTTCTCTTAATATTATCAAAGCTTTCTCTTTTTTTAAAAAACACTCGGCTCCCTCAAATTTTAAAGAAAGGAAACTATCTCTCTCTCTTAATTCAATCACCACACGCACACACACATTGAAATATCTCTCTCTCTCCCTATTCCCTTCTCTATCCGTCGCCTCTCTCTTCCTCCCACATGAAGCACGCCGTCGCCCCTCTTCTCTTCCGGCTACTGCAACGGTAGCCGCTGCGTCGCCTAAAGCCGGCGAGTTCACTGCCGTCTGCTGCTGTTTTTCTGGTCTGGGTCGCGACCAGCGGCGCTTGGCCTTTGGCCGCGCCGTCCCGCTCAGCCGCCTCCGCCTGAGTCAGCCGTCGCCGAGGAGTCCGCCACCGACTGCTGCTGTTCTGGAGTTGACGAGAGATGGCAGAACAGCTGCTGCCGACAGAGGCCAGCTCGCCGGGCTGCCTTCCTCCGAAGTTGGCGCCGCCTCGTTCTGTAAATCCGGCGACTGTAGACATCGTTCGAGCCACACCGTTGTTGTCGTTCTCAGATTCTGCCGAGGTAGCAAGAGCGTCATCGTCGTCGTCTCGGTTCGACCGAACAGGGCCGTGTCCCTTCTTCCTAAAAACTAAGTTCGAAGCTTGTCTACTTGAAGTTTCAGTTCTCTATATTGTTTATGCAAGGCTAGTGGCGTGTTCTTTTGGTTCTCATGTTATTTAGTATCTCTTGATGCATTTGCCTTGTTTAAGGATTCTAGTCTGATGATTCTATAGCAGAAATATGCCATTAATTAATATCTCAGTACTTCTTATACTAAACATAGATTTTGTTGAGATGTGAATGCTAAGCATGAAAATGGAGAGAGTAAACTGGGATAATAATTACCTTGAATGATGCTTGGTTGATGTTCTGTATGAATGGTGATTTTGCTTCGTTTAAAATCCTTTGCAGCTGCTAAGGATTTTAGGTAAGTGAGGATGCCTTTTATAGGGAGTAAATACTGAAGCTGATAGTGTGAAAATATGGTGAATAGTGCGGCTAAATAGAGGCGTGGTTGAAGAATTTAATTGATGAGATTTTCTGCTGACACTTTGAGATTTGTCTGTTGAATATTTTCTTTGACTATGTAGGAGTGAAATAAAAACTAAGCACGGGTGAGAATAGAGTGGCTGAGGGAGCATAGCGTGCTAAATTTAATACACGAAAAAAAATATCTAAATTAATAACGTAGATTTAATTCTTCACAAGTCGGAATAAATTCACGACTCAAGAAATAATAATAGAAAAATAATTCTATTGTGATTAATAAATAACATGACTTAACTAAGTCAGTTATGAATCTGAAATAAATAATTATTGGCTTACTCAATAATTTTCATCGCGGTTTTATTTACGCGAAACTACTGACTTGGTAATAAAATAATAATCCTGCTTAATTAGAAAATAATCCAGTGTCATAAACTGAATTTAAATCATAATTATTTACTGGGCTTGATTTACTGAAATATTACTGGATTTAAGTATAATAAAAGAGCGGGTTGTTACATGCCCATATGAATTATTGATTATTCGGCGCATCATAGTCGCTCCAGGATGTCCAAACCTATCATGCCAAAGCTTAAAGCTTTTTGTATCATTGAACTTTACGTTCATGAAATGGTTTGTCTCAATTGCTTTTATGAATGTGTAATACATTCCAGAAGGTAGTGTTGCTAATTTTTCTTTTGTCAGCTTATAGCCTGAAACAAAAGAATTTATGCAAAGATATTCATTTCTACCTTTCACATAATTGTCTCGATGTGGTATCCATTATTTCGGATATCCTTGAAACTTAGTAAGTTACTTACTAAAGTGCAGGGCATTTTCAATATCTAATTTAGTATCATTTGGCAAAATGATACAAGCTCTTCCGGAGCCTTCAATGATTTTTGATGCACCTGATATTATGTTAACATTATTCTCATCTAATGTCAACTTAAGGAAATACTTCTTCTTTTGAAGAATAATATGTGTATTTATTTACCAAGACAAATATCACAAGATTTCATATGATATTAATATATATGTTGTAAATATATCTTCTAGATATATCTTATGTGTGTTGACCAAGAAACCTAGAGGGAGAATAACACTTGACATCTTCAAGCCACCGGAGTTGACTGTCCTCCGTTCACACCGGACGTGTGTGAACGTTCACACCGGATATGTGTGAACGTTCACACCGGACGTTCACACTTGGTTTAACACCTATAAATATGGGTGTGTTGTGAACTTCATAATAACGATATTTGTATTCTCTACTATATTCTCTCGCTTCTCTCTAGTTTATAACACGTTATCAGCACGATAGTTCTAGTCCTCTCATCTTCCTTCTATCGTAAAAGGATTGGAGGTATGCCCTAGGAAAGAATTGTGTCTTTCCAATAAGGTACGACTAATTTTCTTTTCATCTGAATTTCAATCCGTATAATTTTAGTAATCATCTAAATCCAGACGAAAGAAACTTTGAAGTATTAGAATATTATACTGTTTAATATGTTTATATCAATAAATTGGCTTGGAAATAACCAGAAAACGGAATCATGGTAACATATATGCTTTGCATAAAAGAGATTGTTATTGAAATTTGTGCAAATTCCCCTTATATTTGTGGTTTGATGCAAATATGTTATATTTGTTTATTACGAATGATATAATTTTCGTTATTCTTGAAAAATACAAATAATCCTAAAAGTTATATTTTGATGCTATTAAAATAGCATTTGTTTGAGCATATTAAATTAGTGATGTTTTTCAAATGATATTGATCTTAATCATTCCACCAAACAAAAGTGAATTTTGATTGGAATTTGGAGGATATAAAGTAAATTTTTGATCTGTACTTAGACGGAATATGTCATTTTATGTAAACTTGTATTTGATGTGGTATAAAAAGTCAATGTGAAATAGTAGATTTTAGAAAAATAATAAAGAAAAATATGAAAAGTTCACGCAAAATAGAAGACTATTTTTATCAATTAGCGCACATTCCCTAGAGCCAATATTTTGTCCTTCGAGTTTATTATCTGCTTTATTTGCTTTTCTTGTGTCTAGTTTTGATTTATCAAAATACATTAGTTTATTTGACTGAATATTGAGTGAGTATTTGTGTTGAATTATTCAATGTGTTATCATCATATTAGTTCCCCTGAATACGATATTTTGTTGGCTATATATATTGCAATTACATTGTTATAGTAACTTTTTGTAGAAGAGAATGATGCATTATCTTATTATATAATTTATTTTTCAAAAAAAAAACTTTCCTATTGTATTAATTGTTCATATTGTTAGCTATTTTTTGTGCAATTCTTCTTAAATTACAAAAAATTTAAAATATATAACTAACAATATGAATAATACAATTTAATAATTAAATCTTTTTATTCAAAAATAAATAAATTAATTAAACTTTTTTTCTAGTTTATAACTAATCATATTTGATTGCATAACATTATTCTTCGATTTTTTGCTCTTTATGTCATTGAATGATTGGCATTGCAGCGGATTGCTCTCTTTGTGGTAATTGGTTTGGCTTTCTATGCACAAGAATCTAGGTTTTAGAGATAAAGTGAAAGAAATAGGAGAATACTACACTTTATTTTCTCGAGAAATAAAGAATGAGACACGTAGTTTAGTTTTGTCAATTACCGTTTTATTTAACTCAGACCACTTTTATCAATTTTCTTAATTTTCATATAGAGCATTAAATGAGAGTTTATTTCGTGAACGAAGGAAATACATTCAAAAAGTTATACTCACTTCATCTCATTTTAAATGTCTTTCCATAATGGAATGTCCTATTATAAATATCTCATACTTTTTTTATAATATATTCTTTCTCTATATTTAATATTTAAATAATTTCCACAAACTCACTTTATTTACTTTCTACACATTTCTAAATCTTTATGCTCAAAAGTAATGGAACAGTTGTAATGAGACGAAAAGAGTACTACATATCTTTATAGAGGTGGTCTTAGGTGCAACCGGGTTGCACTCGCATGCATCCAGACCTTGACCTGCACTATATTCCAAACTTGTATCCTGACCCGAATCGTGTAAATAACACTATTCGATTATACAAATGATACCACGTATAAATGACACTATAACATTGTAAATAACATTGTGTATAATTGATACTATTTATGTAATACCCCGTTTCCTCGAGCTAAGTTTAGAATAACTTTGAACTTAGATTTAAGATGATTCACGCCGGATTGAGAAAAAGAATTTATTTAATTCCAAAAAAAATGATTTACGAAAGCATTTGTAAATTTTCAAGTTATTTAAAAATTTTATTTTGTGCATTGCATATGATTCCTCTGGCGAGTGATTCCTCTGCCGAGTGATTCCTCTGGCGAGTGATTCCTCTGCCGAATGATTCCTCTGGCGAGTGATTCCTCTGGCGAGTGAACCCTCTGCCGAGTGATTCCTCTGGCGAGAGTGATTCCTCTGGCGAGAGTGATTCCTCTGGCGAGTATGATTCCTCTGGCGAGAGTGATTCCTCTGGCGAGTATGATTCCTCTGGCTAGAGTGAGTCCTCTGGCGAAAGCCATCTCGCTGCTCCCCGTGATTCCCCTGGTATCACCATTCCTCTGACATGACAGAGAAATCACCGTTCCTCTGACATGACAGAGAGATCACCTTTCCGTTGTACTGGCGAGCATACCTCTGCATTGACGAGCATTTCTCTGCTCCGGTGCGGAACTAATCTTTAGAGAGAGAGAAGTCAAAGCAAGTGGATAAACATAGTTAACGGATAAGATATTTTATACAAGTGGATAATTAAGCATGTGTTATTATCCAATACTTGATGGCACCCTTCTATTTCATCCCTCATAACAGACGTCTCTTTTCTCTCTCTTCTCTCTCTCCTCTCTCGACTATCATCACCCAACACCATTGCTGAGATTACTCCACCCTTCTCGGCACATTCATTATCCCTTCTGTAAGAAGTTAAACCATCAACTCCTCATTCCAGCAAACAACAAGAACGAATCTCAACCGAAACCTCTTAAGGTTCCCTCTTGAGCCTTACCTCATTTACTCAACTGTAAATTCAAGCATATCAATGGTGTCATTCCAGTAAACCACCATACCAGTATAAGTTTTTGCAAGAAATTGTAAAGATGCAAACTTTATTCATATGCATACACTCTGTTCGTATATAATTTTACAAGCATGATTTTTTTTTAAAAAAGAAGGAAGAAAGGTTGAGTCTTGAACTTGGTTTGTGTTTGCTGTCGAGTAGAGAGTCGAGGGAGGCAGGGCACGGCGGCTGTGCCGCTGCTGCCCGGCCACGGTTGGAGAGAAAGAGGTGGGCTGGACTGGGTTGAGTTGCGTCGAGGTCAGGACGACGGCGGCCTGGGAGTCGTCGGCCATCGGGAACAGGGGCTGGGGCGGTGATTGAGCTTTCTGAGGGAGGCTAGGGCGCGGCGGCCCTACCGCTGTCGCTCGGCCACGGACGGGGGAGAGAGAGAGGGAGTCGCAGTCGGCGGCAGCTTGCTGCTGTAGTCGCCGAAAATGGGCCAAGAGAGGGAGAGGCCGAGGGACGCGGCGGCATTTTCGTCGTCACCGAGGAGGAGATAGATTATGGGGAGTGACAAGGGTTCGAGGGAGAGGTGTTCCGGAGCGGCGCCTGTCGCTGGGGGTGGTGGCACGCGGCCGTGAGTCCGAGGAAGGGAGAGAGACTGAAGCGTGAGTGTGTGCGTGACTGATGTGTGTGTTGTGTGTGACTGATGAAGGGGAAGAAGGAGGAAAAGGTTGGGTGTTGGGCTAGGGCTGAAGTCAGTTGGGCCGTTTTTCTTTGTTTTATTTATAATTCCAATTATTAAAGAAAATCGAGTAAGATATTGTTGGTGTCCTTAACTCAAGAATTTTAGTTTTCAAATATTTACTATTAAATTTGAAAACCCGGCGTGATGAATCATAGTAGTTAAGCACACCCACTAAGACTTTAAGTTAGCTTCACGAGACCTATTAAGAATAGAATTTCTTGTAGGCTTTGTGGACCAAGGGGATTAGCGCTGCTTTCCCAAGACAAGTTATGTGATTATGATCTTCAGGCTTTGCCTATCCAGGTGGGCTTACTTTCCAAATGTATAAAGTATGGTTGAGTTATTAAGCTCTAAATGTTTCAATGAAATGCAAATTATTTATTCAATGAAATGCAAATTGTTTATCCAATAAAATGTTTATGTGCACTCTGCTCTGTTTAAGGCTCGCCACAACGAATCAATTGAGGTTCTCTTATAGCCTAACACGTTATTTGAGAATTGTGTACACCGTTAGCTGACTCGGTGGGTTGATCTCCATTCGGGCACTAACTAAGAGGCGTTATAAGGGTGCTTGCTGGATGTGTTCCGAAGCATGTAATGTAAGGGTCTGTCTGGGTAGCGTCCCGAGGTCAAAGTAAACTTGTCTGGGTTACGCCCTCAGTTCAAGTAAATGGGAGAAATGGATCCGTCGGTGGCTAAAAGGTCCGGGATCACAGCGAGTAACAGAAAGGGAGTGTGACATGTGCGCACAAATGAAAGAAATGTTTTAACATGCTTAGAAGTTCTTTCAATTTAAAACCTTCTAAGTCATGTCAAGTATAATTGGATAAACTGCTCTTTACGAAAATATGATATGTTTCAGAAAATGCATGCCCACTAAGTACATTAGTACTTAGCCCAAAATTACTTTCAAATGTTTTCAGGTTGGCTGGCTGGTGCTGACGGGACGGAGCTGAGGCTAGGGTCAAATTCCTATTTTAGACTTCCGCTGTAGCAATCACTCATATCCGTATTTTGTTATTCCAACTTAAGATCTTCATGTAAAATTTCAAATGATATACTTGACCGAGCTTAGACTCTTCACTACTGAATTTATGCTAATGAATGTCGGTTGTCAGAAGCATGAAACAAAACTTGTGATCCAAAGGTGCATAGCCCGAATCTCAAATCCTATTTCGGTTATAACAAGGTCTTCCCCTTGTTTATTTCTATGAATTAGTTGCACCTCGATTTTATTTATTCATTTAAGAATTGGGGTGTGACAATTTATTTATACAAATGACACTAATCGTGTAGATAACACAATTCGATTATACAAATGACACTGCTTATAATTGACACTATTTGGTTATACAAATGACACTATACTGTTTTAAAATGTTATAGTGTCATTTGTATAATCGAATAATGTCATTTACCCGATTTGTGTCAGGATGTGGGTTCAGATCAAGATGTAAGTCAGGGTTTGGATGATGGTGCAACCGGTTACATCCAAGTTTTTGTGATTATTATATTGCTAATCTAATTAGTTTATAATATATGTTAACAAATTATTCCCTTCGTCTCAATTAACTTAATCAATATTTTTTTTGGACCGTCTCAATTAAGTTGATCAATTTTTTTTTATATGGAATAAATATAAGTAAGAAACTGATGCGTTCGTAAATAATCCCATAATTAAAGCTAGATGATAATTGATAAAAGCAATAAAGAGAGGTTTTTATTATTGGAGAAGAGTTGTAAGTACAAATAAAGAGCTAGAATGAATCCCCCATTCTATGTACAAGTGCCCTGTTTATAAGAATGAGAGTAACCCTAAGACTTTTGGGCCCTTTAGACCTTTAAAGCCCATTAGCCCAAACCCCCCTAATACTGCTCTACAGCCTGGAATCGAGCTATCAGAGCTGGTGCGTTCCAGAGCTGGGATATGCCCGAATTGGTGTGCCCAAGCTAGTGATGTCAGAGCTAAGAGACGGAGCCGAGCTTGCCCAGCCGAGAGTCAAATCAATCATGAACCAAATGTCAGAGATGACCATAATAATAATAATAATAATAATAATCAGAAGTATTCATGTTCTGATGGACACATCGCTGATGTATATTTTACTCATCATCAGAAACATTTAATCATTTATTCACTTAATTACCAAACACAATTAAAAAATATTAATTTCTTAAATTTCGTATAAAAAATAAATTGATCAACTTAATCGGAACAAATAGAGTATATTATTGCATAGAGTGCAATAAATATTTATCATATGTCAATAGTTTGTTTGCTTCAAAAAATCTAAGGCATGCACAGGGTAAAAAAATCGATTTCTATTCCAAATATGTGTGATTTTATATCCAACTTCACTAATCAAACCTCATACACAAAATAATAAAAGTTATTGAGTATATTGAAAATTATTAAATAAATTCGATTATACAAATGACAGAATATTGGTATACAAATAACAAACGAACTTCCTACCTATTTCCGTTAAAAACTTCTATACCAAAAACCAGGGGCGGAGCCAGACTTCCGATTTAGAGGGGTCCAATTTTTTTTTAAAAGTAAAATTAATAATTTAATTAAAAAAATAAAAATTAAATTAAATTAAATTTAAAATAAATGATAATCAATAACACAATTAGAATATTATTTAAATTACATAAAATATATTCATTTTAACCAGGGGGCTTAGCCCACTGGCCACCGGGTCCTCACTTAAGTGAAGTGACCCGGGTTCGATCCCTCTTGGGAGCGAATATGGAGATTGGAGATATAAGGTGGATTTTGGTGAATGGAAAGATAAGGTGGTTCTTGGAGTGGATGGGGGAACTAATTACTAACATCTAACATGACTTTGTCCGATCAAAAAAAAAAAAAAATCATGTTACGATGTAATTTCCAATAAAATTACTAAATATTAAATACTCCCTCCGTCCCATTAAAGTCGGCTACATTCATTTCGGCACGGAGATTAAGAAATGTATTGTTATGAGTTAATTAAGTGGTCCATATTTTTAAATGACTTTTGTTTATCTTAATGGTTTAATTAGTAAATCTGCCAACAACCACCACCACCACCACCATCGCCAGCAACTCGCCGTCGCCGGCGACCGGAGCACCACCACCACCACGCCATCCTCCACCATCACTAACACCACCAAAAAACTTCTGACCGGAGCACCACCACCACCACTGTCACGACCGCACTTGCTAAGGATAGCAAATTCGGGGAAACCGCGACTAAGGGAGGGAATTTAGGAGCGGGAGTAAGAAAGGGGCATATTCGATTTCTTGATGACTCGACTTGTATAAGGAAATCAATCGAAATATCTAGATATCAATGAAGGCCACAAGGGGACCGTACATAATATTATTCAAAGGGGTACTCAACGAGTTTGAGTACATTATTAAATAGTACATATTGTTTTGACAGATAACATAATGTCTTAGTAAAATCAGTGTTTGCAGCGGAATAATAATTTGAATATATGTATGAAGACATATATTCTACTCTGAGGTACTCATCCTAGATTGACAGAAGCTCCGCTTGCACACTACATCCTCGATCACAGCTCAACCTGCACATTTAAAAAATACATGCAGGGCTAAGTACAAAAGTACTTAGTGGACACTTGCCGAAATTTACATACATGCATAATATTTTATTGTCAAGCCTTTCAACAGTAGTAAGATACGAGGGTTTTCCTTTAAAGACTCGTATTTACCAAACATAATATCATTTCTTTCATCAATAACCCGCGCAGGTATTTTATATCATTAATCACCATATCAGTAACTCGTGCCGAGAGGGAGGCCTCCCTCTACGGACACTATGATCGGCCAACCCGCTAGATGACTCACGATCACAAGGTGTACACTAATTCCGAAGGGATTTGCGGTCCCATCCAGAATCCGAATTCGATTAACATCAGATAGGCAATTAATAATAAAACATAAAGCATTTAGGCATTGACAATATCATTTAAATTCATAAGCATAAAGTCTTAACAATTCTAATATATAATTTTAGTTTATACGTAGAAAGCCTACCTGAATAGCCGACTCACGGTTTAGCTCTAACTCTGGTGCTTGACCTTTAATCCGAGAAAATAAAATAAGATTCTAATTCTCGAAAAATCTCAATAAATGAGGATGCGTGAAATGATTATGCATGACTCATATTCCTTTAATTAAATTATGAGATGCTAATCCTATTTAAGGAATTAAAGCTCGTCTTATGAGGTCGGATTATTAATCTTTAATAATCTACTCATCTTAAAATAATCTAATTCACTTACTAATTAATAATTAGTAAGTCTTAAAATCTTCTCTAATTAAACTTAATAGAATAATTATGAAGACCCAATTAAAATAAAATAATCAAGGCCCAAAAGGAATTTAATTCGAGCCCAAAAGAATAAATTCGAGGCCCAGTGCATTAATAATATTAGGCCCAACATCAATTAATTTCTAGAGCCCAACAAATGAGGCCCAAGATAATAAAATCATGAAGCCCAATAAGTGAGCCCATCATCACCCTTTAAAAATTAGTAAATTTTAATATTAATCACTAATTAAAATAATTAGGATTAATAAAGAAGCCTAAAATAATAATTCTTATTGGGTTAAATAAATAAATTTCATTGGACTTAATCAATTAAATCGTAGGAGCCCAAGTAATATAAATTCGAGACCCATTATTAATAAATAATAGGAGTCCAAGTAATAATTAATGTGGACTGGAAAGAATTAATCTTATCTCGTCAAAACCTTAAACTCAAAACATTATCACATAACTATCATTTAGGTTCGAAACTATTTATTCGAACATCAACATGCGCATTAATCATAACTCGTTCTATTTATGCCATCAAGTCAAATATTCCGTCATTTAAAAACAAATCCTATAATATTACATAGATAAATTATATCATCATAGATCATGCTTTCTTATTTAAAATCATTTAATCATTTTCAAATAATCCATATTAATAAGTCATTTGAAAAGAATTAATTTAAATGAGAGTTTAACTCAAAATATTTTATTTTATAAACCATTTATAAATACTTGAAATAAAGAACTCCATTTAAATAATTAATTTAAAGGTCAATATATAATTAAATTAATCAAGCTCAATTTAAATTAATAATTAAGAGCTCAAATAATTTAAATAGATATAAGCCCAAATTAATTAGATAAATTAAGTCTATCATGTTTTTCTTTGAATAAGGCCCAAACAATTTAATTAAATCGGCCCAAGAGTTTAATTAAATCGGCCCAAGAGTTTAATTAAATCGGCCCAAGAGGGAGCCCAATATTTTCGGCCCAAACCCGGCTCAAACCCGGCCCAAACCCGGCTCCCTTTTCTAACCTAAATATACACACACAAACACTCAAACACACACATTCAAGCTTCTCTCTCTCTCTAACTCTCGGACCTCTCTCTCTCTCGCCTTTCCCTCTCTGTTCGGCTGAGGGCGGCGCCGCCTCCGGCGCGCCGCCTCGCCGTCGCCTCCTCCCCTCCTCTCCTTCGGCCACCGCGACCAGCCACCAGGTGTCGCCACCCTCGACTCCCTCGCTCCCTCGGCCGCTGGAACCAGGCGCAGCAGCGCAACCACCGCGGTGTGCCGCCATCGCCGGGCCGCCGCCTGCTCCCTCATCCTCGCGGCAGATCCGCCGCCGCCGTTCAACGCCACGGCCGCCTGGAGCTGCTGCTGTTCGCCTGAGGTCGACGGATCTGGCCTTCAGTCGTTCGTCTTGCTCGGAGTTCCCGCCGCCGTTGGCTTGCCCGGAGTCGCCGCTGGCTGGCCCGCGATCGACGGCCAGCAGCTCGCTGGAGGAGCGCCGCCGTCAGTCGCTGCCGTTGGCAGCAAGAATCCGGCAGCCGCCTCTCCTGGAGTCGCCGTCGCCGTGAGTCGCTGTGAGGAGCCGAGCACCGTCTCACAAAGGTAAGCCCCGGATCTCCCTATTCTCATTTCATTTTAAATTAAAAACTGAAACTCCTCTTTCCCTTTCTTGGCAGATCGGAGACAACCGCGGCTCCGTCGCCGTCCGTCAACCGCCGGCGACGACGAGCCACCGAGGTTGCCCTCCCCCTGACCTCGACTCACACACGCAATCAGCCAACACAAAGGGTTTTTTTTTTGTGCGAGAATCATATACTGTAATTGCTCAAATAAAAGTTTTAACTCTTTCCTTGTAACTTCAGTTCACAAGTACATATTTAGTAACTGTAAATCTATGAATTTGCTACTCATTTTCTTCATTTATCAAAGCATATGTAAATCTGAGTTAATGAGCATGTGTTGGTATTCTGGAGTTGATGTATACAATTGAAGGATAATATATAAATTAGAAATATAAACCTTGAATGATGAAAGATGTGGTGTCGTTTCTTGGCTGCGAGAGAGATGGTAGATGAATGTGAGAGGTGGGAATTGGCTGAAAGATGGTGTAGGTTATAAAAGAAAAAAAATGGGTTGGCTTGGATGGAAATTCTTCAACTTACAGGTATGAACACTTTCAGCCTGCATGTAAGACTGAAGAATTTCCTTCAGCATGCGCTCAAAAATTCTTCAGCATGCTTTAGGATTCAGCATGCTTAAAATTATTCTAATTAAAATATCCAAGAGATTAATATATTAATTATAAGGTTCCAAACTCATTTAAATACATTAAGACATATAAGCCTAATTCTTATTGAAGCATAAAAATCCATTTGAGCTTGCTTCTAACATAAAATAAATTACTCATGGGCTTAAGTAAACAATCGATAAAAGATTCATATTTAACACTTCAGTGTTAAATTCTCCACAATAAATTAATGGACTCAAAATATATTTTGAGTGCATCATCTATTGAAAATAAAAAAATAAATCATCACATATATAAATTATCAAATTCATATAAGTTCGTATTTTATTAATGGAAGCTGAACTCTAATTACCATAATAATTCCTTAAATCAGTAATTAAAAGTATATAATCCTTAATAAAAAGTCGGGTCATTACATACTATCCCCCTTAAAAAAAATTTCGTCCCGAAATTTGCATACCTATGTGAAAAGTTCTGGGTATTTTTCTTTCATCTGGTCCTCAAGTTCCCACGTTGCTTCTTCCGGTCCATGGTGTCTCCACAGTATTTTGACTGACGCGATCGATTTATTCCTTAACTCTTGCACCTTTCGGTCCAAAATGGCTTCAGGTTTTTCTTCGTACGTCAAGTCTGGGTTAAGAATCATTTCATCTTGGTGAATCACGTGTTTGGGGTCAAACACGTACCGTCTCAGCTGTGACACGTGGAACACATTGTGGACGTTTCCAAAGCTAGGTGGCAGTGCCAACCTATATGCTACGGGACCTATTCTTTCAAGGATCTCATAAGGTCCTACAAAACGGGGTCTCAACTTACCCTTAACACCGAATCTAACGATCCCTTTCGAGGGTGATATTTTAAGGAAAACCTTGTCTCCAATCTGAAATTGTAGTTCAGTTCGTCGGGTATCAGCATAAGACTTCTGTCTGTCCTGGGCCTCTTTAATTCTTGCTCTAATCTGGCGGATGGTCTCAATCATCTCGCTTACTGCATCTGGCCCAAGGATTTTTCTTTCACCCACTTCATCCCAGTAAAGTGGTGATCTACACTTCCTTCCATACAGCGCCTCATAAGGTGCCATATCAATGGTTGCCTGGTAACTATTGTTGTAGGCGAATTCGATTAATGGCAGCACTGATTCCCAACTTCCTCCTCGGTCTAGCACCACTGTCCTCAACATATCTTCAAGGGTCTGAATTGTCCTTTCTGATTGTCCATCTGTT
The DNA here is from genome assembly GCF_028751815.1 of Salvia miltiorrhiza. Taxonomy (NCBI): domain Eukaryota; kingdom Viridiplantae; phylum Streptophyta; class Magnoliopsida; order Lamiales; family Lamiaceae; genus Salvia; species Salvia miltiorrhiza. Next base: position 51,080,406 of record NC_080391.1, read on the forward strand.
TGAGGGTGAAAGGCGGTGCTAAAGTTTAATCTCGTTCCCAACTCTTTCTGTAAACTGATCCAAAATCTAGAAGTAAATTTTGAATCTCTATCTGAAGTAATGGATATTGGTATTCCATGTAGCCGTACAATCTCACGAATGTACAGTTGGGCTAGTTTCTCCGATCCATGGGTAATTGGAATCGGTATAAAATGAGCGCTCTTCGTGAGACGGTCTACTATTACCCAAATAGCTGTGTTGCCCCTATTTGTCTTGGGTAAACCCGTCACGAAATCCATCGCTATGTGCTCCCACTTCCATTCTGGGATTTCCAATGGCTGTAATTTCCCATATGGTCGTTGATGTAAAGCTTTCACTTGCTGGCATGCAAGGCAACGCTCTACAAACGAGGCTATATCTCGTTTCATCCCGTCCCACCAAAATTTCTGTTTTAGATCTTGGTACATTTTGGTACTTCCGGGATGAGCGGTATAGGGCGTGTCATGAGCTTCACTCATGATCTCGTTTCTCAGTTCCTCGTTATGGGGAACACACAATCTTCCTTCAAAAAGAACTGCGTTATCCGTTGCCTCTTGGTAGCCTCCTGGCGTGCCTGTTCGGATCTTGAGACGAACTTTTTCCAAGCTCTCATCCGCTCTCTGGGCACTGACGATCCTTTCTCTGAGGTCTGGGACGGCTACTAGAGTTGCAATAATTGCTCTTGTCGTTGCCGGTGGCTGAACCACTTCTATCTTTAATTTGTCAAAATCCCTTACAAGCGTGTCCTCTTGAGTGAGAAGAAGTCCTAACTCGGATTGAGTTTTACGACTTAAAGCATCAGCTACTACATTAGCTTTTCCCGGGTGGTAGTTGATACCGCAGTCGTAATCCTTCACGAGCTCGAGCCATCTCCTCTGTCTCATATTCAAGTCTTTCTGCTCGAAAAAGTACTTAAGGCTTTTGTGATCAGTGAAGATTTCACATCTAACTCCGTATAGATGGTGTCTCCAAATTTTCAGAGCATGCACAATTGCTGCTAGTTCCAGATCATGAGTGGGGTAGTTCAATTCATGTGGCCTTAGTTGTCGCGAGGCGTAGGCAATGACCTTTCCTTCTTGCATCAACACACAACCTAGTCCATTTTTGGACGCGTCCGTGAAGATCACGTATTCTTTATCGGCTGCTGGAACCGCTAGCACTGGTGCAGTTGTCAATTTCTTCTTCAGCTCTTGGAAGCTGACTTCACACACTTCGTCCCATTTGTACTTGATTCCTTTACGAAGTAATTGCGTCATTGGTCTCGCTATTTTAGAGAATCCTTCGATGAATCTCCGGTAGTATCCTGCCAAACCTAAGAAACTTCGGATTTCATTAGGTGTGGTTGGTGATTTCCACTCGCGCACTGCTTGCACCTTGGCGGGGTCCACCTTGATTCCATCTGCTGATACGATGTGCCCTAGAAACATTACTTCTTTCAACCAAAATTCGCACTTGCTGAATTTGGCGAACAACTTCTCTGTCTTTAATGTCTCCAGGATGATTCTCAAATGATTTTCATGTTCTTGGTCATTCTTAGAATAGATGAGGATATCATCTATAAACACTAAGACAAATTTGTCTAAGTATGGATGGAAAACTCGATTCATAAGGTCCATGAATACTGCCGGTGCATTGGTTAGACCAAATGGCATGACAATGAATTCATAGTGACCATATCTTGTGCGGAAAGCGGTCTTAGATATATCATCTGGTCTGATCTTCAGTTGATGATAACCAGACCTTAAATCTATTTTTGAGAATACACTGGCTCCTTTGAGTTGATCGAACAAATCATCTATCCTTGGAAGAGGATATTTGTTTTTAAGTGTCAGTTTGTTCAACTCTCGATAATCAATGCACATTCTCATGGTTCCATCTTTCTTCTTGACAAAGAGTACAGGCGCTCCCCAAGGCGAGACACTGGGTCTGATGAAACCCAAGTCCAAGAGTTCCTGTAGTTGCACCTTTAATTCTTGTAGTTCCTTTGGGGCCATCCTGTACGGTGCCTTTGATACTGGGGCAGATCCAGGTTCTAGATCAATGGTGAAATCTAGTTGCCTGTCTGGAGGTAGTCCTGGCAATATTTCAGGAAAAACTTCTGGAAAGTCTCGTACTATTGCCACATCTTCCACCTTCTTGTCTTCACTAGCTTCCCCGTTTAGGTAGACGAGATAAGCTGTGCTTCCTTCCTTCATCATCTCTTTTCTGGCTTGTAATGCGGATATCACTGGTACTCTTTTCTTCATACTTATGCCGTGAAATTCCGTCGGTTCCTTTCCAGGTGGTCGAATAGAAATTTTTCGCTCACTACAAAGGATGGTGGCGTGATTCTCAGCTAGCCAGTCCATTCCTAAGATCATATCTACGTCCCACATGAGCAGAATATTAAGATTGTTCGCTACCATCTTAAGTTCTCCTATTTCAAATTCTACGTTCGAGCAAACATGTGTAGTGGTAGATCTTTCTCCTGAGGGTGTAGTGATTCTTAAGGCACACTTAGCTCGTTCTGATTCGATTTCTAAGGTATCTACGCAAGGGGCAGATATAAAAGAATGCGAGGCACCAGTATCGAACAGAATCATTATGGAAAAACCTTTAAGCTTGCCCATACCTGCCAGGTTTCCCTGGTTTTTCTCGGGCTGGTTTTGGGTGAGAGCAAAGGCTCTCGCCTGCTGCGGCAATGGTTGTTGCCGCCTTTGTTGCTGTTGGCGCTGTTGGTTCTTGTGTTGGTATTGCTGCTGGTATGGCTGTTGTTGGCGGGGCTGGTGTTGCCCTTGAACTGCTTGCAGGGGCTGGGCATAAGTGGCCCTGATTGCCGCGCCCTGCTGTTTGTTGGGGCATTGTGACGAGTAGTGGCCCTTCTGGCCACACGTGTAGCAACTGTCAGTTCCAGCCTTACAGACACCACGATGTGGTTTGTGGCATTTTGGACAAAGGGGAACTTCATTTTGTCTTTGGCTGCCTCCAGCCGGGGCAGGACCCTGTTGCTTCCCTTGTCCTTGTTGCTGATATTGTCTCAACGGCGCATTTCCTTGCCATGGCCTCTTGTTAGTCTGGTTTTCATTTCCTCCATGGTCGTTCCAGTTGCGCTTCCCTTTAAAGTTCTGAGGGCGTGCAGGTGGGTTGGCTGGCGCTGAGGTCTGTGATGGAGCCAACCTTTCTACTGGCATCGCAGCTTCGATGTCCAGTGCCCTGTTCAAAGACTCAGTGTATGAGAGTCCACCATGACTAGCTAGAGTCATCCGAATCTCGTGCCTCAGACCAGCACAAAATTTCTCCGCCATTTTCTCATCAGTATCCACCTGTTGTGGAGCATAACGCGATAGATCGCAGAACTCTCTGTCATACTCGGTCACCGTCTTCTTCCCTTGTTTCAGGCTATAAAACTCAGCCTCCTTCTTCTTTCTGTAGCTCTTGGGAATATACTTATCATATAATCCCGTCTTAAAGTCTTCCCAAGTGTATGCTGCCCATTGTTCGGGAGTCAGAGTCTTTCGGCGGGCTTCCCACCAAAAGTCAGCCGATCCGGCTAGTTGGAAAGACATACACGAGAGTCGCTCCTCTTCTGTGCAGTGTAGGAAAGTGAAGATACGCTCCAAGGCGCGTATCCAAGCTTCGGCCTCGGCTGGGTCGCCTGTCCCAGTAAATGTAGGCGGATTCTGTCGAAGAAACAGTTCTTCAGTCCTTCTAGCAGGGGGTGGAGGGGGTGGGGTAGGTTCCCTATCGTTTCGCCGCCCTTCAGGTATTTCATCGCGATTTCCATCATTGTTAACGTTTCTCCTAGGGGGGCGACCTCGTTTAGGCGGCATTCTGCAAATTACAAACACCCTTTTTAATACATTCTATACAGGAATCTCTAAGGCAATTAATAAAGAACTGTTTGTTAAATTTAACTTATCATAACTCCAAAACTAATATATTAACAGGAACCGTTGCATACACAAGTCACATTATTCAAAGTTACTACATTCTTAACTGACTCGTGAAGAATAAAACCCGTAGAGAAACATAAAACATACACGAGATCGTCGTAGAAAACCCATGCTAGGGTCATTTATATCTCATGGAAAATTGTCTCATCGAGGGCTTTTACATTGTCAACCCAAAATGTAAGTAAAGTCTATCTAGTACTCCCTATGATGTATCGGCTTACTAGTTAAGCAATCACAAAAGGGTTTTTATTCGCGGAATGTCCTAGAGACCAACATTTCTGTACTAATGCTAGCTAGAAACAACATAAATAAAATCATAGTCATTGGAACGAATTATCGTTTCCGGAGTACATCCACAAGCTAAAACTATCAAATTTGTGAACTCTGAGTCGTGGTACGACTGTTCCTCGGTGACGCCAGGGGGTCCTCTTCTGGATCCTCCTCGGGGTCTTCCTCCTCATCCTCCTCGGGGTCCTCTTCCTCATCCTCGCCCGGCTCCCAGCTGGGCAACGGAGTCTCTCCCTGGCCCTCGCCTGTCTCCTGCATGATCTGGGCTGAGCGGAAGATGTCGTTCACCATCTCACGGATCGGATCGTCTCTGGTGCTGATCCTGGCCGTGGCACGAGGCTCGGTTGGAGCTGGAGGTGGCACGGGCTCGGGACGAGTAATTCTCATCGTACCACACTGTGCTGTATCGTCATCCTCCTGCATAGGGTATTTACCCCTATCTAGAAACTCCCTCATGTTGGCCATGACCCTGTCGACATCTGCCATGGAAGCCTCAAACCTTGCGTCTATCGTAGGTATCAGTGGTGGTGGAGTAGTAGTAGCTCGGATTGCTGAGTCAGGAGGCGATGGGAAATCCCTACGAGCCCGTGGACGAGAAGGGCCTGTCTCGTCATCGTGCCTACCACGGCGCCCTAGAACTGAGGCACGTGGTGGAGAATCTCGTGGCAAGGCCATCGGAGACTCAGGGGCAGTAGCGGGTGTCTCCGCTGGCAAAGGCGTCCCCACTTGTACGTAGTCTCCCGGAAGGATGTAGGGCCCTAGAGGGGCGCGGCCCCACAAAGTGAAACAGATCTGAAGCTCCGCAATAAAGCTAGGGAAGTCTCCCATGAGGTCGTGGTAATTTTCTCGGCGAAAGATATATTGGGTAGAGATCTGCCTAGCCCATCCCTGCCACTCGGAAGGTAACAGTAAGATCAACCTCTGGATACCGTCATACCCTGATACTCCATGTGCGCTCGCCTCGACCCAGTGTCTGTGAAAACCTGCGAGGAACTGTCCGAGGTTATCCCCGTGACATGGAGCATAGGTGCGGTAGGACCGCTCGACCTCCTCTGGACTAGCCCATGGGGGCAGTGGTCGTCGTCGGGTGAAAACAGTTCTCGCCATCTAACAAAGGAAATTCTATCGTCAAAAGTAGCACACGACAAGTAACTTAAGGCGATAAGGTTCTAAATATCTAAAATCGGAAAACAAGTTTGGTTCAATAACCATAACGTGCAAAAACACCTCATCATCATCTAAATCTAGCATTTACACAAGCCATACAGGTTCTTAATACTTAATCACAGATTACCAATTCGACTATCATATAGTTCTAGTGTCGTTGTTTCCCGAACTTAGGGCTTGTTATGTGATGATGATATTTTCTTAAATCTAGCAACGAGCACTAAAAGTTTCAACAAAATAAGTTCAAAAGGCCAAGCTAATTCGAGATCTCATCGTAGAAAAACACTCGAATATTTAAGTTATGCCCATGCCATCAACGTACTATTGGCGTTCGTTACGCTGCTCAATCTTCATGCTCGTGGTTTCATCATGCGACCCTTCGTGTAATTCTTCTTTCTCTATTTCGACCGTCATTGTCGATGTCATCGTAACATGAAGAAAAAGTTAAGGCATCTCCCTAAGTTCTCTTCTATGTTCCGTCGTGAGAGTGAGCATATATAACTTAACAGTTCTAAGTTCTTGTGATTCATACCATAGTCATACTTATTCATGCTTCATACATTTCAAGAAATTAACTTAATTAAAACTTGAAAGTACTTACCATAACCTCCGTTGAGCGTGACGAGATGTAGTGCCAAGCTTTTGTCAACTAGTTCAAAGTGTATTTACTTACTTAATCTAGACTCAACTGAGTAGTACTCAGAGCAAAAGAAATGCTCTGATACCATTCTGTCACGACCGCACTTGCTAAGGATAGCAAATTCGGGGAAACCGCGACTAAGGGAGGGAATTTAGGAGCGGGAGTAAGAAAGGGGCATATTCGATTTCTTGATGACTCGACTTGTATAAGGAAATCAATCGAAATATCTAGATATCAATGAAGGCCACAAGGGGACCGTACATAATATTATTCAAAGGGGTACTCAACGAGTTTGAGTACATTATTAAATAGTACATATTGTTTTGACAGATAACATAATGTCTTAGTAAAATCAGTGTTTGCAGCGGAATAATAATTTGAATATATGTATGAAGACATATATTCTACTCTGAGGTACTCATCCTAGATTGACAGAAGCTCCGCTTGCACACTACATCCTCGATCACAGCTCAACCTGCACATTTAAAAAATACATGCAGGGCTAAGTACAAAAGTACTTAGTGGACACTTGCCGAAATTTACATACATGCATAATATTTTATTGTCAAGCCTTTCAACAGTAGTAAGATACGAGGGTTTTCCTTTAAAGACTCGTATTTACCAAACATAATATCATTTCTTTCATCAATAACCCGCGCAGGTATTTTATATCATTAATCACCATATCAGTAACTCGTGCCGAGAGGGAGGCCTCCCTCTACGGACACTATGATCGGCCAACCCGCTAGATGACTCACGATCACAAGGTGTACACTAATTCCGAAGGGATTTGCGGTCCCATCCAGAATCCGAATTCGATTAACATCAGATAGGCAATTAATAATAAAACATAAAGCATTTAGGCATTGACAATATCATTTAAATTCATAAGCATAAAGTCTTAACAATTCTAATATATAATTTTAGTTTATACGTAGAAAGCCTACCTGAATAGCCGACTCACGGTTTAGCTCTAACTCTGGTGCTTGACCTTTAATCCGAGAAAATAAAATAAGATTCTAATTCTCGAAAAATCTCAATAAATGAGGATGCGTGAAATGATTATGCATGACTCATATTCCTTTAATTAAATTATGAGATGCTAATCCTATTTAAGGAATTAAAGCTCGTCTTATGAGGTCGGATTATTAATCTTTAATAATCTACTCATCTTAAAATAATCTAATTCACTTACTAATTAATAATTAGTAAGTCTTAAAATCTTCTCTAATTAAACTTAATAGAATAATTATGAAGACCCAATTAAAATAAAATAATCAAGGCCCAAAAGGAATTTAATTCGAGCCCAAAAGAATAAATTCGAGGCCCAGTGCATTAATAATATTAGGCCCAACATCAATTAATTTCTAGAGCCCAACAAATGAGGCCCAAGATAATAAAATCATGAAGCCCAATAAGTGAGCCCATCATCACCCTTTAAAAATTAGTAAATTTTAATATTAATCACTAATTAAAATAATTAGGATTAATAAAGAAGCCTAAAATAATAATTCTTATTGGGTTAAATAAATAAATTTCATTGGACTTAATCAATTAAATCGTAGGAGCCCAAGTAATATAAATTCGAGACCCATTATTAATAAATAATAGGAGTCCAAGTAATAATTAATGTGGACTGGAAAGAATTAATCTTATCTCGTCAAAACCTTAAACTCAAAACATTATCACATAACTATCATTTAGGTTCGAAACTATTTATTCGAACATCAACATGCGCATTAATCATAACTCGTTCTATTTATGCCATCAAGTCAAATATTCCGTCATTTAAAAACAAATCCTATAATATTACATAGATAAATTATATCATCATAGATCATGCTTTCTTATTTAAAATCATTTAATCATTTTCAAATAATCCATATTAATAAGTCATTTGAAAAGAATTAATTTAAATGAGAGTTTAACTCAAAATATTTTATTTTATAAACCATTTATAAATACTTGAAATAAAGAACTCCATTTAAATAATTAATTTAAAGGTCAATATATAATTAAATTAATCAAGCTCAATTTAAATTAATAATTAAGAGCTCAAATAATTTAAATAGATATAAGCCCAAATTAATTAGATAAATTAAGTCTATCATGTTTTTCTTTGAATAAGGCCCAAACAATTTAATTAAATCGGCCCAAGAGTTTAATTAAATCGGCCCAAGAGTTTAATTAAATCGGCCCAAGAGGGAGCCCAATATTTTCGGCCCAAACCCGGCTCAAACCCGGCCCAAACCCGGCTGAAACCCGGCCCAAACCCGGCTCCCTTTTCTAACCTAAATATACACACACAAACACTCAAACACACACATTCAAGCTTCTCTCTCTCTCTAACTCTCGGACCTCTCTCTCTCTCGCCTTTCCCTCTCTGTTCGGCTGAGGGCGGCGCCGCCTCCGGCGCGCCGCCTCGCCGTCGCCTCCTCCCCTCCTCTCCTTCGGCCACCGCGACCAGCCACCAGGTGTCGCCACCCTCGACTCCCTCGCTCCCTCGGCCGCTGGAACCAGGCGCAGCAGCGCAACCACCGCGGTGTGCCGCCATCGCCGGGCCGCCGCCTGCTCCCTCATCCTCGCGGCAGATCCGCCGCCGCCGTTCAACGCCACGGCCGCCTGGAGCTGCTGCTGTTCGCCTGAGGTCGACGGATCTGGCCTTCAGTCGTTCGTCTTGCTCGGAGTTCCCGCCGCCGTTGGCTTGCCCGGAGTCGCCGCTGGCTGGCCCGCGATCGACGGCCAGAAGCTCGCTGGAGGAGCGCCGCCGTCAGTCGCTGCCGTTGGCAGCAAGAATCCGGCAGCCGCCTCTCCTGGAGTCGCCGTCGCCGTGAGTCGCTGTGAGGAGCCGAGCACCGTCTCACAAAGGTAAGCCCCGGATCTCCCTATTCTCATTTCATTTTAAATTAAAAACTGAAACTCCTCTTTCCCTTTCTTGGCAGATCGGAGACAACCGCGGCTCCGTCGCCGTCCGTCAACCGCCGGCGACGACGAGCCACCGAGGCTGCCCTCCCCCTGACCTCGACTCACACACGCAATCAGCCAACACAAAGGGTTTTTTTTTTGTGCGAGAATCATATACTGTAATTGCTCAAATAAAAGTTTTAACTCTTTCCTTGTAACTTCAGTTCACAAGTACATATTTAGTAACTGTAAATCTATGAATTTGCTACTCATTTTCTTCATTTATCAAAGCATATGTAAATCTGAGTTAATGAGCATGTGTTGGTATTCTGGAGTTGATGTATACAATTGAAGGATAATATATAAATTAGAAATATAAACCTTGAATGATGAAAGATGTGGTGTCGTTTCTTGGCTGCGAGAGAGATGGTAGATGAATGTGAGAGGTGGGAATTGGCTGAAAGATGGTGTAGGTTATAAAAGAAAAAAAATGGGTTGGCTTGGATGGAAATTCTTCAACTTACAGGTATGAACACTTTCAGCCTGCATGTAAGACTGAAGAATTTCCTTCAGCATGCGCTCAAAAATTCTTCAGCATGCTTTAGGATTCAGCATGCTTAAAATTATTCTAATTAAAATATCCAAGAGATTAATATATTAATTATAAGGTTCCAAACTCATTTAAATACATTAAGACATATAAGCCTAATTCTTATTGAAGCATAAAAATCCATTTGAGCTTGCTTCTAACATAAAATAAATTACTCATGGGCTTAAGTAAACAATCGATAAAAGATTCATATTTAACACTTCAGTGTTAAATTCTCCACAATAAATTAATGGACTCAAAATATATTTTGAGTGCATCATCTATTGAAAATAAAAAAATAAATCATCACATATATAAATTATCAAATTCATATAAGTTCGTATTTTATTAATGGAAGTTGAACTCTAATTACCATAATAATTCCTTAAATCAGTAATTAAAAGTATATAATCCTTAATAAAAAGTCGGGTCATTACAACCACCACCACAAATCTTGCAAAAATTTCAAGAAATGAAAAGGAGAAAAGGAGATCTGAAACCAGAATCAACGATCGGCGAGCTTCGAACTCGACGATTCTGCCATCCTCCGCCTTCTTCCTCACCGTTGGATCGCATACCCGAACAACCACCACCACCACCATCGCCAGCAACTCGCCGTCGCCGGCGACCGGAGCACCACCACCACCATCGACGCCAACAACCACCACCCTCAATCTCCAAACCCTAAAAATTCAAAATTTCCCCTCAATCTCCAAATCTGAAGGAAGCGGCGCTACCTGGAGAGGCAAATCGGCGGCGGCGGCAAAGCCCTAGCCCCAAATCGGAGAGGCAGGCGACTGGAAAGGCGGAGCGGCAAAGCCCTAGCCCCAAATCGAAGAGGTAGCGCCGACTGGAGAGGCGGAGCCCTAGCCCCAAATCGGAGAGGCAGCGTCGACTGGAGAGGCGGAGCAGCGCTGGGGGAGAGAGAAAGTTGAGACGACGACGACGGCCGGAGGGGCGAGAGGAGGCGGCGGCGACCATGCGAGTGGCACCCGCCGGAGAAGAAGAGAGAAGGGGGTGCGGCGAAGACCACGACGACGGCGGCCGGAGGGGCGAGAGGAGGCGGCGGCGACCACCCGCCGGAGAAGAAGAGAGAAGGGGGTGGGGCGCTGGGGGGGAGGTGGGGTGGTTGTGTGCGTGTGTTAGTGTGTGTTTTGTGTGTGTGTTTTTAAATAAAGATGATTTAGATTTAATTAGAAGATAGGTTTAATTAGGTGTAGATTAGTTGACTTAATTATAGAGTTTAATTTGGTGTAATTTTTACCCAAAAAGGAAAGTAGCCAACTTTAGTGGGACACCCAAAAAGGAAATGTGGCCAACTTTAATGGGACGGATGGAGTATTATATATAATGCAAATACAGGATACAATCTCTTTCTAATTTGAAAAAAAATAATTGAAATGGTACGAAATGATGTCGTTTAGGCCTCAGAAAAACGTCGTCGTCTTTACTAATTCATGTAAGCTCCAATTCAACACTCTAGCGATCGAAAAAAATTGGGGGACGAAATTATAAAACTTGAAAAAATAGTGATTTAATTCGCCACACTCAAAAGACGTTAAAATTGCAAATTCAAAATAGTCCGTAATTTTATTTTCCCAAATCCCATTAAACTTTGTAAGGCAAAGTAACTTTCAATATCAAATTCAAAAAATAAATCTCTAAAATCCAGTCCAAGCATGATATGTATAAATTAATTATTTGTTTACTTATTCTAAACATCTTAACTCTAAAGCTTAATACATATCAATTACATTATAAAATAGCTCAACAAGGTAATGATGTAGATAAAATTATATATTTTTTATTTTTAATATAAAATTATGAAAATATCCTAGTATTTTTGAAAATTCCAGGGGGGGCCCAGTGACCCCCCTGCCCCACCCCTAGCTCCGCCCCTGCCAAAAACTTCGACTTCTAGGTATACCAAAAGAAGTTTTTGATCAATGTATATTGAGTCATTGACTAGCTTGGTACAAATGACATTAAGTAGGAAGTTTTTGAATTCGACTTTTATACCAAAAAATAGGTAGGGAGTTACTTTTGTGAACGTTCAAAAAAAGAAAAATAGAAAGTTCTTTCGTGGACGAAGGGGGTATGTTATAAAGAATTTAAATACATTTAAGTAATCATAAAATGATATTTTATATAGTAAATTAAAAACAGTCAAAACAAACATATAAAATTTTATTTCGATTGTAAAACAAACGAGTCTTATTGATATATATTGACTAGCTACTGAGTAGAACTAACCAGGGGGCTTAGCCCACTGGCCACCGGGTCCTCACTTAAGTGAAGTGACCCGGGTTCGATCCCTCTTGGGAGCGAATTTGGAGATTGGAGATATAAGGTGGATTTTGGTGAAAGGTGGTTCTTGGAGTGGATGGGGAACTAATTACTAACATCTAACATGACTTTGTCCGATCAAAGGAACTAATTAACTACTGAGTAGAACTGATAAACATAAAAAATAAAAAAATAAAAATAAAGAAAAGGTGAATACGAATTGGAAAAAATAAAACATAAGACACACAACATAGTGAGATCAAATCATTAAGCAAATAATGATAAAAGCCAACAACATTGGTCATCACTTTACACACAATTAAATTATTTAATCTATTAATTCCCACTTGTAATTATTGTGCTCTTTTCTCGTGATGCCTCACTTCCACTCACAGTACTCATCAAACTTGAGTGCCTTCTCCCCTGTTGCTGGACTCTTTACATTCATTGGCTTCGCATTCCATCCATTTTCGAATAAATATTTACAGCCGACAAAACATGGTATAGAACCAAAATTCTTGTGGTTTCGCAAAATTCGCATATTTCCTTTGACTTAGTGATAAAATTTTTAACCGTTGCTACGATTCTTGTTTTTCTTTTAAGTGACGTTTTCCGACCATTAATTAGATGACATGTCACCAACGTGGCATACTTATGCTGAGTAGATTAATTAGAAGCTAAACGACGTCGTTTTGCGTCTAACATAATAGCGTCAAAATCCCTGAAGTTTGGCGCAATTCTCGTTTTTTTCCTTAAATATATTTTCTCGTTGTTTTGCTGAGCTTCTTGTTGAGGGTGTTTGGTTTGGTTGAGGGAACAAGGCGGTCGGCGATTGTGTGCCGTCGTCTGACTTAGGGGCAGAGCTGAGAGAGATGAGGGAGGCTGGGGTCGGCGGCGGCGGTGTCGCTGCGATGTCCAGCCAAGGACGGATGGCAGAGGACAGAGAGGGAGATTCAGAGGGTGTTTCAGTTTGAGGGAGTACAGACGAAGGACGAGGCCGACGCTCATCGCCGGAGTTACATCGGTAGCCGCCTCGTGCTGTGTGTCCGTGGCGGCCGGAGAAGAAGAGAGGAGAGGGGATTTGTAAAGAGAGGAGAGAGGGGTTAGCGGGAGAGAAGCGGCCTGGTCGCGACGGTCAGAGGAGGAGAGAGGAGAGGAGATCTGTAAAGATAGGAGAGAGGGGTTAGCGGGAGAGAGGCGGCTTGGTCGCGGCGGCCGGAGGAGAAGAGAGAAAAGGGGATCTGTAAAGAGAAGAGATAGGGGTTAGAAGGGGAGAGGCGATCGGCGGCCTGGTCGTGGCAGCCGGAGGAGAAGAGAAGAGAGGGGCAGATCATCTCTGAAGAACCCTAGTTTTATTTAAAACGACGACGTTTAATGTTCTCGCTTAAGCACAATTAGCGATTCGCCGGAAATTTAATCCTAAGTGGATTTCCGACAGCCATGTCAGCATAAGTTTAGGAGCCGATCAATTTTATGGGAAAAATAAGAATCGAGATTAAGTTTAAGGATTTAATCACTACTTTTTGAAGGTCAAGGAAAATATGCGAATTTTGCGAAATCACAGGGATTTTGGTGCTATTTCCTCTTATACTTAATTATTAATTGAAACTCAAAACTAAAACCTTTCATAACTTCAAATTGTATGCACTGTACCACTATACCAATACACCACATTAAAAATATGCAGGTGATCACATAATTTGCAATGCAATGTGCTGCCTGCTCATTAATTTACGAAATTAAGATAGATACGAAAATAAATTAAGAAACGCATATTTAGAAAATAAGTAGAATAAGATAATCATGATTGATGAATCAAAAAATAACACATTAAAAAAAGAAAACGATAAAGAACGGCAGATTTATGTCGTTCGATTATAAGATCTACATCCACATGTTTTTTTTTGAGTTTTTCACTATATTTTTGGAGAGTGATTACATTTTACATGTGGAGAAGTGAATTGAGAATCCCCTAAACTAATACTCCATCCGTCCCATGAATCTTGACACATATTTCTTTTTGGGCCGTCCCACTAATCTTGACACATTTTCAAATAAGGTAATAATTAGTCAAAAAATAAGAGGTTTTAATTACATTATATCTCCTACTTTATCACTTTATTACATTCTCTCTCTCTTATTTTATCAATTTTATACTTTATTACATACACACTTAAAACACTAATTTACAACTCCTTAATTCTTGTGCCGAAACGACGAAACCAAATATGTCAAGATCCGTGGGACGGAGGGAGTAATAAAATGTCCTATTTATAGTCATAAGAGTAAACCTTGGACACTTGGGCCCATTTGACCTCTAACGCCCAGTAATTTAAATAATTGGGCCTAAGCCCTTATTACGTGAGTCTTAAGTTTGGAGCTGAATCATTGAGCTGTCAATATAATTTCCGATTGATAAGGTCAGCCCTGTCAAATCAACGTTGCACAAAATATTTGAAATAATATAAACACTAAATTGTAGGATGGAAAGAGTAATTCTTAATTATTATAAAAAAATGAGAATAGTTTTTAGCTATTCAACCATATAAAAATATAGAGAGTGTTTTTGAAATAGCTATTTTAAAGAATGAAACATAATATTTGGCTACTAATTGAAAAACACACAAAATTTGGTCATTTATTACGTGTTACGATTGTTTTGCCCTTAATTAGGGCGAACCGGATTAGGGTTTGCGCGCGGATTAGGCACATATGACACTATTAGTGCCATATGTGCCAACCGGAAAAATAAAATAAAATAAAAATCTAAGTATATGGCACTAATGACACTAATATGGCCATAAGTATCATTCGTGCAACACTACATAAGCGAGAGTGTATGACACTAATGATACTAATATGGCTCCATTCGTGCAGCACCCTAAATGGATAATCTAAATCGTACGGGAAAGTGTTCAAAATTATCATATAATTGTACCTATCTAAATAATATCAGCACACAAGTATATGATACTAATGACATTAATAAGACCATAAGTACCATTTGTGCAGCACTGAGTATATGACACTAATAGTGCCATGTGTACCTAACCCGCACGCAAACCTGAATCCGACCCCAATCTGGTCATGCGAGTATATTGTTTCAAAAAATATAACTATGTACTCCCTCCGTCTTACAAAAATATGAACAATTGAGAGTGACACGGGTCTTAAGAAATGTTAGTTGAAAATTATTGTGAGTAAAAAATGGATCCCACTTTATAAAGTGTTGTGAGAGTAATGAATTAATTAAGGAAAAGTAGTGGTGGGTCATGATAGTTTTTTTGTGAATATGTATAAAAAGAATGGATACAAAGTAAGGGGGTAATGTACAAAAAATGAAATATTCATGTTTTTGTGAGACACCACAAAATGAAAAAATGTTCATGTTTTTGTGGACGAAGGGAGTATATTTTATGGATGAACACAACATTTAAGTTCAAAATTTATGAATAATATTTTTTTGTAAGTACATTTAATTTCACGATAAATACAGTAATTTTATATATTTAACATAGTAGTATTATCACATTCTTATGAAAATTTGTAGTAGTTCTTACTTCCTACCATATTTATCTTTGTATATAGTTATATTCTAATGAGATTGCTATTTTTCTTTAGAAGCAAAATTAATGAATAAGCTAGTAATATATATATAATCAGGGGCGGATACAAGTGGGGCGATGGGGGTACGACTGTGCCCCCAATTTTTTTTAATAACAGTATATATTATGTATTAAAGAAAAAATTTTCATGTATTATGTATTCCCAGAAAGTTCTCAAACAATAGGATAAGGTGGACGTAAATTTCTTAAATTGTATTTGGGCTTTGGTGGGCCTCAAATTTTCTTTAAAACGACGGCTGAAGTGGGTTGATGTAGAGAATAGGATTAATTAATTTAAGGGTTAAGTATCAATTTTCCCCCTATCGATGGCGTCCCTATCGCGTATAACACCCTATAGTCAGGGTAAGTGCTGCTTACTACCTCAACGTGGCAAAATCGAAGCAAATTCCCCCCCGCTACTTAACGGAAGTTAACGCCGTTAGAAAAAAATATATATTTTTTTATTTATGGTGGGGCCCATCTCTCTCTCGCTCTCTCTCAAAATCCGTCTGTCCCCTCCTCTAAATCTGCCGTCGCGGCCTTCCTCCGGTGTAGGACCGTCGACCGCCGTCGATAACTCCTCCTCCAACACCCCGTTCTCCTCCCGCCGCCCTTCCTCTGCCTTCGCCGCAGTTTCCCCCCTCCTCTCCCGCCCCCGAAACCCTCCAAATTCGCCACTTCCTTCCTCCCTCAAACACACATGCTACAGTTGAGTTTGGCCGAAAAATTTTCACCACCAAGATGAGAGGATGATGAGACATTATTCGCTCCGTTTTACGGGCCTCTGATTGGAAAATTAATTGGATTTGAAGCGGTAGAATGAGGGGGTCGGTGGAGAATAGGTGCGAAATCGCAGATGGACCGCGCGGTGGTGAATAAGGGCTGCAAGTGTCGGCTCAGAGAGGGAGAGAACGCGCGGCAGCGACGGATGATTTTTTCTGCTGCTCTCCGGCTGAAGCAGATGATGGAGGCTACGCTGGAGCATCCACGGGAGGTGCAAAACTGAGAAGAAGATCTGATTTTTTTTTTGTGATTTCACAAATACTGAGAACATAGGTGAGCTTGCGAGGATGTGTGTGTCGGTGTGATTAAATTGAGGTGGCGGCGAAGAGGTGGAGGGCGGAGGGAGATTTGGTCGGAAACTACATGCTGCAGTTGAGTTTGGGTTCGATTCCGGCATCGCAGAGAGATTTGGTCGGAAACTACATGCTGCAGTTGAGTTTGGGTTCGATTCCGGCATCGCAGAGAGATTTGGCCGGAATTGAGAGAGAGAGAAGAAAAAATATTTTTTTCTAACGGACGTTAAGTAGAGGAGGGAATTTGCTTCGATTTTGCCACGTTGAGGTAATAAGCAGCACTTACCCTGACTATAGGGTGCTATACGCGATAGGGACGCCATCGATAAGAGGGAAATTAGTACTTAACCCTTAATTTAATAAAAAAGATACTACTAAGTTACTAACTAAATTAAAAACAAAGATATTGTCACTTGCGAGAGTCTATAGAATAAATTAGACAATTATATAATGTTTTTTTATTTTTGTATTTTTAATAATGTTTTGAGATATATTATTTTTATGTTTATGAGATTATTTTTTCGTACCCTCAATTTAAAAATCCTGGATCCGCCACTGTATATAATGTTGAATAAAGTAGTAAATATTGCTGGAGCATTGGCAACGGCATCCTCGATGCCTTACTCGAACTCGAGTATTGCACTCGAGTAGGCGTTGCAGGGAGGAGCTACTCGAGTGCTACTCGAGTTTTCGAGTATGCTCGAGTGATTTTCTTTTTTTTTTTTTTTTAATTCTCTTCTCCTCTTTAAAAATTTCTCTCTCCCCTTTAAAAACTAAAAAAATCAAGTAGACTATCAAGGAACCCCAATGCAGCACTACCTACTCAATAACACAACCACTATCAAGTAGGCTATCAAGGAACCCCATTGCGGATGCTCTAACAACACTAAAAAAATAAAAAAGAAAATTCGCTTCTTCGAGAGGATTTAATACAAGGTAAAAAAAATTACCCTCCAAATACGATAGATCTCATTGGAAGCATTCCTATATATATATATATAATCACTTTAACATCCTCCTCCACTCCATCTATAAATCCACAATCTCCACTCTGATCTTTTCACCGCCAGCTAGCCACCTCCGTCGCGGCTGCTTTCTTTCTCCAACTGTTTCAATTCACCAAAAGATCCTCCAAAAAATGAGGGCCAGTGCCGCCTTATTTCACTCTTCTCCAGTATCAAAAACAGCAACCCCTGAAACCACCTCCGCCGCAAATGAGACATTTTCGCCGCCGGCAACAATCGGAAACTCGTCGTGGCACTCCCCCGTGCCATACCTCTTCGGCGGGCTGGCGGCCATGCTGGGGCTGATCGCCTTCGCCCTTCTCATCCTCGCCTGCTCTTACTGGAAGCTCTCCGGCCAAGTTGGCGCCGGCGAGGAAGGCGCCGAGAGCGGGGCCGCCGCGAAATGCGACGGCGGCGAGGATACGAGGGCCGCGCCGCCGTTTGAGGAGAAGTTTCTGGTGATCATGGCCGGCGACGTGAAGCCCACTTTCTTGGCAACTCCGACGTCGAGCCGCAATTCTTCATTTAACGATGATAATAAAATTCATAATGTTAAAGGTAATGAAAATGAGAAAATCCCAGGAAATGGCGAAGAGTTTCGAGAAATTCAATCAAGCCAAGAATATGTTCAAACATGAAATTAACCCTCTCTAGATCTTCTCTTAATTAGTTGAATGGGAGGAATATTCATTTTCTGGAGATGCAGTGATTACGTTATTAACAGCTCTTGTTTGTTGTTTCATTGGTAGAATTATTGCATGTGAATTTTCGCTGAATAAGTAATTACTATAACTGCACTTACTTAGAGCATCCGCATCGCCTACACTATACGATAGCGGCCTACTCGTGTAAGGCTCGCATCGTGTAAGGCGATGCAGCCCTCCCTTACAGTGTAGCCCGATCGGCCGTTCAAAATAGGCGCGTGTTTTACACGCGCCATTAAAAAAAATCGAATTTTGAATTTTGAATTTGACTACCTCGATTTTTTTGATTTTTTGACCGTTTCTTTTTTTCTCTTCTTTATCTTCTCTTTTTCTTCTTCTTCTTCCTTACTTTCTTCCTTCACCTTCTCCATCTTCCTCACTTCTTCTCTCTACACCCTTCATGGATCCACACAACTCAAATTACTATGACCTAAATTGGTGCTCTGATTTATCCGATGACTATCATCCCGATTTGTCGGGATGTAACTTGGGGGATATATGCTCCTCCATCCGGCGAGGAAACCAACTTGGGGGATGCTTTCTTCACCTTCTTCATCTTCCTCACTTTTTCATTTTTTTATTTTAATGAAATTTTAATTATTAGTAAAATGTGTTATTTAAATTTGAGCAATTAAATTTAAGTGAAAAGCATAAAAATCAAAACTAAAAAAATCATGTAGGCTATCATGTAACCCTAATGCAGTCTCTTTACACCATGTGGCCCCCCTCATAAAGTAAGCTATCATGTAATATCAATGTGGATTCTCTTAGGTATGGTTAATAGAAGGAACTATAATAATGCACGTCATTAATTTAAGACCATTATTAGTCTCAATTGGACTTTCGATATCACAATCATAGAAGGAACCATAATAATGCACGTCATTAACATTACTATATATATAGTACCGTTGTATCGATAGTTGAGAAAAAGATTATTGAATATATTGAAAATGGTGAAAAGGTATTGTAGTATTGTGAGCAGTAAAAAGATAAAAAATAAGAGTAAATATTAAAGTATTATAAGTGGTATGGTATAGTCAAAAAATAGATTGAAAGTTTTTTTTTATGAATATCCCACAAAGAAAAGTACGGAGTTCTTTACATATATATAAAGGAATAATTGCATGTAAATACACAAACTTTGTGTAGTAGCCCGCTATTTTATTTTAAGATTAAGAGCAATAAATGCAATATTTATTTTTACATCTTTCAGTTGATTTAATCCCGTGATTAATATTCAGTTAATTCAGCTCAGAGTTCTGAATTAGATGCCATTACCTGAGATGACCACGATTGAATTATTGAGTAGTCAATGATTTATTTCAGAATGATAATTGACTTAGCGAAGTCAAGTTATTATTTTATTTGCAATAGAAATATTACTTCTATTTATTTAACTTTATTACTTGAGTCGTGAGTTTACTCCGAATTGTGAAGTGAATTAAATTTACGGATTTAATTTAGATTGATTCTACGAGTCACGATATTAATAGACGAAAAGTCAGCTATAGAAATACGAGAATTATTAGAGTATTTAGTATTATTAACAAAACCCGGGATTAGTATTACAGATACGCTATATTAGCAAGAAACGGGATTAATATCACATACCGCTTTATCAAGATATTGAAAGATTTTTTTAGTCACACCACAACTTTTCAAACTTTACAATCAGCCGCAACTCTACACTATCTATTACAAACATCACTCAATTCCTAGCCTACTCCCTACATTTCTATTATTACGGCAGCAAGCTGTCAATCAGAAAAGAAAAGGAAAAGCATGCGTGTGGGGATAAGCAAGCTGTCAAGTCAGCCACCCTACACCTGCTGCCCTCCTTCAAGCATGTCATAGGAGATGTAGAACTCAACAACTCCTTCTCCCTTATATTTGGTCAGCCAACAAAATTCCCTAGTTCTTCATTCACGCATCAACAATCAAAAGGGAGGAAGTTGGTCTGGTGGCTACCGGAACTTCGAAGAGGTAAGCCGGGCTTAAGTTTTCACCATCCTGTTCTTGATTCCTCCTGCATATGTTAAAAGAACCATCTTTATTACAGTTCTTTTCCTGCTGAAATCAACAACAGCCTCCAACACATAACATTTAAACATCAAGGTATTTACACTATCTCAGTCACCCTCTCAACATACGCATCTCACATCCTCAAACATGATCAGTTTATGCATATGAAATCAGACTCCACAGACAAAAAGAATGAGAATACCTTAGCTCATGAATCGAATATAAGCTTGCTACAGCATGCTCACACACATAGAATGCTAAGTACTAGATTCTTACTCGAGGAAATTTATGTTCGTATCGAAACTCAATCACGCAACGAAAAGAAAGAAAACGGAGATTTGGAACTTAGCTTTAGGAAATGAGGCCGGCTGCCTGTTCGGTCAAACCAAGACGACGGCGACGACGGCGGCAGATCCATGGCGGCAGAGGCGGAAAAGAAACAGGGCTAGACTCCCTGCCCACCTTGACGTCTGAATCGGGACCTGAACGATTAAGGGGAGGAGGCGAGAGGACGCCGGCTCCGTCGATTGATGGCCAGAGAACAGCGACGGCGATGCTTCCAGATTCGGAGGAAATTAGAGCTTCTGTTACGCCTTCATCGGATTGAGAATAAGAGCCCGACGTAGGAGGACGAACGAGACCCTCTGTTCGCCGGGAGTTACAGCGGCGGCGATTTCGATTCAGGGAGATTAGAGCTTGTGCTTTCCCTTTCAGGGTTGAGACGAGGGGAGATGAACGGAGCCGCTCCCAGGCGGCGATCGCTCGCCGGATCCCAGACGGAGGTGCGACAGCGGCGATGAACTTTCCGAAATTCAGGGCTCGATTGGGTTCTGCAAATGGACCGAAGGAACAGGGAAGACCACGCTGAGGTTAGACGTGTCGGAAATCGAAGCCAACCGGAGCCGACGGCCGCCGCACGGCCGGGGAAGGAGGAGCCGACCTGTGTGAAAGGAAAGAGCCGAGAGGCTGTTGTGAGAATAAAGAGAAGGAGGCGTGCGTCTGTGAGAAGAGAGAGAGACCGAGTGGGAGAGATAAGGAAGGGTTGGGTCATTCTATTGGGCCTTTGGTTTTTTTTTTATTTCTATTTCTATTGGACTTATGTTATTTTTCAATTGGGCCTAACTTATGTTATTTTTCAATTGGGCCGAGTTTAGTTATATTAAAAAGCCCAGCTGCATTGATTGATTGGGTCTTTATTATCTTCTATTGGGCTGAGAATTTTTAACGGATTGGGCCTCACTCATTCTATTTAATTGGACTATTGTATTATATATGTTGAACCTTTTTAATCATTCGAACTCATAATATTTCAAATTGTCATTATTAAGCCCAATTAGTAATTCAGTCACTTGGGCTGAAATATTTTATTTGGGCCGAACTTCTTTAAATATCTTGGGCTTGTTATTTTATTGTGGGCTGGAGTTTCTAATTTATTAATTGGGCCTCGTTTGATTTATTTATTTGAGCCCAGCCAATCAATTATTTTAATCATTTGGGCCAAGATTTATTTAGCTATTTGAGCCAATGAATTATTTCAATTGGACCTTTCATTTAATTACTCAGGCCACTTTTACTTAATTAATTATTAGGCTGTCTTATGTCGAGCCTTTTAATTATTTAAACTTGCAACAGTACTTTCTCCCGTTTATTAAGCTCGATTGAGTTTTACGAGGTTAAAGCGAATAAGCCTAAGCTTTTATTTCTTTTCTATCGACTACAAGGAGCGGGATTTATTTAATCGACGGATTAGAACACCCTGAAGAAAACGGATTAATTTTAGTTAATTTTCCGGAATC
Organism: Salvia miltiorrhiza; assembly: GCF_028751815.1. Classification (NCBI taxonomy): domain Eukaryota; kingdom Viridiplantae; phylum Streptophyta; class Magnoliopsida; order Lamiales; family Lamiaceae; genus Salvia; species Salvia miltiorrhiza. Next base: position 51,102,440 of record NC_080391.1, read on the forward strand.
ATGAGACGAGACTTAGCTTTTGTTTAAATCCAATAGCCTGGATTAACAATAGAAATTCCCTGATTATTATTTCAGAATTATAGTTCATGCATACAAGATTCATGCATAGTTAAATTACGCATTCTCATTTAATTGAGAATTTTCCCTTGATTTAAAGTCTTATTTATATTCTCGTAATAAAGGTCAAGCGCGAGATTAATAATCAGTCAAGGAGCTACTGTACCACATAAAGTTGCTATCAGGTGGGCATTACTTTCATATATATCAAATGAGTTTAAATGTTACGTTCAAGCAAGTTATTTCATGACTAAATTAATTGAAGTTATTTCAAATATTGTCTTGCCATAAAATGTCTCAATTTCAGTATGATATCTATCTGATGTTACTTTTATCATGTAATCGAATTCGGGTCTTGAGCAGTTGATAGCTATCCTGCCAGGGCTAGTGTACACCAGTGACCGTGAGTCATCTAGCGGGTTGGCCGGTCAAGTGACCGTGAGAGGTGGCCACCTCTCCGGCACAAAGTTCCAGATATGATAGATTACAAGAGAACTTAGACTGCAGTCGAACTTTAAGAATCACAAATGAATTTAGTAAGCTTGGGCTTATTTCATGAAAAACTCCCTTGCTGTACTGTTTATGATGGCATGACAATTTACAACTTTACGAAGCATGTTATATTTCATAGTAGGCATATGTGCCCACTGAGTACCTTTGTACTCAGCCCTGCATGTATTTCTAAATGTGCAGGTTGAGCAGTAGCCGATGGTGATGAAGTGACGAGCAGGAACTTCTTTTGTCTCGACAATATATATATATATATATATATATATATATATATATATATTGAAAAACTCTTGGGTACATGTTTTCATACATGTAATCAGAAACCTTATTACTTCCGCTGCGTACTCAAAGAAGTCTTATGTTATTATGGCTAAGTCGGAAATATCCGAACTTACTAGTTCAATCGAATCATTGCAACTAAACCTTCGTTATATATATTAGATGTTTCCTTCGTTATTAATGAAAAGTATGATCCTTCTCTATTTATTCATTTCCCTTTTCTACTCCCGCTTCTTATCTCCCTCCCTTAGTCATGGTTTCCCGGTTTAATTATCCTTAATTAAGTCCGGTCGTGACAGAGTGGTATCAGAGCAGTTCGTTTGCTCTAAACCCAAGAGTTATCTATTAGCCCTAATTTGGATATTAATATAAAAGCGTCAGTCGACAAAAGCTCATCACTTCATCACATCGTCACGCTCAACAAGAAAGAAAGAGGTAATGATTTTTTTTATCAAACGTTGAAAAGTTCACGTTTCATGCGAATGTATAGATGCTTATATTTAAGTTTTGTGTCTTATTGATTGATTAGATATCTCAATAAACTTAGAAATATTAAGAATGCATGATCACTGTTACGAAAGAACAGTAGAAGGTAGAAATTCAGTTATCTTTCACTATAGCCATAGTGAAGAGCTAAGCAAGAGGAAGAACATCAAATGTCACTTGAAGAGACACGAGAATTCAATGAGAAAAATGCAATGAGACGAAAAGAAGAGTGTCACACATGAGTCTGTGATACGGGCATAGTTCCTTATTCAGACTATTCGCCCGTGATAACATACCGAACCAACTATTGCTTGACCCGACAAGAACTTATTTGAGACATTGCTCATAGTGATGAGTAGCTAGCAGTTGCGTAATGAGCTAAGCCTCATTTCAAACCCCTCAATTATCACCAATTGTGGCGTGAAGAGAACCTTCATGATTTATGATTGAACTATAGAATTAGACTCACATAGAGTCATAAAGCTTAGTGTAATGATGTTATAGTGTTGCAATTAGAACTGTCACCTTATAATTTCAGATATTCGGAACCTTTTTACATTACACATGAGCATGATTTAGAACCCCTATTGATTATGATCGCCTACTACGAACCGGAAGGACGAGATGTGACATGGGTAACTAGAAGTTACCGACCATTATGATCGACCAGAGAAATCTACACAAGTGCGTAAGACGAGAGGAGTTCCCAAAAATATTTTAGAGTTTAACAAGAGTTAAAAGTATCGACAATGGTTCGATGCTAAAGTTAATATATTGAGATTCTAATGAGACCCTAAGGGTATACTCAAGTTAAGTTTACATACCTTAGCTGATCAGAGACATTTCCCCGGCTAGAATGTCTCGAGTGGAACATCCAGTCTAGTAATCAGAATGAAAGTAATAACTAAAGTTGTTCCATGATTTAGTATTGTGTGTGGTGACACAGACCTTGTAAAGATGCTCAGAGATGCAAAATCTATTTCCTGTAAAGGCGTGAGAGAGTGCTTCGAATTACATAAATGCATTACAAGCATTATGAGAATGAACACTAGATACAAGAAGTACGACATTAGGATCGTTCAAAGGATGAATATTGAATAAGGTCGAATGTGTTTGAATGGTCTTGTTTCGTGTAAAAAAAAGATTTTAAGAAAAAGTGTTGATTTTAGGAGGAAGACCCCAAGCTTGGGAAGCTTCAGCATATTCTCAAGGATAAATTTTAGATGTGAAGAAAAAAAAAGTGGAGATCTCAGACCAGAAGTACCTTTTGCAGCCCAATAAACAAAGAGTTACCAAGTTCGGAAAAGTAATTCCGTGTGACTGAGAAGTAATTGTGTTGGACCTGGCTAGTCCACATGACCAAAATCTCAGTAGTCGTCATATATGGGTCTCTAAACCTATATATATTTAAACTTTCATCTGAAAAGCCAAACGGGTTTCGATTATTAGGTCATTTCGTTTCGACCTCCTAGTCAATTCATTTCTACCCTGAGGTCATTCCTTTTCAATCATTTGACAAAATTGTTGATTCACTTTGCATAATTGCCATTTGTGACTTTAATCATTGTGGTTTATTAGTTGTTAGTAGATTTTCGGTGACCTAAAGACAAACAAGTATTCACCAGATTAAATCCATCAGACACGTATGCCTCGACCCAAGGGTCAAGCACGTGATCCAACTAGACCATCTCTTATGGATTTAGTAGAACGTTATTTGTGTTTTTCAGAAACGTTGATTGTTCTGATGCTTTTTATGCCCTTATGCTGGCTTAGTTGTTTGACTAGTACTAGTACTGAAACGTTGGTCCACAGGGCGTAATGTGACTAAGTTCTTTTGTGATAACTGCTAGACAACCAGTCCACCACGTGTAGTACTTAGATAGATGAGTAGATCTATATCCAAATGTTAATGAAATAGTTTTTATTGATGTAAATTTCCTATGTCTATTCAGCAACCTATTTGGTCTTTTGCGGCAAGTCACTTCTGCCACGTGTTACTTATATGCTTGCATGAGAAAGAGTCCGAACAAGATTTGAGAATCAAGAAACAATTTACAGAAGTGATGATATGCATCTGTATGTTTTATAATGCGTTAATGACTATATGTCAACTCATCAGTATGCCACCAAATGAGGGTGTCCGAGAGGAGGGGGAAAAATTCCCCGAGATAATGGAAAAGGCCCAGTACCGGGGCCAGAACAAGCCCCACTAACCATACAACAAAAATGTAGAATAGAATAACTATTTCTACGAGAAAACCCACTTGTCTTCGATAAGATAGGAGATCCTACGAAGGCTGAGAAGCTAGTGAGCGCATCTTAAATTTCTTACGCATGAACGTCTCGCGTATCCTTTCAACTGACTTATGGTGGGAAGCAAGGAGGAAGACAATGACACCTGAGCAGTTAGGGAATTTAACGTGGGAATAGTTTAAGACTGGAATATATGACAAGTATACACCCAAAAGCTATCGCAAAAAGAAAAGAAATGGAATTTTACAATCCGAAGCAGGGAAGAACAACAATTACTCCATATGACATGATGTTCTGCGATACGTCAAGATATGCGCTAGAGCAAGTAGACACATATGAAAAGATGGTTAAAAGAATTATGTGTCGGACTGAGGCACAAGATTAGAATGGCTTTGGCAAGCCATGGTGGATCGTCTTACGTGGAGTCGTTTAGCAAAGCGTTAGGCATTGAGGCAGCAATGCTGGGAGAGAAACCAGCAACTGCGCCTACGTCTGTACCTCCACAGACTCGGGCTCAAAACTTTTGAGAAAGAAAAAAGAGAATGGGATATAGTAACCCTGGCCAAGCTAAGAAAAGGGCAATAGCAGGGGCAGACGTCCCAACAACGTGGCTATGACACATCAAAACAGATGGGGGATAACAAGTATGGGACTCCACCCTGCCAAAGTGGAACAAGAACCATGGGAAACTCACCAGGACTGGTAATGAAAGTTGTTGCATAGCAACTGGAATGAACATTATACAAATCGTTACCTGAATAAGCAACAAAGGGCGGGTCTCAGGCTAAATTCGCCTGTTCAAACTCCGCATTTGAGCAATCCAAGCTTTGCCCAACCATACCAAGAGCAGTAACCATGCCAACGGCAGCAACAACAACAATAATAGCACATGTGTGATTGAATTTAGAGTTGAGCATAAAATTTTTCAAAGTTGTAGTGAACAACTCGTATGTTATGCCGATGAGAGACATATACACAATTTTAGGAATGGAATGGCTAGTCGAGAACTATGCCACCATCATTTGCAATGAAAGTCAAATTTCTTTTTGACCCCGGGGAAGGAACCGACACGTTTTCATGGGATCAGCATAGGTAGGAGAAAGACGATCATCTCCGCCCCTCAAGCAACAAAGATGATGAGAAAAGGGTGTCCAACCTACCTTGTGTAGTTGCACAGAAAACCAGAAATCGAGAAAAGTATAAGAGACGTGACAATCGTACGTGAATTTCCAAATGTTTCCTAGAGATTTCACCGGGGTGCACCCGTTCTTTTGTAAAGAATAAAGATGGCACATTGAGAATGTGTATCCTCTACCGAGGATATACATCAACTTATGGATGGTGACACTCAAGGACAAGTATCCTCTATCAAGGATAAACGACTTCTTCAAGCAGCTCAGAGGAGATAGTGTGTCCTCAAAGCTAGATTTAAGGTCTAGGTACCATCAACTATAAATTTGATAAGAAGATGTACCCAAGATGGTCTTCCGAACCAGATATAGACACTATGAGTTCGTAGTGGTGTCATTTGGATTGACCAATGCACCAGCCATGTTCGTGGACCTCATGAACCGAGTGTTCCATCCATACTTAGGCAAGTTGTCTTAGTTTTCGTAGATGATGTCTTGATCTACTCGAGGAACGAGAAGGACCATGAGAAACACCTGAGGATAGTCCTAAAAACATTGAAAACAAAGCATCTTTATGCTAAGTTCTGCAAGTGCGATTTTTGGCTCAACAAAGTCACGTTTCCGGGACATATTATCTCATTAGAAAGGATCAAAGTGCACCCTGAGGAAGTACAAGTTGTACATGAGTGGAGATCGCCTACTAACCTCAATGAGATCAAAAGTTTCTTGGAATTAGCAGGTTGCTATAAGAGATTCATAGAAGGATTTTCCAAATAGCAAGACCAATGACCCAATTACTCAGGAAGGGAATTAAATTTCCTTGGACATAAGTATGTAAGAAAAGATTTCAAGAAGCTCAAGGAGAAGTTAACCATAGCTGTTCCAACAACTGACAAAGAATATGTGATTTATACAGACGTGTCCAAGGAGAGTACTTAGTTGCATGTTAACGCAAGAAGGAAGAGTGACAACATACGCATCACGGTAGCATTAACCACATGAATTGAACTAGCCAACTCATAAACTAGAATTAACTGCAGTAAGGACAACACCTATATGAAGTCAGGTGCGAGATATTCACAGACCATAAAAATCTGTAATATTTTTTTGAGCAAGAAGATCTTAACATGAGACAGTAAAGATGGCTCGAACTAGCGAAGGACTGTGACTGTAGTATTAACTACCACCCATGCAAGGCTAACTAGGTAGACGATTCCTTGAGTCGTAAGACTCAACTTAAGTTGGGATCTCCCCTCACTCAGGAAAAGGAACCCATGAAAGATTTTAGTAGAATGAATTTAGAAGTGGTTCAACCACTAGAATCTGTAGAAGGGATTATCGCAACGATGGTAGTAGCGCTCGATTTGGAAAGAAAGATTTTAGAGGCGCAAACAAATGATGAGACCTTGGGAATTTACGTATAGCAATAAGATCAGGCACACCTAGAGGTTGTTACAAAGCATCAGGTAATGTTGTGGTGTTTAAGGAAAGATTGTGTGTGTTCACACGATGAACAATTCAGAGATGAGATAATGAGCGAAGCTCATGACACGCCATATACTGGCCACCCGGGAAGCATAAAATGTACAAAGACTTGAAAGAATAATTTCGATGGAAAGATATAGCTACACTTGTTGAGAGATGCCTAGCATGCCAACGAGTGAATGCTTTGCACCATAGACCATATGAAAAATTACAACCATTGGAGATTTCATAATGGGAGTTAGAGCACTTTGCAACAGATGTCGTGACTAGTTTACGAAGTCGAAAAGTGGGAGTGCTACCATCTGGGTAATAGTGGAGCGACTTACGAAATGAGCTCGTTTTATATCAATACCGATCACATACGGATCAGACAAATTAGGACAATTATATGTTTGAGAAATTGTGCGTTCCACGGTATGCTCGTGTCAATCACTTTGGACTGAGATTCGAGGTTTACATCTAGATTCTGTATGAACTTGTAGAAGAAATTAGGCACAAGGTTAAATTTCAGTACCACCTTTTGCCCACAAACATATAGATGGTTGAGAGAATAATTCAGACACTCGAAGACACGTTAAAAGTAGTACTAGACAAAGGTGAAAGTGATGAACAGTAATGTCATTGATTGAGTTTGCCTACAATAATAGTTATCAGGCAACAATCAATATGTCGTCTTATGAGGCAATGCATGGAAGAAGATACAGATCACCACTCTACTGAGATAAAGTAGGTGAAAGGAGAATTTTAGGACCAGACACGGTGAATGAGATGATTGAAATAGTCTGACAGAAATCAAGATGAGAGAGTACCCAGAACTTTTTGCAATGATATGCAAATTTCGGGACGAAATTTTTGTTAAGAGGGGTAGTATGTAGTAGCCCGCTATTTTATTTTAAGATTAAGAGCAATAAATGCAATATTTATTTTTACATCTTTCAGTTGATTTAATCCCGTGATTAATATTCAGTTAATTCAGCTCAGAGTTCTGAATTAGATGCCATTACCTGAGATGACCACGATTGAATTATTGAGTAGTCAATGATTTATTTCAGAATGATAATTGACTTAGCGAAGTCAAGTTATTATTTTATTTGCAATAGAAATATTACTTCTATTTATTTAACTTTATTACTTGAGTCGTGAGTTTACTCCGAATTGTGAAGTGAATTAAATTTACGGATTTAATTTAGATTGATTCTACGAGTCACGATATTAATAGACGAAAAGTCAGCTATAGAAATACGAGAATTATTAGAGTATTTAGTATTATTAACAAAACCCGGGATTAGTATTACAGATACGCTATATTAGCAAGAAACGGGATTAATATCACATACCGCTTTATCAAGATATTGAAAGATTTTTTTAGTCACACCACAACTTTTCAAACTTTACAATCAGCCGCAACTCTACACTATCTATTACAAACATCACTCAATTCCTAGCCTACTCCCTACATTTCTATTATTACGGCAGCAAGCTGTCAATCAGAAAAGAAAAGGAAAAGCATGCGTGTGGGGATAAGCAAGCTGTCAAGTCAGCCACCCTACACCTGCTGCCCTCCTTCAAGCATGTCATAGGAGATGTAGAACTCAACAACTCCTTCTCCCTTATATTTGGTCAGCCAACAAAATTCCCTAGTTCTTCATTCACGCATCAACAATCAAAAGGGAGGAAGTTGGTCTGGTGGCTACCGGAACTTCGAAGAGGTAAGCCGGGCTTAAGTTTTCACCATCCTGTTCTTGATTCCTCCTGCATATGTTAAAAGAACCATCTTTATTACAGTTCTTTTCCTGCTGAAATCAACAACAGCCTCCAACACATAACATTTAAACATCAAGGTATTTACACTATCTCAGTCACCCTCTCAACATACGCATCTCACATCCTCAAACATGATCAGTTTATGCATATGAAATCAGACTCCACAGACAAAAAGAATGAGAATACCTTAGCTCATGAATCGAATATAAGCTTGCTACAGCATGCTCACACACATAGAATGCTAAGTACTAGATTCTTACTCGAGGAAATTTATGTTCGTATCGAAACTCAATCACGCAACGAAAAGAAAGAAAACGGAGATTTGGAACTTAGCTTTAGGAAATGAGGCCGGCTGCCTGTTCGGTCAAACCAAGACGACGGCGACGACGGCGGCAGATCCATGGCGGCAGAGGCGGAAAAGAAACAGGGCTAGACTCCCTGCCCACCTTGACGTCTGAATCGGGACCTGAACGATTAAGGGGAGGAGGCGAGAGGACGCCGGCTCCGTCGATTGATGGCCAGAGAACAGCGACGGCGATGCTTCCAGATTCGGAGGAAATTAGAGCTTCTGCTACGCCTTCATCGGATTAAGAATAAGAGCCCGACGTAGGAGGACGAACGAGACCCTCTGTTCGCCGGGAGTTACAGCGGCGGCGATTTCGATTCAGGGAGATTAGAGCTTGTGCTTTCCCTTTCAGGGTTGAGACGAGGGGAGATGAACGGAGCCGCTCCCAGGCGGCGATCGCTCGCCGGATCCCAGACGGAGGTGCGACAGCGGCGATGAACTTTCCGAAATTCAGGGCTCGATTGGGTTCTGCAAATGGACCGAAGGAACAGGGAAGACCACGCTGAGGTTAGACGTGTCGGAAATCGAAGCCAACCGGAGCCGACGGCCGCCGCACGGCCGGGGAAGGAGGAGCCGACCTGTGTGAAAGGAAAGAGCCGAGAGGCTGTTGTGAGAATAAAGAGAAGGAGGCGTGCGTCTGTGAGAAGAGAGAGAGACCGAGTGGGAGAGATAAGGAAGGGTTGGGTCATTCTATTGGGCCTTTGGTTTTTTTTTTTATTTCTATTTCTATTGGACTTATGTTATTTTTCAATTGGGCCTAACTTATGTTATTTTTCAATTGGGCCGAGTTTAGTTATATTAAAAAGCCCAGCTGCATTGATTGATTGGGTCTTTATTATCTTCTATTGGGCTGAGAATTTTTAACGGATTGGGCCTCACTCATTCTATTTAATTGGACTATTGTATTATATATGTTGAACCTTTTTAATCATTCGAACTCATAATATTTCAAATTGTCATTATTAAGCCCAATTAGTAATTCAGTCACTTGGGCTGAAATATTTTATTTGGGCCGAACTTCTTTAAATATCTTGGGCTTGTTATTTTATTGTGGGCTGGAGTTTCTAATTTATTAATTGGGCCTCGTTTGATTTATTTATTTGAGCCCAGCCAATCAATTATTTTAATCATTTGGGCCAAGATTTATTTAGCTATTTGAGCCAATGAATTATTTCAATTGGACCTTTCATTTAATTACTCAGGCCACTTTTACTTAATTAATTATTAGGCTGTCTTATGTCGAGCCTTTTAATTATTTAAACTTGCAACAGTACTTTCTCCCGTTTATTAAGCTCGATTGAGTTTTACGAGGTTAAAGCGAATAAGCCTAAGCTTTTATTTCTTTTCTATCGACTACAAGGAGCGGGATTTATTTAATCGACGGATTAGAACACCCTGAAGAAAACGGATTGATTTTAGTTAATTTTCCGGAATCATGAGACGAGACTTAGCTTTTGTTTAAATCCAATAGCCTGGATTAACAATAGAAATTCCCTGATTATTATTTCAGAATTATAGTTCATGCATACAAGATTCATGCATAGTTAAATTACGCATTCTCATTTAATTGAGAATTTTCCCTCGATTTAAAGTCTTATTTATATTCTCGTAATAAAGGTCAAGCGCGAGATTAATAATCAGTCAAGGAGCTACTGTACCACATAAAGTTGCTATCAGGTGGGCATTACTTTCATATATATCAAATGAGTTTAAATGTTACGTTCAAGCAAGTTATTTCATGACTAAATTAATTGAAGTTATTTCAAATATTGTCTTGCCATAAAATGTCTCAATTTCAGTATGATATCTATCTGATGTTACTTTTATCATGTAATCGAATTCGGGTCTTGAGCAGTTGATAGCTATCCTGCCAGGGCTAGTGTACACCAGTGACCGTGAGTCATCTAGCGGGTTGGCCGGTCAAGTGACCGTGAGAGGTGGCCACCTCTCCGGCACAAAGTTCCAGATATGATAGATTACAAGAGAACTTAGACTGCAGTCGAACTTTAAGAATCACAAATGAATTTAGTAAGCTTGGGCTTATTTCATGAAAAACTCCCTTGCTGTACTGTTTATGATGGCATGACAATTTACAACTTTACGAAGCATGTTATATTTCATAGTAGGCATATGTGCCCACTGAGTACCTTTGTACTCAGCCCTGCATGTATTTCTAAATGTGCAGGTTGAGCAGTAGCCGATGGTGATGAAGTGACGAGCAGGAACTTCTTTTGTCTCGACAATATATATATATATATATATATATATATATATATATTGAAAAACTCTTGGGTACATGTTTTCATACATGTAATCAGAAACCTTATTACTTCCGCTGCGTACTCAAAGAAGTCTTATGTTATTATGGCTAAGTCGGAAATATCCGAACTTACTAGTTCAATCGAATCATTGCAACTAAACCTTCGTTATATATATTAGATGTTTCCTTCGTTATTAATGAAAAGTATGATCCTTCTCTATTTATTCATTTCCCTTTTCTACTCCCGCTTCTTATCTCCCTCCCTTAGTCATGGTTTCCCGGTTTAATTATCCTTAATTAAGTCCGGTCGTGACACTTTGGCCTAAATCTATTTTTGACGCGTATTTAAAAAAGTTCAAAAAAATACATAAACTTTATTAGTTGTTCAATTTAATTTGACTCCAATTTTATTTTTTTTCAAGTTAAAAAAATGACATGGCATCTACGTGGGTCATCAGAAATGATATGGCGTGACGTCTACGTGGAGTCCACATAGCATCTATGTGGTTCATCGGAGTCAAAATTGGACAACTAATAAAGTTCATGTATTTTATTGAACTTTTTTAAGTACAATATATATCAAAAATAAATTTTGACCAAAGTTGATGTATTTACGTGCAATTAACCGATATATAAACAAAGAATCATATTTTGAGTCGTTGGAAAAATTACATCTAATTATTTACCTTTCAATAACATAATAATAGTAATAATAGTGGCATTATAATAATAACATGTTTAAATTCGAAGTCATTATATAATAAAATGTTTAAATTCAAAGTCAAGTTACAGATTTGACAATTTTGGGCCCTTAATTAATAATGAGACCAATTCGCTTTACAACTTTGGGCCCGTAAGAAACAATAATACGGCCCACATATGCACAAGTAATAATAGCATGGGTTTTGAAAATTAATAAAATGTGAATTGAACAATGCAGCAGGAAATAAATAAAAGGGCACGAACCCTAACATTTGCGAGCGCCGCTGCTGCTCCTTCTCTTTCTCCTTCTTTTCCACACTATTTATCTTCCACTGCAGTCCCCATTTTATTGTGTTCATTTTGGCTGAAGAAAATATATTCTCTTCCTACAATAATATTATCGTGTTCTTCCTTTTTTTTTTTTTTTGGAATTGGATTAGAGTAACGAAATCAATTACAAAATCGAAATCGCTGTGACGACTCGGAAAATTCAAGCTCAACAGACCGGATTGCAGGTTTCTCTCTATTCAGAGATTGTTACTTGCATGTCGATTAACCCGCTGAACTGAGCGATTCTCTCTTACGTATTTGATTTAGTTTATTTTTTAATTTTTTTCATTTATGAGCATTTTTATCGATGTTTTTTTTTTTTTTTTCTGGATTCGTTTACTGTGACGATAAAAAGCTCCCTCTTCTGAAGAACATTGAGGACGTTTGCCGGCAGAATCGAACCAATTACTTAATTTGCCACCACTGAGTAAACGAATACATTTCTCATTTTGAGATACTTATTTCCTATTTCTTTTTTCCATTTAAAACTATTTTCTATGTGTTCTACATTCTGAATTTGATTGGGATGAAGCAATATTTTAATTTCCAACACTTGGACTGAGAGGTAGGAAATCTCACCTCTAGTGATGCAATAATTTGCTACTGAATCATGTTTAATATAATCACCGTTTATTTTTTTTGTATTTTTGGCTTTTTTTATGTTAATTTTAAAGGAATTATGTGGATAAAACATATTTATGTTTTGATTTTATTGGAGGATCATCATGTGATGAATACACTTACAAATCTTAGGACACCTTTGGACACAGTCTCTTTCTAGCTGTGAATGAAAATCAACTTTATTCTGATGATGATCAAAACTGCCTTTTTAATTTTTTCCGTTCTTTAAATAAATCAAATCTTTTCTTGTATTTGTACGATATTATGATTATTTGAGTTTTTTTGGCATTGTTTATTTTCTTTTTTAACTCCTTATTTCTAATAAATTGCTTTTTTTTTCATTGTTCGCCAAAAATTGTGTTTGATTATCTCCTAAAAATTATTGCCAATTATCTCAAAAAAAATATGGTTCATCAAACACTAACAAAATTCAATTGTTAAAATTCTCAACTTGGTACAAATCCAAAATTTGATCTATTCAAGGTAAGAGATTCTTCTAAAATTTGATCCACGGCCACGATCGTTCCTCAACCTGCCAACCTGCTGAGCTGCCCCTGCTTAATATCGTTACCGTCGGGCAAATGTTCCGGAGCGTCAGCAGGAATGCGATGTTGATGGAGGGCTATGTCCGTCTCATCACGAACGAGACCATTATGGCTGCTTTCAGGCTTTCGATCCCTATATTTTCTATGACTGCTTTTCCTTCGTGAAGTTTGAGCTGTTGTTGTGTCTGCATCAAGCATAGCAATCATTTCTTGCATAATTGGATTTGTTGCTGAATTTCGAATGAATTGTTTCCACATTTCATCAATTTCATCTGAATGAACATCAGACATATTTTTGTGATGTGTTCAAATGAAAAATTGAATAGTTGTGAAAAAGATAAAAGAAAGTGTGTGATTTTTGTGCTTCAAATGCTAAATGTAACACTTATATATAGCTAAAATATTTATGACCGTTAGGATATAGTTGTTGTGATTGTCAGATAATAATTGTGTGCTTTTATTATATTTAAAACTTTTGGATTGAGTTGTTGGACTATAAATATAAATTTTTTATTACATTTATGATCATTGAACGTGATTGTTGTATTTAGGGGCGGTAATTGGTCCGATTTGATTATAATCAAATCGATTTTTTGATTAATTAGAATCGATTAATCATGAAATAGTGAACTGAAAATTGAATCAATTTTTAATTCGATTAACTGATTAATTGCTTAACCGAATTAATCGGTCTTTTTTGGGGCAATTCAGTTTATTTTCAAAAAAATAGACTTCACCAAATTGAATCACGTGAAGAAACGATTTTTTAAAGTCTAGAACTTGCAATATAGAAAACACAATCAACTTCCTAGATTTTTTCTGCACAAAGCCCATTAAAAAGAATTCAAAAGCTTAGAAAATTCTTACGATATTGTTCAAATGTTATTTAGTGTCGTTTCTTACTGTCGCGTTCACAGGTGTTCCCTATGTATTCTCCTCGACTCCCTGATATTTCTGCGGCAACATCAAAAGTGATCAAGAGAAATGAAGAGATGATGATGATATATAGCTCATTAGTTATTACCATCTAGAAGTGTTTGTGATCTGAAACAACTTATTCAATTCGGTTCTGTTGCTTTGATCCCAAAGTATATGCTTGACAGTTGCTGGGGCCTCGTTCAGATCGACAAAGTTGCTACAGTTACATCCAACTTCTGAATGTGCCATAACGCGTGTGGTCGTGATCCAGAATAGGCAACAATAACCAGATGATGACGCTACTTCCAAAAGGACGATACTTTCAGGTACAAGGAGTATACACTTGTGTTGTGGTATGTGCTAAGAATACTAACGACTTTAGCATGCATATGTAGTTCAAACATCGATTTGCTTAAATGCTTTTTGAAAATAGAATTGTTGAATTAGATGCAACTTTGGATAAAGGATCGTTATTAGAAACTCTCACTAAGTTGTACACTATCTTTCAAGTTAGTAGGTTACAAGTGCCTATATATTAGGGTTTATATTTGTGAAAAATATGCAAGTTTTTTTGATATCAAGCCAGATTCTCTGTGGATGATTGCCAAAAGTCGTTCAAAATTTTCTTATTGAAATTCACGAAATTGTATGATTTTACATGTTTAATTAGAGAATAATTAAGAGTTTGTATAATCGAAAGTTCATACATATTTAAATTTTCTTGGCCGTTATCTGTAGATGCAACAGAGGATCTAACTTACTACTCCCTCCGTCCCACTTCAAATGTCTCACTTTCCATAATGGGGTATCCCACTCCAAATGTCTCATACTTTTTTTGGCAATACACTCTCTCTTTATACTTAATATTTAAATAATTTTCACCAACCCACTTTATCTACTTTATACCCACTTTATCTACTTTATACCCATTTCTTAATCTCCGTGCCCAAAAGTAAGGGGACATTTGGAGCGGGACGGAGGGAGTAGTTTGTGAAGAAATAGCAATTTTGGAATATAGATGGGAAATGTCCAGAATAGTTTTATCGTTGATCTGATTTTAGAATTTATAGCATGCGTGTTGCTCATAATTTATCATACGGAGGTAAAATTATAATAGTTTAATCTATTATTAAATTAATATATGGTATAATTAGGATGCGTATTATGTATTCTACCTAGGAGTTGGTATACAGAGATGAGGTAAACATATTCTCATAGATCTTTGTAATATATAAAGGGTGTTGGGTCCCGGAGAGTTGACTGAACAGGTGTATGGGAGGGAGGGGGGGAATACACCTGAAGGCTATTTTTCGTGGCGTAAACAAACAAACCTAATTTCAGTAGGAAATAGGTTGTAGACTGATACTGAGAAGACTTCAGTAATGTTGATATCAGTCGAGCACAAAGCTTAACTGATATCCATGTATGGCTTCAGTCTAGAGTTTGTAAAACAGAGTAGAGTTATTGATCTTACTGACTATCGGTAGATTGATCAGTTAGACTAATAACTCAGCGCATCGAAAATTAAACTTAACGCCAATAGCTTTAGAAATGTTTTTCACTTATAAAATCCTTAGTTAAAGTTTTCAGTTAAGCAAGTTCAGTTGTAAAACAGTTTGAACACAGATAGTTGATTTATGCCTAATTGTTTTAATTTTAGGGGTTTGTATGAGCTTTATTTTAAGATAATCTTCTGGAAATTGTGCGTTTTATGGTGTATTTTATGCTTTGCAGGAGATTTAGGTTTTCGAGATGAAGCGTGCAAATTTTGGAGAGTTTGGGTTAAGAATCATGTTTATGTGCATACTCTGGCGTGCCAGAGCAGAGAAGGCCCGCGCCAGAGCGGAAGCCCCGCGCTGCAGAGCAGGGCAGATGCACTCGCCAGAGAAATCAAAGCCCAGAGCAGCGAAGTTAACTCGTCAGAGTAGAAGAACCAATCTCCAGAGCAGAGAAACCAATAGCCAGAGGAATCAACGGTCAGACCAGAGGAATCACTAGTCAGAGCAGAGAAATCAAAAGGCCAGAGCCAGAGCATAGGAATCACTAGTCAGAGCAGACAAGTGCGCCAGAGCGGAGGTCCGTTTCTCTGACGGAAGTCGTTTCTCTGGCGAGGTCCATTTCTATGACAACATCCGTTCCTCTGGCGAGAGCTGCGAATTCGGCCAGAATGGAGATGACTTGCAGCGCGCGTCACAGCTGGAAGTTGCCTTATCTTACACGATTTTATTGCCTTTAGAGTTCTACTTTGCATGGCAACTTCCATGGTGATCAAGAGGGATTTGAAGTCTATAAATAGGGCTTAGTTATTCATTGTAAAATAATCCTTCTGCCTCCAGGCGTGTAGTTAGATAAAACCCTTTGCCCTAATCTTTAGTTTCCGCCAAGTTAGCTAAAGCTTAGGTTTATTGTTTTTCATAGTTCTAGTTTCGATTTCTGTTCTAGTTAATTTAGTTTATAGTTCTTTTAATTCATGTTTTAGATTAATTTCCGTTTAGAGTTGTAATTACGTGACAGATTACTTCTCGAGACGATTTACGGTATTTCTTTAATCAAGTTTATTTATTTGCTTTTACTTATGATTTCTTTAAATTCTGCAAATTTACTTATGCGATTTTATGATGCTTTCTTTAAATTATGCACTTTGGTTTCTGCCTAGTTAGATTAGATTAGAAGTTTTAATTAAATTTATTTAAATTTGATTTGCCTAGTTAATTCTTTACTTTAAGTTCATTTAATTCTTGCCTAGGGTTTAATAGTTTCACGCCTAGATAATTTTAAGATTAAGTTTTCAGTTAAGTTTAAATTACAAGTATTAGTTAATAATTCCTTTTTGCCTAGTTAAGTTTAAATTCATGTTAATTTACTTTCCATGTTTTAGTTTAAAAATCTTAAGTTTACAGCCTTCTTGTGACATAATTAAAAGCCTTTCAAGATCTTCCTTGAGAGACGACATTGAGTTAGCTTATCATTGCTAGGATGTCCTTGTTCTATTGCAAGTCAATCTAGAGGTGTTTCTAGTTGAGTCAATAGCAAGCAACTGAAAGCAGATAAAGAACACAAGGATTTTTACGTGGTTCGGAAGCCAAAGTTCCTAATCCACGGTCAGATGATTAGTCTGACAAACACTCTGGGCTAATGCTTACTGGTGTACAACAAACTGTGAACTGAAAATTTAATTTTCAGCACCAACACACTGAGTTGGATTTCTCGCTCGCTCTTAGCACGCTACGACACACACGTGCCTTTGTAGCGCTTAGCTAAGATCTCTGGAGTCAGAACCCAGGTCTGAACTCCGCTCTACTCAAACACTCTTCTCGCTCGGTTGAAAATAGGTTTGAACTCTTCCAACTGAGATTACAGAGAACAGGCTCTCAAGTAATCAATTCTAGGCTTAAGATAAAGCATGGGTTGCCTAGATTTCTAAGAGAGTTAATCAGCTAGATTGATATTACAACGTTTGGGTACTCTCTTCTTCGATTCAAGGTTATGTCTAAGATATAGGCTAATCGGTTATTTATATATTTATGATCAAATAAATAAATAATACTCCATCCATCTCATTGATAATGACTCGTTACTGTTCGACACGGTTATTAAGAAGAAGAGTGATTAAAATATAAAAGTGATCCAAAATGATGGACCTCACAACTTTTTATGAAAGAATAAAGTTTCCTTTTTTGAAACAAATCATTATCAACGGGACAGACGAAAAAAGAAGAAGTCATTATTAACGGGACAAAGGGAATACAATGCAATGAGAATTAGTTTGATTATTAAAAATAAGTCATTATCAACAGGACGAAAGGAATACTATGCAATGTGAATTTGTTTGATTATTAAAAATAAGTCATTATCAACGGGGACGAAGGGAACACTATGCAATCAGCATTGGTTTGATTATGGGATTATGGCAAAAAAAATACACAAACTTTGAAAAAATTACAATTTACACATGAATTTTTAATTATATTAAAAAATACATAAATTTATATTTTTGTTGCAACTTTTACCTAAATTTTGACTTTCAACAAAATTAGAACTTAGTTGACAATTGAAATTAAGTCAAATATATTAATTTTTGTCTTCTTAGACCTCCGAGCTTTGGGTGGGGGGGCATTTTTTTTGAAGAATTAGTCTTGATAGATAAAAATAGTAAGACTAATCCATTGTTTACTTTGTTGGATTGAAACTTTTGGTTATTCCAAGGCCCTTGATTATTTTTATTATTTAAGTTTGTTTTGCTTGATTCTTTTTTTTTTGTGATAAATTAACATTATGAAATAAAGAAATTTAAAGGCCACGTCACAGGGAACTCGAACCCAAGACCTTTAGCCTTAGACATTAATCCTTTACTACTTGGTCACACACACACACGTAAGTTTGTATAAATTTTTGTCCATAACCCCTTTGATTATTATTGAAGTTTCTTAGGAGATGATTGGTATGATGGAATGGAATGAGGGTGGAATGGAATGAGGTTAGGAATGAAATGAAGGGGGGAAAGGAATGGCAAACCTTGATGATTCCTTTGCTTGGTATGCATAAGGAATACAAGAGGAATGGAATTGTAATTCCTTGTTTGATTCCATTCCTATGATTGATATCTAAAAATAAATTCTAGAAATGGAATGAAATTATTTTGTTTTACTAAATTAACATTTACATCATAACTAGCATTTGCACTCGTGCAACGCACGAATTTTTTTATATATTTTATTATATATAAAATTTATATTATATATAAAATTTATATTAATTTGATTTTTATATAAAAAATTCTAAATATAATAAAAAATATTGTAATTTAAGATAAATATTTTAGTTTAATATGAAAAAATAAAGAATAATTCACATTAATAATTTTATTATAATCACAAATTTGCCGCTCAATTTTGTTTAAAATCAATTTGAAATTGAGAACTCCATTTTTAATATAGTATAGATTTATCAAATTGGCATTATTTTGCATCTCTCATCTCTATTTTGTGTTATATTTGTAGGGACAAACCAAAATTTGCATTGGGGTAAAATCGGAAAGAAAAAAAAAATTGAATATTAATAAAATTATATTTTAAAAAAAATTGACGTATTTTCCATGCATATTACTACACAAAAACATGCACCCCCAAAAAAATTAAGTTTTTCTTGCCACCCACAACCCCCCCCCCCCTATCTTTTTATTAAATTTTTCTTGCCACCCCCAACCCCCTTCCCCCAAATTTTTGTATATTTTACTCGCCACCCCCACACCTCCTCCCCTCCTTCCCAATTTTTTTAGGGTAAATTTGGTTTAAAACAATAATAAATTTTCAAATTTTGGTTTTTCCCACAAATATGGCTGAACATCGGTTCAAAACCGAACCGAACCGACCCGATTTATAAAAACTGAATTTTCTATTTTTCAAATCATAAAACACATGCTACTGTCATTTGACTCATTTCAAATAATTACAAAAAAAGCGAAAAGAACAAGAAAAACATGTTGTTGCTGCCTCACATCTCGAAATCTGAAGAGAAAAAAATCCATAAACATCAGCGATTCAATTTCACACATATCAGTCAATTCATAAAACAAGAAAAACATATATTAACAATTCATTCTTAAAACAAGAATGCTACTGCGTGGACGTGACGACACAGATCGCGGGCTGCTGCTGTTGCGGAGGAGAGGCCGGGGAGCAGTCATCGTCGCCGACTCGCCGATAGGGTGCTGCTTGCTACTGCTGTAAGACGGCGGTCTGCTGGCAAATGACGGGAGGACGCAGGTCGTGGGCTGGGCTACTGCTGTTGCGTGGACCTGGCGAAATGGCGCCGGTCTTCTGGCGTGGCGACGGAGGGGAGGCCGGAGCGGAGAAGGAGTAGTTCTCTAGGGTTTCACTTTGAAAGTTCAGATTCTAGAATATGGGTGTGCGGCACAGCGGTAGTTCACTTTGAAATTGAGAACTCCATTTATTTTATTGCATGTTCAGGTTCACCAGCAAACGTTTCCCTAATAACTGGATCTTGAGTTGCAATACCAATGAGACATGTGTCTTCGTGTCATTTCTGCATTATGATGGATGGGTGTGGGTGTGGGTGGCGAGTAAAATTTAAAAAAAAAAAATTGTGGGGGTGGGGAGAAATTAAAAAAAAATTGGAGGGTGGGGGTGGGTGGGTTGGGGTGGGGAGAAAAACAAAAAAAAAAATTGGGGGGAAAGGGAAAGGTGGGTGAGGTGTGGGGGTGACGAGAAAACTTTTAAAAAAAAAAAATTGGAGGGTGGAATGGCGAGAAATTTTTTTAAAAAAATAAAATTTTTTTTTTTGGGTAGAGGGGGTGGGGTGGAAGGGGTGTAAGTAGGGGTGGGGTGGGGTGGGGTGGGGTGGGGTGGGGTGGGGTGGGGGTGCAAAATATATAAGGATAATTTTGTCAAAACCTAAATTTAGGTGAATTAGAAATGGAATGGAATGAAATGGGTAATACCATGTGGGAGGGAAGGAATGGTGATTCCTATATGTAAAGGAATGGTGATTCCCTTAAGAATGGTGATTCCTAAAATAAAACTATACCAAGCATAGGAATGGAATGGAGGTAGGAATCACCATTCCATTCTCACCTCCATTCCATCATACCAATCACCTCCTTAGAGAATATTGAAACGCTAATTATCATTAGTCAAGAGGGTGTTGGAGAATTGAAAAACGTAACTACGAAAGATCAGTTCAATCGCGATTCCATTTTTTTTTAGATATATTTTGACATCTTTGATGGAAACTTATTTCCTACTTTCTTGTTTCAAAAATCATAATCATAAGTAGTTCTCCCTTGAATAAAAGTAATTTTCAAACAATACTTTTACACATGATTTGACAAATTCTAAATGAGATTCCCCAAGATTAATTCTACCAATTCAAAAATTCTCAATCACCCAAGATTCTTATCCAAAATACCCTCTGAGTGGGAAAGAAAAAAAAATAGTTATAATTTTTTTTTTCACAAAATCTCATGTATACTCGGGGTATTAGTGTTATTTCAATATAGTGATAGTGTCATTTAGAGTTAGTGTCATTTTAATATAGTGTTAGTGTCATTTCGAGATAGTGTTATTTATATAATATGATAATGTCATTTGTAAAACAAAATAGTATCAATGTCATTTCAAGATAGTGTTAGTGTTAGTGTCATTTTAATATAGTGTTAGTGTTATTTCAAGATAGTGTTATTTATATAACATGATAATGTCATTTATAAAACAAAATAGTGTCAGTGTCATTCCAAAATAGTGTTAGTGTTAGTGTCATTTACACCTGGATAAACGGTACACCCAAATGTACATGAGACCACCTCATTTTTTTAGGGTAAAAATAGTTGAACTTTAACATCATTTTTCCCACAAATTTAGGGACTTATAAATCCTCATGTAATCATTTTCATAATGGGCTATATAAGAGGAGTTTTCTCTCTCAATTGTTTCTCTCCAATTTTTCTCTCTTTTCTTTCATCAGTTTTTTCATTATTTTTTCTTTTCTTTTTTATAAAATATTAGTAATTCTTTTCTAAACATAGTCAAATTTGATTTCTGAAGAAATATTCAATATGCAATATGCATCTTAAATTTAAGTTCGTAACAAGATCTTTAATATGATATAAAAATCATTAAAAATGAATTTAAAATGAATATGTTATGAAAATTTTGAAATATTTTATTTTCTTTCTCTTTATTAAAATTTTGCAACTTTTTATTTTGTCCGTGTATGGAAATATTTATTTATTTATTTGTCCGTGTAATCGCTATTTTAATTTTAAACCATATTTTGCATTTATTTATATTTTAATTCTGTTTAATATTTATATTTAATTATTTAATATTTTGTTTAATTTCGATTTCACTGTGCATCATGTATGCGCGTAGTAATATACTAGCAAAAATTGTCGCCATTATTAGGCTATTGATAATGAAGCCAACGTGCCCAACCCTCAAACTCAATTGAAGGGTGATTGGGTTGAGATAGGTATGGGATCGTCACATCGTTGTCACAATCGAAGCAGGAATCAACATTTATTAGTAATGTTTCTCTGCATAAATGTATTTTTGATGAAAACAATCATATAAACATAATTAGAATATATACATGCGTGGCTTATACACTGATTCTACGAATTCGAATATATACATGCGTGGCTTATAAAAAAAATTCGTGCAAAGTTGCAAACTGCACATCGCCTTAAATAGACAATCTTTACAAGTTGTTCATAAAAGGAATATTCTTCACCAAAAAAGAAAAGAGTGAGCAAAAATAAAACAAGGGGAAAGAAGGAGCAAGAATATTGTTATACTAATCAATAAGGTTCGGAAATCAACTTTTATTTGAAGACACATTGCTAATTTAATTTTGTCTTGAAAATTATACTGCTCCCTCCGTCTCACTAAAAGTGGTCAGTATTCTATTTTGGATCGTCCCACTATAAATGGCACATTTTCATAAATAGAAAATTTTAACTCTTAAAAAGGTGTAGGCCCTATCACTTTCAACTCATTTATACATTCTCCATAATTCTTGTAACGAAGAGTTTTGAGCCTGTAACAACCCGCTCTTTTATTATATTTAAACCCAGTAATTATTTATTATTTAAATTCAACTTATGACACTGGATTATATTCTAATTAAGCAGGATTATTATTTTATTACCAAGTCAGTCGCTTCGCGTAAATAAAACCGCGATGAGAATTATCGAGTAAGCCAATAATTATTTATTTCAGATTCATAACTGACTTAGTTAAGTCATGTTATTTATTAATCACAATAGAATTATTTTTCTATTATTATTTCTTGAGTCGTGATTTATTCCGGTTTATGAAGAATTAAATCTACGGATTTAATTTAGAATTTATTCTAGCTAAGAAAGGAAGCAGATATCGAGTAGTTTCATAAACACGCGATATTAACAAAACCCAGTAGTTGGATTTTTTTTTAAAAAAAAAAATGCAATACAATATTACAGATATAGAAATTCCAAGACAAGAATTATTGCTTCTGTTTATACTTCACTTTACAAACCCCTATTTTTCTATCTATCTACCAACACTTAAAAAAAAAAAAAAAAAAGGAATAGTGTATGTGTGTGAAAGAAATCTGCAGCTATCCCTTAAGCGCATGCTCAGCCATATTTTTGACTCCAGCTCCACGCCTTTGAAATATTCTTCTTTGACTCCAGCTCCAGCAGCATATTTGCAAAATTTTCACACCCAAACACCTTCATGTGGTTTCAGATTTCAGCAGCTATTAATCCTCATCTCATACCCATTCCATACTTAAACGTTTTCATCATTCTCTGCCAAAGAAATTTTCAAGTATCAGTTAATTCTTGCTTCATTCAACACCAACGAGCAGTTCATTCAACAACCAACACAAACATTCAAGGTATTGATTCTATCTCAAATATCCATTCCAGTAAAGCATTCATACCAAAGCATGATCAGTTTTACAATGATAGAAAACCTTTGTAAGCATACTGAACTTAACAAAGTTACACTCCTTATAATGCAAACACCAACAATTCTTAGGCAAAGCAAGAACAGACTGCACTCTTTCACACTAGGAAAATAAGAATTGTAGAAGATGTACCCCTAGACTGCCTTTGTTCGTATGTTGCTAAGACAAATACAGTAAAACCCCAAACTCCAAATCACACGCCATTTTCTTAATAACGAAGAGACAAGACAAGAACTTAGCTTTAGACGACGAAGGACGCTGCCCAGTTCAGTCGGGCTAAGAGACGTCGAGTGGGCGGCGACTACTGCCAGCTCTGAATTGAGGATGACGGCGCACCGAACCAAAGCTGTGGCGACTTCGCCGATTTCCGAAATCTGCCAGTGGTGGCGAATGAAACCCAGATACGGCAGTCTCGCCGGAAATCGCACGCCGAGGCGACGGACGGAGACACAGCATCCTTCACGCGGCGGCGTCGAACAGAGGGAGGCGATTTTCTGATTTTTGGAAAGCTAGGGCTTTTACTCCATTCTTCATTTGGGGATTTCGATTGAGAGGCAAATCGAGAGAGGGGGGAAGCCTGAGGAGGCAGGTGAACGCCGGCCACGCCGGCAACAGGTCGCTGGACTGCAGGAGACCGCGACGGCAGCAGAAGCCTCGGCGTCGGCTGGAGGCGGAGCAAGAGGAAGACGAGTTTGAGAGAGAGCAGATCGCTTGAGAGAAGAGGAAGAAAGAAGGGCGCACGGATGGGCGCGAAGGCAGCCAGCGCCGGATTCCGGAGCCACGGCGGCGGAACTCCTCGGCGATGGCTGGATCGAGCGAGAGAGAGAGATGATGAACAGTGTCGTTTCTTGATAATTGAGAGAGAGATGATGAGCAGCTTTCGTTTCTTGATAATTGAGAGAGAGATGATGAGCAGCTTTCGTTTCTTGATAATTGAGAGAGAGAGAGTCCTACTTTAATAAAAGAAAAAAAGGGAGAGAACGATAATTAAGAGTCCGAGAGAGTGTTCCTTTCTGTAATAAAGATAGAGAGAGAGGAGAATTGTCGGTAGTGAGAGAACCGAGAGTGAAGACTTATGGGGAGAATTTTTGGACTCTTTTATTGGGCCTAGTTCATTTTATTTTATTGGGCCGGAGATTAATTCTTTCCAGTCCACATTAATTATTACTTGGGCTCCTACGATTTAATTGATTAAGTCCAATGAAATTTATTTATTTAACCCAATAAGAATTATTATTTTAGGCTTCTGTATTAATCCTAATTATTTTAATTAATGATTAATATTAAAATTTACTAATTATTTTAAGGGTGATGATGGGCTCACTTATTGGGCTTCATGATTTTATCTTGGGCCTCATTTGTTGGGCTTTAGAATTTAATTGATGTTGGGCCTAATATTATTAATGCATTGGGCTTTGAATTTATTCATTTGGGCTCAAATTAAATTCCTTTTGGGTCTTGATTATTTTTATTTTAATTGGGCCTTCATAATTATTCTATTAAGTTTAATTAGAGAAGATTTTAAGACTTACTAATTATTAATTAGTAAGTGAATTAGATTATTTTAAGATGAGTAGATTATTAAAGATTAATAATCCGACCTCATAAGACGAGCTTTAATTACTTAAATAGGATTAGCATCTCATAATTTAATTAAAGGAATATGAGTCATGCATAATCATTTCACGCATCCTCATTTATTGAGATCTTTCGAGAATTAGAATCTTATTTTATTTTCTCGAATTAAAGGTCAAGCACCAGAGTTAGAGCTAAACCGTGAGTCTGCTATTCAGGTAGGCTTTCTACGTATAAACTAAAATTATATATTAGAATTGTTAAGACTTTATGCTTATGAATTTAAATGATATTGTCAATGCCTAAATGCTTTATGTTTTATTATTAATTGCCTATCTGATGTTAATCGAATTCGGATTCTGGATGGGACCGCAAATCCCTTCGGAATTAGTGTACACCTTGTGATCGTGAGTCATCTAGCGGGTTGGCCGATCATAGTGTCCGTAGAGGGAGGCCTCCCTCTCGACACGAGTTACTGATATGGTGATTAATGATATAAAATACCTGCGCGGGTTATTGATGAAAGAAATGATATTATGTTTGGTAAATACGAGTCTTTAAAGGAAAACCCTCGTATCTTACTACTGTTGAAAGGCATGACAATAAAATATTATGCATGTATGTAAATTTCGGCAAGTGTCCACTAAGTACTTTTGTACTTAGCCCTGCATGTATTTTTAAATGTGCAGGTTGAGCGGTGATCGAGGATGTAGTGTGCAAGCGGAGCTTTGTCAAACTAGGATGATCACCTCAGAGTAGAGTATATGTCTTCATACATATACTCAAATTGTTATTCCGCTGCGAACACTGATTATGTTAAGATATTATGTCAAACAATATGTATTATTTAATAATGTACTAAAACTATTAAGTACCCCGTTTTGGGATAATATTATGTACGGTCCCCTTGTGGCCTTCATTGATATCTAGATATTTCGATTGATTTCCTTATACAAGTCGAGTCATCAAGAAACCGAATATGCCCCTTTCTTACTCCCGCTCCTAAATTCCCTCCCTTAGTCGCGGTTTCCCCGAATTTGCTATCCTTAGCAAGTGCGGTCGTGACAGAGCCTCATGGAGGGAGTAAAATATTATCTTATCACGTTAACAACGTTACTTTTAATAACACAATACACATATTGACTTATATTTTCTTTTCGAATAAATTATGTTTAAATACCCGCCATATTTATAATGATACTCCTCACTTGGACTTGATAATGTGAGCATACAAAGATATCATAATTAAATCCCAAAAGTTTTTAGATCTTATTCGCATCTAAATATTTGGTATCGTATTGTATTAATTGAAGAGTTGGAACTTAGAACTCAATAATAAACCATTTACTACCCTACTTCCCAATCCTATAGTGTGGGACTCACAACTCAATAATAAATCATTATTATATTCTTAAAAGGTCTATTTCATTTTATCGGTTAAAAATGTTAAATCGTTTATTATGTGATATCTACTCCCTCTGTCCCTCAAACATCTCCCTCTCTTTCTATTTTGGTTCGTTCCTAAAACATCTTCATAATCTACTTTTGGAGATAATTCATTCACTATTACATTTACAATATTCACTTTTTGTGGGATTCATTTTCCACTAATATATCAAATACACAACTAACTTTTATTAAAATTCGTACCATCCTCTCTTAGGAAGATATTTGAGAGACGGAGGGAGTATATATTTTTTTGATAAATTATAATTAAATAAAGAAATTCAAAGACCGCGCGATGGAGGAATGTGATATGTCTCGTGGATTCGTTATGAAATATGGAATTTAGGGTTTCAATAAATACTTAAATAAATTAAACATATAGTATGTGACGGACTTATAAAATACCATGTATTATAAATTCTGCAAGTTTAAGAGGGCTTCGAATCTTAACTAGAGATTCTTTGAAAATGTCTTCTCACAAGCCTAGGATTGATAGATCAAATAATTTTGATTAGAATTTTGATTTGTAGAGTAAGTGCAAGTTAAGAGAATTAGCGGGGACGAGCATTGATTTCTCAATTGGGATTATATATTCTTAATTTTAATATTCAAAGTTAAATCATAAAATATTCTTCAAACGTAAGTTTTAAGAATTGTAAATATTATCTTAGTAAGTTAATTAACTATGAATTAATCTCCATAAATTATCTAGAAGGCACCCAAAGATTTTTCTTTGTGAGAGGTCCTGAGATCAATCCCGTCTGCGTGCGATGATGTTTTCCTATTTTGGGTGGTGTTGTATTTCCGCCTGCGTGCAGTGTTGTTTGGTATTGAAGTCCCATATGCAGGGCGTTTATTGCCCGCATGTGATAATGTTTTTTCATTATTGGATGGTGTTGAGGTCTCACCTATGTGCGGATTGCATAATTGATCATATTCAGATACATTTTGTAATTTCGAAAAAAAAAATCTCCATAAATTATTTATGACCCAATGGATATATTTTATGAATTGTAACTATCACGCATTTAATGACTGGATATGAATTAAACGTGTACGTACCAACTAATGCTTGCACTCTGATTAATTAAAGATTTTTTGTTTTTAGAATTAGTTATACATCCGAAGAGTTACTTAAATGTATGCATAAGTTACCTCGATTTATATAGTAAATTATAATGCACTCGAAAAGTTGAAAATTTTAATATAACTATACAAGCTACAAAAGGAGTAAGAAAAGTCAGAGTTATTAAAAATAAATAAATTAAAATCCCTTAATTCAATATGTAACTTAAACAAACTCTAGTCATATAAAGTATTGCTAAAAATATAGTTGGGATGGCCTAGTGGTTGGGGTGGTTGTCTGTTGTCCAAGAGGTCACAGGTTCGAGTACTCTCGGCCACAATAACCACTAGGTGGAGTGTGTGTGTGTGGTTTGTATTATTTATAATGTAATTTCATCAAAAAAAAAAAGTATTGCTAAAAATTCCAAAATTCATTAGCAATACTTAAAATAATATGGATGGCCGTTTGGTAAATTTTGATCAATAATATTGAACTATGTAAAAGCTGTCACACGTGAAACCCTCTCAATTACATAACA
This sequence comes from Salvia miltiorrhiza, assembly GCF_028751815.1. Lineage (NCBI taxonomy): Eukaryota > Viridiplantae > Streptophyta > Magnoliopsida > Lamiales > Lamiaceae > Salvia > Salvia miltiorrhiza. The sequence goes on from NC_080391.1 coordinate 51,130,222, forward strand.
TACAATTCTTCTAAGTATTTTGTAATTTGTGAAATAAAAAATAAAGAGTTTGCTAAGTTTTGTACGAGGCAGATAATTATACTTCATCCATTCATTCACACTTAAGTGATCATTTTGTCATTTTAGTATGTCTATCATAAGTATGGTGTTCCCATTTTGATATACTCATATACATACCTTTATATTTCAACCACATCCACACACTATTTACAAAAATCTAATCTATCAAATCATTTAAAAATTGCTTAACAAATCAATTTTGATGAATCCCTATATCCACTTTATACAGATTTCTAACTATTTCTTAAAATTCATATCTCTTAATGTACATCATACTTTTGCGGATTAGTTTTTATAGATAAAAATAATAAAGTTATTACTTTGTTTACTTAGATGGATTTGAACTTTCAAATATCACAAAACCTTTAATCATTTTAATTATTTAAGCTAATTTTACTTGATTTATATCACATTCAAAAGTATGAGATTGAAAATATTCTACTTTTAAAATGAAAATATTTATTTATATATTTTATCAATCATATAAAATAAAAGTATGTTTCAACGTAGAAAAAAAATACTAGTACTACTTTCTGCATTTTCCGATCCCTCTTAATTTAAAAATAAAAATATTTAATTATATATGAATCATACAAATTAAAACGTGTATCTCAATGTACTAAAGAAATACCATTAGTACTACTGTTTTAACACCAATATTTTTTTTTGAAGTTACAAGAGGTATCTGAATACAATTAATTATGCAATTCGCACGTAAGTGAGACCTCAACACCACTCAACGGTAGAAAAACATTACTGCACGTAGGGCGAGAACGCCCAGCATGTAGAACCACATTATCAAACAATGTAATACAACAACAATACATCACCACATAAAATATAAAAACATCGCCGCCAAACGCAATTGAACCCAAAACTTTCTACAAAAAAGAGTCTTTGATGTCTTAACTTTACCAATACAGCAAGGTGTCATTAGCTTCTTAACACCAATGCTATTGTCTGCATTTTCCGGTCCCTCTTAATTTAACCGAAACTAAATAAGGGGTAATTAAATTCTTCTATCTTGAGTTCATCACCAATGGCTAAGACCACGCCATTTGTCAGCTCCTGATTGGCTACGTTCCAGATCTCCCATACACACAGCTTTAGCTCTTCCTTTGTACTACTACTACTGCTGTCCTGTCTCTCTTAACACCAATACCATTCCAAAACCTCCACCATTTTTATCCCCTCTCTCTCTCTCTCTACATCAACAACAATCCCTAGCTAGACACCAAACAAATTCCTCCCAAAAGAAGGAAAATCACGAGATCATGGGCGGCGACAGCTGGAGCCTAACGGCGAAGCCCTGCGACTCATGCAAGGCGGCGCCGGCCACCGTCTTCTGCCGCGCCGACTCCGCCTTCCTCTGCGCCACCTGCGACACCGACCTCCACGCCCGCCACGCCCGCGTCTGGGTCTGCGACGTCTGCGAGCAGGCGCCCGCCGCCGTCACCTGCAAGGCCGACGACGCCGCCCTCTGCCCCGCCTGCGACGCCGACATCCACTCCGCCAACCCCCTCGCCCGCCGCCACGAGCGCTTCCCCGTCGTCCCCTTCTACCACGCCGCCGTCAAAACCCCCCGCTCCGCCAACTTCTCCGAGGAGGAGGTCGAGGCCGCCTCCTGGATCCTACCCGACCCGAATACCAAGCCCCTTGAAGATTCCGGGTCGCCCGCGGAGTATCTGTTTAGCGATATGGATCCGGACCCGTATCCGGATCTTGATTTGATGCATAAACCGGGTCATATTATTGTTGATGATAAGAAACAGTACTCCACAGATGGAGTTGTACCGGTTCAGACCGAGAAGGAATATGGGTCGGGTCACTACCCGGGTCCGGTGGTCGACGGGTACCCGACGTACGATGTGGACTATCCGGCTTCGAAGCCTTTCATGTATAACTTCACCTCACAATCCATTAGCCATAGTGTAAGCCTTTCTTCAAATCATTTTCATTTACTTAAAATTATTATATTTATTTACATGATGCCTATCTGTTTATAAAATCAATAGTTTCTTGGTGATGACTAAAAGTCAAGAAGTTTGTTGTGAAAAGTAGTTGTATTAGTAGTATGAATTAAATGCTCTTTATTAGGGTTACAACTTTTCTAAGTTCTAGCTTCTTTCTCTAAGTAATTACTAATCCTTCTTCCCACTTAACACTTTTATTTTGGGCACGAATATTAAAAATAAAAGTGTAAAATGCGTAGGATTCACTTATTTTGCGTGGAAGACAAGCGTCCAAAAAAAATAAAAACAGAAGAAAGAAAATGGAAGAACAGTCGGTGCAGGAAGAAAGGGGAGGGGAAGAAGAAAAGAAAATGAAAAGGAGGGATAGGGGTAGCAGGTGGGGTAGGGTTTACATTATCTTTTATTTTTCTATTTAAATATCTTTTATTATTTTTTTAGTATATTGTTTTATTTATTACTCCATTCGTCCCTAAAATAATTTCATTTTTTTCCTTATTGGGACATTCACCAAATAAGTTTTTCTTTCTTTCTTTTTATTTTTGGACAACTACCCCACCACTAATAATATTTCACTTTTTCACCACTCTCAATACTAATTATAACATTTTTTCACTTTTTCATCACTCTCAATATTAATTATAACATATTTTTCTCCACTGTTAATACACTTTACCACTTTTTCTTAAAATCCGTGTCGTCCCCAAAGATGAACTAATTTTGGGGACGGAGGGAGTACTTTTTAACGTGAAAATCTAAATTTATTTAATTCCTATTTTTTTTTACCTAATTTGAATTATTGTAATATTTTTATTTATTATATTTTATTTTAATTAATGTAATTTTGATTTTTTAATTTTTGTGAAATGTTTTAATATAGAAGAATTAAAAATGGGATTAATTAGAAATGAAGATTTTAGCGCCACTTTAAGCGCCAATGCACTGGAGAGGGGTGGCACTTAGGTGGGGACCATCAATTAGCGCCACCCCTAAGCGCTAAGGGCTGGAGATGCTCTAAGTGGGACAAACAAAAAAAGTAAGTGTGTCAATATAAGTGGGACCGAGGGAGTACTATATTGTAATTTGATCTGATCAAAAAAACTATATTGTAATTTGAGGATAATTTTTTTTTTTTTATCAAGATGAGCATATGGGTAGTAGTTGGTTTAAATTTGCATGTTCACAATCATTTCGAACGTAATTTCATCTTGTTCTCAAACAGTTTGTTGCACCTTGTGATTTCAATCGATAAAATTCAATCAAAGAAATTTGCAATCTTGATGTTGGACCACCCATGTGCTCTTATCTCTACACACTATCACGATCATAGTCATTATTGATCTTGATTTCCACGTGTTGACAAAAAAATAAGTGCAATAATGGATTCTCGATCTAGATTAATTGAACCTCAAAATTGAGCCGGGCCTGCTAGGATTGGGCTGTAGAATTTTTGGCTCGAAATTAGTGTGATCTGATCCAAATAGTGGACCCGATATAACCTTTTTTTTTTTTTTAAGAAAAAACATACTCACACTCTAGACTTCTAGGTGACTCGAACCCCCGACCTATTGGTTGGAGGAGTAGTATCGCCTTCTAAGTGACTCAAAGCTTGATATAACTGATTTTGATATATGATGACAGGTATCATCTTCGTCCTTAGAAGTAGGGGTGGTGCCGGAACCGGAGCCGGAGCCGGAGCCAGAGCCAGAGCACAACGGCAATGGCGATGCATCGAAGGTCGAAATTGCCCCTACTCGAGTCTCCGGGATGGAGAGAGAGGCGAGGGTAATGAGGTACAAAGAGAAAAGGAAGAATAGAAGGTTCGAGAAGACAATCCGGTACGCCTCGAGAAAAGCTTATGCAGAGACGAGGCCCAGGATCAAAGGGAGGTTCGCCAGGCGCTCGGAGCTTCAAATCGATGCGTCTTACGGTGTCGTTCCGACTTTTTAGTCACGTGTTGTGACAAGATGATAAGTCATCAACTTGTTGTTTTGTACATATGATGTAGGAGGGTTGTTTTCTCATCGGTGCATTGTTTTGAGTCATCGATTTTGTTTATTTTGTGTGATGTGATCAAAAGTTTTGGTTGTAATAAAAATTCCCAATTTGTAACTTAAAATAAGCTTTCCAGTGGCTAGAATCCTAAATACTGCAGTATATCAGTATACACTAAGAAAGTGAAAATCACAAAAGGAAAGAAAATTAAAATTCGCTAGTTGGTGCTAGAATTGAAGCATGCGATAGTTCACTCCCGAATAAAGTAGTAAATTCTAATTAAATATATTGAATTTTAAATATGAATTATTAGTAATTTATACTTTATGGGTATAGTTTGAAAATTGAGTTGTAACTTGAAGCTTTATGGGTATATAGATAGCTATTTGCTACAGTATAAATTGAGATTAATTTCAATTCTTTTTAGGGGTATTTATTATATTATTATTATTATTATTATTATTATTATTATTCAAGTCAAAAAAAAATTATTATTATTATTATTATTATTATTATTATCCTCCCAATCCATATTTTATATTCCCTCCTTCGTCAACCAAAAATATGGTGCAATTTGGAAGATATATGAACTTAATAAATGATCGAGCTATATGTATAAAATAGATAGATGAAATAATAAGAAAATATAAGACTCCAAATTTTAATAGGCCATAAGAGCTGGATACGAATGTTAATAAACAAACAGTTTATAATAAAATATGAGAGATAAATTAACTTTTTTTTAGAGCAAATTGCATGAAAATACCTCACTTTATACCAAATTCTGATTTTTTGACAAACTTTTTAATTGTAGCAAAAGAAATTGAACGACCTTTCAATTCATTGCAATTGGCATCCCCGGTGTTTTTCCGGCCAAGTGAATGCTTATGTGGACTCCCGTGAAGTTGATGTGGCAAGCGGTGGCCGCTAATTAAATGATGTCGTCCCCAGTTATATTAAAACGTCGTCGTTTCATTCGAATTTTTACAAAATCAAATCTTGGGTTCAATATATATCGATTTAGGGCTTAAAATCTCCTCATCTTTTCAATTTTTTCTCGGTTCAAAGAAATCTCCTCATCTCTTCTCCAATTTCTTCTCGGTTCAAAGCACCCATCGAGAGTCTTCTCCCATTTCTTCTTGGTTCAAAATCTGAGGTCTAAGCGATGGAGTCTTCTTCTCAAACGGGACAATTGAGCTCATCCCACTTTCCATTACCTCAAAGATTCTGCATGTGCGAAGAGCCGGAGCCTTGCATCTTGCAGGCCTCAAATAGTGTGACTAATCCGGAGAGGCGCTACTACCACTGCCGCCGTCGTGGGCGTCTGCTCTGGCACTTTTGTGCTCTGGCTCTGATGCTCGGTCCAGTTGCTTTGCTCTGCCTTCTCTGGCACTGGCTCTGGGCCTGCTGCTCTGTTCTGGTGTTGGTCTGCTCTGTCTGTGCCGGACCTGTCGCTGCAGCTCTGGCATGGTTTGCTCTGGCTCTGACTGTCCTGCTCTGTTGCTTGCTGCCATGACGGGGTCTGCTCTGGCTCTGGCCTGCTACTCTGCTCTGGTTTTGGCTGCTCCGGAGTTTTGTGCTCTGCTATGGAGTTGTCTGCTCTGGCTCTGGCCTGCTGCTTTGCTCTGGTTTTGGCTGCTCTGGAGTTTTGTCTCTGCTCTGAAGTTGTCTGCTCTGGCTCTGGCCTGCTGCCATGCTCTGGTGTTGGCGTCGTCTATAATTCCACGTAACCCAGTCCACAAGATTAAAGTAATTACACGTCATTAGCCATATCGGCTAATAATGACACGCAATTCAAACCCCCAAATTCACTTGGCCGGAAAAATACCGGAGATGCCAATTGCAATAAACTGAAAGGTCGTTCAATTTCTTGCTACAATTAAAAAGTTTGTCAAAAAACCGAAATTTGGTATAAAGTGAGGTATTTTCATGCAATTTGCCCCCTTTTTTATGATATATTTATCTAAAAGTAAGAGTGAAAGATGAAGATATTTTTTTTAAATGAAAAGAGAGATAACTATGTATGAGCCACTATGACATATAAATAATAAGTTGAAAATATTTATTATATATATTGACATTACATTTTAAGAAGTGGTCTTTTAAAATAGAACGTTTAAATAAAGAAATATGATCAATTTAATTTTAAGAAAGTACTTGAAAAGCTAAATAGTAAGATATATTTCAAATTCTTCAAAAAAATTCAATTATATTTTGACACTCTGAAAAATTAATATCTAAATTACAGAAAATTATAGAATCCATCTCCATTTTTTTTGTAATATTTGAAACCTGAGGAGGTTCCTTAAATTTCCACGTAAATTTGGGTGTTTTGAAGGGATAATATTATTCATCCTTGAAGTGACAAAAGAAGAAAAAAAATGGTGAACTTCTCTTTTGTATAAAATGTGAGAAAATAAATGAGATATTTAAAGGCATAAATTTTTATTATCTATCATTTTCTCATGATAAATTTATCCATCATGATACGTTCTATTTGGTTGTAACTTTATCATGGGAAAAAAATGGATAAACAAAATTTCACTCTTTAAATCTTTCTTTTATTTTCCCTCATTTCCTACAAAATATAATTTGACCCTTCGTTTTCACTACAAATGAGAGATAATATTATCCCTTCATTTTTGGTGTGATAATATTATCCCTCATTCATAGTGAAAAGAAATGGTCAAATTTTATTTTGTAGGAAAATGAGGGGAAAAAATGAAAGATTTAAAGGGTGAAATTTTACTTATCCTTTTTTTCCTATGATAAATTTACAATCAAAGAGAACGCACCCTCAAAGCAAACGCGCCCGCAGATAGGGATGGCAATGGATCTTGGACCCGGTCCAGATCCATGGATCCAGATCCATTTTTCAGGGTCTGGATCTCAATATTTTGGACCCGCAAATCTGGATCCGGATCTGGATCTCAATTTTTAAAACGGATCTGGACCTGGATCTTGAAATCTGAGATCCGGATCCGATCCAAATCCGACCTGTGGATCCGTTTTATTTAATATATATTATTTATTTTTTATATTTATTTTATTGATAATATTAAATATATTAAAAATTAAAAATAATACACAAATTAGAATTACAAATTAAAATACTTTGTTTTGTGCAATATATTTTATTTAGAAAATTAAATGTTTTTGATTTTATGACTTTTTTTTAATTTAATTTAAAAATAGTAGATTTATGGATCTAGACCCGCGGATCTGATGGATTTGGATCTGGGTCCTAAATTTTCAGATCTACGGATCTGGATCTTGTAAAATGAAATGGATCTGGATCTGGTATTAATAAGACCCGGTCCAAATCCGGCCCGTTGCCATCCCTACCCGCAGAGAACAAATGCTACAACCCCAAAAACAAGAAGGTATAATAGGTGAAGAATTTATACTACTATTAAATACCTATATCTTTTTGGGACATCTATCGTTAGAAATATTCTCATTCCTCTGTATTTGTTTTCCTCCATCAACATGAGAATATGCAAGTGAACAAAACTTTCACACTGTTCAATCCCTTGTCCAATAATGTAAAAGGTCATAATCCAAGAATCAAACTAAAAATAAAATTACGTTCTTAGGTAAAGTATAGTTCAATAAAGATTCTCCAATTCAAGAGATATTAACTTAATTAATATAGTTTTTCAAAAAAAAAACCCTTAATTAATATAGTAAACCGATGAAGCATAATGGTAGGACATATCATTTTAATATGCTAAAATGCACCCAAACTTTAAATTACATGAAAAACATTGTGATTCATCGCTTGCATAGTGAAATTTGTTTATTCATATACAACTTTAGTAACTCGAACTCTGGATTTTTTATTTTCAAGGCTGTCTTCTTCTTCGATATAAAATGATAAAAAAAATATACTTTTCTCAGTTTTTTTCACTCTTTTCACATGTTTGATAAAGTAGATAATATTTTTCTCGAGCATGATGGATAATTTTTTTAGATTGCTCATTTTTCTTTCTTTTCTCTTCAGTTCATGATAATATTATCATTGAGAATTAGTGGGATAAAATCGCAATTTAATAATAATTTATCATTTGAAATGTGGGGAAAATGTGGGATTTTTTTTCACTTTAAAAAATATGAGATAAAAAATGAAAGAACCACTAAAATGTGATAAATTATTTTCGTCTTTTTCTATTCCTTATTTTTTTTACAATAAATTTATAATAAAAAAAACACACTCTAATTATGAAATTAATATAATACACATTAATTTTGATATTGGAAGTAAAATTCATATATTAATAGTTTCTATGTGGAATCAACTCGGCGTGTAGTACTGTGTACTTTTCACATTAATATACACTATCATGCAAATCTATATATAACTTTTTACAGCCAAATTTTCTCTCTTCCATTATTCTATAAATTTAATCCATTTCTCTCACTTGTAACCAACTAGCCGTCTCTCTCTCTATATTTTCCTTTTCCTTTTTCTCTTTCTTTTGCGAGTTTTCAGTTTTTATTTCCTTTTTTTTAATTTTTTTTTACTTTTAGAATATTTGTTTTTTCTAAAATTTATACAGTTAAATTAATTAAAACATTTAATACGCATATCAAATTAAATATCATGGCATGAGCTTTAATTTAATTTATAATACTATATAAAAAACTTTAACAAAAAAAAGAAGATATTCAAATTAATTTTTTTAAAATTATTCTCTTTCTCTCTCTTATTTTATAAAGGAAGTTAGTTTTTCATCTTTTTTGTTATTTGCATAAAATATTTTATGAAATCATGAAAATTATGTACATTTTATTATGCAAGACTGCAATTATTTTTATTACTCTTTTATTTCGAGTTTTTATTTAATTTTTTTCACTATATTCATGTTTAAAACTTGCATGAGTTTTTCATAATTTCTTTTTGTGTTATACTTATATGTTTTTTTATTGTTATTAGTGTAGAGAGATATGGACCATAGTGCATTTAATTATTTTCATATATTTTGTCGTATGTTTGGATTGCTTCAATAGATTATTTCGTATTGGTTGTACATAAAAATATGAAATTAAATGATATACAATTGAGTTTTACATGAATTTTAATTATAACATTTTTTGAAATCCAACTTGGTGTAGGAATTTATATTGGTTCATTTTAGAATTCTTTAATCTATAGATCTGTAATTTATTTTTCATGTAAAAAAAAGTAGAATTGAACATATGATTTATATTTATTTAATCTAACAATAATTTTTTTTTGTAATATATAAATTTTAAATGCATTAACTTTATAAATTCAATACAACATTCTCACATGCTTACGAAAAATATAATTTTCACAATAACCAATCCATACATAAACTAGGCACGTAAAAAATTTCATATAATATTTGAATCCCCTACTTTATGAAGAATGTGTATTAAAAGATTTTTCATAAAATTTAAGGATATTTTTATTTAAAATTTACAACCTCCTTAAATTTTTTAGTCTGAATATCTCTTAATTTCGATGTCTATCGTGCATCGCACGAATGAACGTATACTAGTTGTCTTTTGAAACAAAAGATCTTCATTTTACTATTTTCCAAAAGTCTAAAATCATATACTCTCTCCGTCCCTGAAATAAGTTCATCTTTTTCCTTTTTGGGATGTCCCCCAAATAACTTTCTCTTTCTTTCTTTCCATTTTCGGACAACTACTCCACCATTATTAATACTTATTTATTCTTACTTTTCATTTTTTTCATCACTCCCAATACCTTTTCACAACTTTCAATAATAATTATAATAATTTTTCTATACTATTAATACATTTTACAATATTTTCTTAAAATCTGTGCCGTCCTCAAAGAATAATTTATTTCAGGGACGGAGGGAGTAGATTTTATTGTTCCATTGACTCAACAAGACATGCATCAATATATATATTATCAATTGGATTAAATGATAGGTTATTATCAGTTGAGAATCTGAATGATGAAAACTATTAATTCAGGTTAAGTTTACTTTTCATAAAAAAAATAAGATGTATAATTGATTATTTTCATCATTACTTTTAAGCTATCTTTAATCTCATCATTTTTTTTTGAGGGGTTAATCTCACCATTTGAATGAAATGTGAATAAAGGAAATTTAGTTCAACTGAAAATAAAACTATTAAAGGCATTGAGGTATTATAATGATTCAATTTATTTTAATAAACAATGAATTATGCTTATTATTTTTATTTATCAAGAATAATTCTCAAAAGTAATACGCTTTTGATATTTGAACATGAATGATTATATATAATTATAAATTCAAAAGATCATACACTTATATTCTTTTTGTTACTATCATTATCTAATAATGATTTGTATTTTAATAGTCAATGATTATTTCAAAGTTTTAGGCTATCTTTGTCAACGACCTATATCAACCCGACTTTTAATAATAAAAAAATATTATCTATTTTTTTTTTTATATACACAACCTATAATTTAACAATTTTTATAATTTATTAATAACCCACTACAATCTAAAAAATTAGTCAAAATAAAATATGCACAATCAATAAAAATACGGCACGTATTATACAAATACATTCAACTGAAAGTCTAATTATTTAATTGCGTGATTATTTATCACCTCAACTTAAAATTAAATTGATTATCTAATCATTCTTTAATTATCCACTCTTATCAATCTTATTTATCACATGTGTCAAATCAAATGCCGTAATTTTTTGAAAACATATACCTATTGATAATCAAACTATCAAATGTTTATAAGAAATATCTTAATGTTCTCAAAATGGACAACTTTTTTTTTTTTTTTTTTTTGACTTTTGAGGAAGGGGGAACAGTGAGATTTGATCCCTACCTTGCAAATGAACAACTTCTAAAAATAAATAAATAAATAAAACTATAGTCTATAACATAAACTTGAAAATTAGGGGTATCCAACCGATCGGTGACGAAGGAGAATATTGGTGGAGCCCATAAATCAATAGCCCAATAGCAAGAAGCAATAATGGCGGATGCTCATATATATATATAGTACATATAATAATTTCATATAATTAATTCTAAAAAATTCACATTATTTTCGCAAATTCTCCACCCATAAATACTGCCACACCCACAATTCTAATACTCAATCTGATCATAATTAGAGCCAAGAATTAGTGCGACGTAGAATTTAAGCGGGAAAAAAAATATGCAGATCTTCGTCAAAACCCTAACTGGCAAAACAATCACGCTCGAGGTTGAGAGCAGTGACACCATCGACAATGTCAAGGCCAAGATTCAGGTCTCCTTTTGCACCTTTTCTTTTTTATTTTATTTTTGGAAGGTGGTTTTGGCTATTGTTTTGTAGTATTAGTTTTGCGATTACAATTCCATCAATGTTGCTGATTTTGTTGTGAGGGTGGATAATTGCGGGTCTTCGGATTGTTATATTCTGGATGGTATTTGATAGGTTAAGTTGATTGAGCTAGGGTTTTGAGATTTGATTGGACGTTTTACTTAGTTCTTTACTCTATATGTCTGAAGCAAGCTGGATTTTGTGTTGTATAGTTGTGATCGTTAAGAATGAGAGGAATTTAATTGCTTAGAGACTCTAAGCTGCCTCTGAGTTCCTGATTTTTTTGCATGAATATATTTTCAGTGCCTCTGTTTTTCGAAATCGTAGTCTTTGAGTTGGTAGTGCTGTAGCGCGGTGGATGGGAGGGGCGTGGTTGGACTGGACAGCTTGTATAGGGATTGTGCATGCAACATCCAAATTCCAAACAAACAAATAAAAGTGTTTTTTTTCCAAAGTTAATCATGATTCATGAAACCATACCTTTATTCGGTAAAGATGACCAGACCTGTTGTCGTTTGTGCTTGCTATCGGGGTGGATAATTCCAAGTTCATTTATGCTGGTTACACGATGGTTCTTGATTTTAGCTCAGCTCAGTTGAACTGTAAAGGTGGCTTTTGGAATTGCTGGTCACTTAAATATCTATTTTCTTTATGTTTTCTCGCTAGTTGAATCCAGGTAAGTGTCAGGAATGACGTATTTCTTTTGTTGCCTGCTGTTACTCCCTATGAGTATTTGGTAGTGCAAATGTGGTCTGAATAATCTTAAAACTTCATGTTTATGGAGCTTGTTTCTGTTGGATAGTTATATGCAAATTGTATTTACTGATAACATGAGGATGCATTTGCTAACTGTCTATGTGCTTTGCCTCTTGGATTTGTGCAAATTGTGCGTCTTGAAATAGTGAAAGCTGTTTTGATTCACTGATATGTTGAGTGCCGCATTTGGGGGTATATGATGTACTTTAAGTTGCTATAGGATGCAAAACTTTATCATCCTCGTTTGTGCACTTGTCTAACAATTTTTGAACTAATAAGAAAATGGTGCTGCAGGATAAAGAAGGTATCCCTCCTGACCAGCAGAGGCTCATATTTGCTGGTAAACAATTGGAAGATGGTAGAACTTTGGCAGATTACAATATCCAAAAAGAATCGACTCTTCACCTTGTTTTGAGGCTTAGGGGTGGAACAATGATCAAGGTCAAAACCCTTACGGGAAAAGAAATTGAGATTGATATTGAACCTACTGATACAATTGACCGGATTAAGGAACGAGTTGAGGAGAAAGAAGGAATTCCTCCGGTGCAGCAAAGGTTTGTTTGTGTGCTAGAGCTGGTTGCTTTGTTGAAAAAGCATAAAGTTTTTTCATGCTAATTCAAGATATTATGGAAAGTTATAAGTCCTATCCTATGCATTTACTGCCGTGTGAAAATTTTGATTGGGAAATCATAAACCAGTTGATTTTCAGTGAACTTCCCACATTTACCTGCTGTGGTAGAAAATGAAGAGAGTATATGATCTTTGCAAAGTTTGCCTTTAAACTCTTCTTTACATGCTTGTTTGTGCCAAGAAATACCTTTATCACTTTCACAATCTCCACATTGTCGAACTAAGTATTACATTTTGGAAGTTAGGAACCTTGAAAGATCATGCACTAACTGAAATTTTTGTCATAGGTTGATTTATGCGGGCAAACAGCTTGGAGACGACAAAACTGCTAAAGACTACAATATCGAGGGTGGCTCTGTTCTTCACCTTGTCCTTGCTTTGAGGGGTGGTAGCCCCTAGAGTTCGATGTCACGTTCCGACACCTAAATTGTTCTAAACACCAGCTGAAATTATTGTCCCTATGGCTCTTTTTTAGTATATATATATATATATACTAATTGCAACTGGTGGTACATCTCAATTCTTAAGGGTTTTTTCTTAGTAGATTTTGCTATGTACTTGTATATTTCTTCTCTTGATTTTACTAATGTCTACTGGAGCTAAAATGGTCAAATCTTATACTACTATATGTTTTGAGATAGAAAGATTTTAGACTGGATTGCTAAAGCAATAGGAGGGTATTTATATAAATGATCTCATTATCATTCACATGGGGATTCAACATCTTCTTGCAACAATTATACTCTTTTCTCCTTAGAAAAGTACTGGATTGGATTTCGGTACCAAATTCACGATCTGTCTTATATATAAGTGACATTTGTTCTAAATAAAAGTAACAAATCTTGTGTGTTGTGTGTTAGTCTAGTGGTAGTCTGCTAGTGTTAATATTTAAGACCAAAGGTATTGAGATTGAGTTCATCATCAGAGAACATTTAAATTTAATGTTATGCCTTTTAATTTTTTTTTATCAAATTGGTATACGAGGTTTCAGCATTTTACCAACAGTGTCATGAAATCAAAATATAGTTGTTATGAAATTGGTACATAACGGTTCAACATTTTTTCAAATAATATCATAAGACTAATTTCCATGAATCTGACTTGAACAATCTACCCTTGTCACATCTTCATGAACATAATTTTTTATGAGGATGCAACGACAGACATGTTCCACGTCACCTTCAGACAGTTTTAACTTAGATAATCTTATACTGTAAAATTCGTCTAACGACACTATTAAAAAATGGATAATAGCGCTAAAATACATAAACTTCCACACATCTTCGACAAATAAAAGTTAAGGTTGAAGTCGGAACTATCTACGTGGCTCAAGCGAAAGTCTTCCTAAATGACGTAGTTGGACATTAGGTAAATTCTACTACAAGAATACAAAAATATATTAACGAATCATACATCGAAAATGTTCATTATGTGCAAAATCTGAAAGAAATGAAAATTCGTATATTTAGAGGTAGAATTTTAAGTTCATGTGCAAAATCAGAAAAGTATGAAAGTTCGTGTATTTTGACGCAATTATCCCTTAAAAAAATGTCAAAACGTGTGTACCAAATTTGAGAAAAATTAAAAAGCAAATTTAAACAATGTGTATTTTCCCTTATCTTTCTACCGGCTTCTTGTTTAATATCTTCAAGCAGAGGTGGTTTTGTTGGATTCTTCTTGTTTCGCCAAAAATCTAACGACGACAACTGTGATATTATCAGCACTGCCTCTCTGATCTGCTTCCTGCAGCAGCTTCTTCGCTGCTTCTTCTGGATCTAAGATTGCCTTGCTCATCGAAACTGCTTCCTGCAAATAACCACAGACACAAATTTTAAAATCGATATAATCATTAACAAAAAAAGTTGATTGAATCCTAAGTGCATCACCAACCTCGTTTGACACTACATCCCAAAGTCCATCGCTTGCAAGGACAAGAAACTCCAGAGTGTTATCGACTTTTTCCTCCTGTTGTTATGCATCAATAAATAAGGAGTAGCATAATGGATTGCGTGCGACTATTTCTTGTGATTTTTTATCTCATTGGAACAAGTCATGAAAACACACCTGAATCTCTGGATCAGCTACTACGTACTGTTTCAGCAGTCTATCGCCAAATGCACGAGATACAGCGAGCACGCCTCCGACTCTCCAAGTTCCTGTACAAATATAAACATGAGCATTTTAGACGAGCATCCAAACTGTAAAAGCACAAGGATGAGAGGGAATATTTAAAAAAAAAAAAACATGAGAGGGAATATTTAAAAAAAAAAAACATGAGTGAGACTGTCAAAACTTGTAAAACGGGTCAATATCCAAATTCAAAATTCATATCCAGTAGGTTATATATATATATATACATATATAGTAATTTTCTTGGTGTTTTGAGTGCATTTGGATCTGGATTTTGACCCGTCTTACAGATTTTGACCTGTAGGATAGTCTCATACAAGATTCCCTCCAAATCTTTTCACCTGCCCACATCACAAAACCTCCAGCATCTTCAATCCGTCGCCTCTCATCCGTTTGATTGGGTTTGTGATCTCGAGAGACGGGAATTGCTGCAAGATTCAACATTAAGTGATGAGATGACAAAGTCAAGAAAGAAGCTAAGTGATGCTAAGTTTTCGACCAGACATGGTTTCTAGCAATCATAACAAATTCAAAATCGTTGTACGCATGTTGTGTTCCACTTCTTCTTACATTTATGGAACTTAAATTCAGCTATTAGCATATTGCTCAGGGAACTTAGCTTTCTCTATTACATTTTGGTCTTGCAACTTCCGTTTTCCCTCAAATTGCACAAGGGTTCTCAGTCAGTTTCCCTTGCAAAAAATCAGTTGATTTTTGACTTGGTTTGCCAACAAAACAAATGAAAGGAAGTCGAGAACGAGCACAGACCAATAGAACACATGGCAAGACAAGACTACAATGATCATAGCAAAAGCATTCACCAGAACCTAGTTCATTCAAGAATCACATTCTAAGTCGAGGGTGGTACTTACAACCAATAAAGTAATCGACTTTTAAAAAGTTTCCGAACTTTACCAGTACCACCCCTGCAAATAACAGCCCTTGAATCCCCAACATTTGCCACCAACAGACGGTCACCAACGAGGATGGCAGTAGAAGCTGTTGACCCAGCATCCTTGATCTCATTGTTTTCGGATTTCAGGAGTTCCGAGTCTGTATGACTATATGCATCAGCTGAAATGTGAAAAGGGGCCAAAACATTGTTAAAGGAATATGTAAGTTACAAAAAGCAATTAAAAAAACGCAAGCAAAGAAAAGGCAAACTGCATATAGTACATACGGACATACCTATAGCTGATCTGGTATCAGAAATAAACTTTGGGTGCTTGATCAGATTACTGAAAAGATTTTGCTTGACATATTCTGCAACTCTGGCTCCCCCATGACCTGAGATATTTGAGGCAGACCCGTAGTAAAAAAAATAGCCTAAATCTAATTCAGTGAAAATAAAGCAGGAAAAAACGTCAAAATTCAACAGAATGGAACACGATCGGGTTTTTAACTTTAGGAAGTAAACATCTTGGTTAACTCAGCATATGGCACTAAAAGTGTGACGATTTGGGTGAAATTGGGAAGCGGGGATCATTATCTCAAACAAACGCATCCTAAGAGAATGTCAGTCAAGCAGATGTAAAAACATTGGGTTGAGACTTGAGAGTATATGAGATGATATAATAAGATAAGTTCTTTCATCGCTGATGTTATATCACATCTTCACACTTGTAAGTATTTTCTAATACAGCAGGTTTTTACCATTCTAAGCATCTCTTTCTTGGGCTAATTAAAATCTTTGGAAGGGTTTGAGCGTCTCTTCATACATGGGTTGAAATAATTAATTTTCTAAGTTTCACTCAGGTAGAAGTCAGATATATATGAATTGCATGATGTTAACAATGACATAATTCATGAACAAGCTTTAGAGCCTCAAATGAGAATCCATTTCTTCATATCATATCTTGGACATATGTGGCAAGCTATAAACAACATCATATATATGGAGAGGTAAAGGGGGGAGAGAGAGAGAGAGACCATCAAAGACACCAAAGAGACCAACCACTTTCCCATCTACACCGTCAATCCTTGTCTCATAAAAATCCTCCATTGAAGACCTTTTACCTTGAGAACTTGCATAGCCATAGCTAAACTTTCCATTCTGACTGCATGGAGTTATTCATATACACTAGATGTCAGCCAAATCACATACAATAAATTTTTTATACATTAAGGATGAATATTAATCTAAATAATGCGTAAAAATTGTTGACGATTTACAAAAATATTTAAAAATCAAGTGTACTCAGAACTTAAAATGTACTATAGACAAACACCCCATGCAATAGCAGAAACTATGGTAATGAAGCCTTTTTCAAATTATGAATTATTATCCATCTTTGTATATCAGAAAATGAACCAAGACTTGCTACTTTACTATGATAACCTACAAATAGAAAATGCTAGAAAAAATGAGAATACTGAAACAAGATACAGCAAACGATGCATTAACGAAAGACTAGACATGAAGCATATCATGCAGATAGCAGTATCTTGCTGTACATTACTTATAGGATGCTATCTCATTGAAGAAACTTGCTCTAGGATATAACTAGTTTCTAATATGCCCAGCGTGGTTATTACTTTAGAGATGTCCAATTTAATAAGCTTGGCAAAAACCATCTCCAATCAATAGAAAATTTCTGATACCAATTTGTCCTGTGACACAAACCAGACCTTGGCTGTTAGATGACAACTTAAAACTCCTCCAGCAAGAAAGGAAGAACAATCATCTTAGTCGGGGAAAAACTATTATAGTGAACCAGATAGGATAAGCTACAATTAAATGAGCAATTTGCATCATGGAAGCAAGATAATCTTAAAAGTGTCAGAGCCAAATCACTTGAAATTCAATTCTGTTGCATAAGCAAATAGGTTCTGTACATGGATGACAATTATTTTGTTTACATTAAGACCCATCTAAGCATAGTCAGCCCGAGAAAAACACAGAGTTCAATTCGACCAATCAACCATCAATTAATTACCATAATTGGAAAAAAATTAAAGAAGCTAGCAACCAGCCAACCAAACTGTCAACATACTTACTTTTGGAGGTGAATTAAGCATAATACATTCAAAATATCCCAAATTCAGCTCGTATACATAAAGAGCCTAGCAAGGAGAGAAGAGGAATCTGTCCAAAACAGCCTTCTTCATAAAAATTGATCACATTTTGATAACCTACTCACAATTATGCTTGCAAATCACAAATGAAACAAACAGCACAGCCAAACGGCCAAATTCACTATGGATTGCAATACATATAAAAAAAAAAGAAAAGAACATCGGAAAAATATATAGATGTGGATGGGAGCAGAGGATCACCTTTGGCCACCGCCGCTGACCGGCGCGTCATGGAAACGAACTTGTTTCATAGATTGTGAAATCTCTGAATTTAGATAACTTATCCTCTTATGGCTCCACAACTTTGAATTTTTTTTTCTTAAATCAAATGGCATACCAATTCTTCCATTTATTTTCTGAAGCCGAGATGAGTAAACGCAGAAACAACAAGATGCTTGTGAATTAATATACTCTATTCCTCCGATTAAAAGAATTTTGAAAAATGCCGGTAGCCATTAAAAGGGGCCATATGAGTCGCAGCCGTGGAAGAAGAGCCAAGAGAAATGAAGATCTGTATCTGTATACACAAGAAAAGCTAGAGAGAGAGAGAGATGAGCAGTAGCTAATGATTGGTTAAATTCGTTTAGTTTCTTATTTCCTTTTATTAGGTCAGTTAAAGAGGGGTAGGTTTTCAACTGCTAATTCCAAAATTTATCAAATTAACATAACAATTGTTATTTTATTTTTTGGATTCAAATTTCACTTCATTACCATGATTGCAAAAGATGCATATACTGTCTTGTTTGGATGATACTTCGGGATAAAGTTGATATATTTAATTAATATTTATATGGGATATTTTGTGTGTTTAGTTAAAGATTATTAAGTTATTTATTATAATATTTCAATTTATCAATAAATTAATAATTACGCCAAAAATCATGAACTATACCCCAATTTCCAAACTTTCCATGAACTTTTTTTTTATATATAAAAAATTATCTGAACTTAAAGTGGTGAACAATTTTTCCATGATTTTCAAAAATCCCCAAATTGAGTGCTGACATGGCATTTCTAAATAGCCTGAAATATGACGTGGCACTGCCGGACGGAAATCAAAACGACGTCGTTTAGTAGGGGGTAAAACGACGCCGTTTTGAGCCCAAACCTCTCTCTTAGGGAGGCGGTGGATCTGAGGAGCCTTCATCCGACGGCACTGAGACGACAAACGGCGATTCTGGCCAAGGAAGACGTCGAACCAGGGCGGCAATTTTTCCAGAGTTGAGAGGACTGGGGGTTCGCCCTTTTTTGCTTCGATTATGTGAGATTGAGAGGAGGATCGACCTAAGAATGTCATCTCCTCACCAGTTCCAGAGGCGGCGACGGCTGAGTTGTGTCGAACAGAGGTGAGCTAGGGCTTGAGGCGGAGAGGTAAGGCGTCAACTTCGCCGGATTCAGGCGAAGATGAGGGAAATTAGGGCTTTTCATCTTCGTCTTCTCCAGAGGGTTTGAGAGAAGAAATTAGGGTCAATTTGAGTGTGCAGTCGAGCTCAGAGAGAGAGAGATAGAGAACAATTGAGAGAAGAGGGAGACAGTCGAGGGAGAGGCGACGTCGACCGGAGGAATGGGCGGTCGCTCGCCTGAATTTCAGAGGCGGTGGCGCTATTCTGATGGGCAGAAAACGCGAGAGGAGAGAGAGGGGAAAGCGGATCTGCGGGGTGGTGGGGGAAGGCGGTGGGCGGTGGAGTGAGAGGAGCCGGCGGATCTGGTGATGGTGGTGGGAGAAGGCGGTGGACGGTGGAGAGAGAGGCGACGGTGGAGTTAGAGGCGGCGGCGCTATTGTAATGGGCAGAAAACGCGAGAGGGAGAGAGAGGGGAAGGCAGATCTGCGGGGTGGTGGGGGAAGGCGGTGGGCGGTGGAGCGAGAGGGGGCGATGGATCTGGTGATGGTGGTGGGGGAAGGCGGTGGACGGTGGAGAGAGAGGCGGCCGTGGAGTTTGCCGGAGGAGGGGGAAGAGAATGGTTTTTTGTTTTCTTTTTTTGTTTTTTTTTTGTTCATTTTTTTTTCTTCCAATTGTCAATTTTTCTGTCCAAATAAGCGCCATGTCAGCTCGATATTATCATGTAGGCGACAAGTCAGCCCGGAGCTTCACCGGAGAAAAAAGCGTTGAAAAATTGTTCACCACTTTAAGTTCAGGGAATTTTTGATTAAAAAAAAAAAATCCATGGAAAGTTTGGAAATTGGGGTATAGTTCATGACTTTTGGCGTAATTAACCCATAAATTAATGATACAATTATATTATCCCGCCAAAAATTTATTTAAATATATAGAATCTCATAAATTTATATAATATATACTCCCTCCGTCCCATGAAACAAGACCAAGTTCTTTTCGGCACGAGAATTAAGAAATTGGTATTTTGTGTGTTAAGTGTGGTAGGTGAAAAAGTGAAAAGGTGAATAAAGAGTAATTTTTTTGCTACTTTTAGAAACTGGTCTTGCTTCATGGGACAGTCCAAAAAAGAAACTTGATCTTGCTTCATGGGACGGATAGAGTACAATATCCTTCCATTAAAGCAAACAAAATATTCTTGTTTCGAAAAAAAAAAAGCAAACAAAATAATGAGTAGTGCTAAAATTAGTGTCACGCTTTTTTAATTGTGAAAATATAATCAAATAATTATTTATAATTTATTATTATATAATTAGTATAGAACATTATATATTTCAATATAATTGTGGAATGAAGAATAATTGATAATTAAGGAATGAAGAATATATTCAAAATATTTTAAGGGCATCTTAGTTATAAACATTTGGCCCCATATAATTTCACTATTAAGATATTTTATATATATTTATATATATGTATATTATATACCTTTATTTCTTCTAACAAACAGACTCTGATCGTCTGAGAAATAAAGTCCTCTAAAATTCTTAAATAATACTCTCTCCGTCCCGGCCAAGGCGCTGCATTTGCTTTTCAGCACGGAATTTAAGGAGTTGTAAATTAATGTTTTAAGTGTGTAATAATCAAGTGATAAAGTAGGAGAGAGAAAGTAATAAAGTGATAAAATAAGAAAGAGAAGGTAATAAAGTGATAAAGTAGGAGAGAGAAGGTAATAAAGAAATACTTAATTAGTGTTAATTAAGTGTTTAAAATTTCTTATTTTTGCCAAATATAGAAATGTAACATCTTCGTTGGAACGGCTCGAAAAGGAATATGTAGCATCTTGGGCGGGACGGAGGGAGTAGTATAATGCAGGTCTAAAATAATTCTTTAAGGAGACGTTTGGTTTGAGTGATAAAGCATAATTGATGAAATAATCCAACATAACAAAGTGTTTGGTTTGCATAGTTCAGCCCATGATGAATGACTCGACCCGCACTTTAATCATCCTCCAATTCTATCAATCTTATTTATCTCATCCACCAAACCAAACGCCCCCTATTGGTACGTTTGACACGTATATGAAGTGATATGGCACGTAAAATTATGGTTAGGTCTTACATAAATTTAAATTTATCAATTATGTATCAATGTTGATAATTTAGATTCAATCTAATCATACACAACATAACCCGTGAAGTTTATAAACAATATGCAATACACGTGTCAAATTTTGATAAATGTCTAATTAAAGTAGAATATCCATTGAATCGATTTCATCTCAACACGTAGCCGCAAAATAAGGATTGTCTCAAATTTGCGCCCCTTTTCACATTCATTCACCAATATTGGAGTTGCAGCTCATTATCAAATATACACAAAAGTATTGTATAAGTTGAATGTATGACAACAACATTGGATTAAACCATAGTTGAAAAGATGATTAAGCATACCACAACTAAACAGAACATGTTACATTATATATACACACAGAAAGTTGACCAATAGTAATACTCCCTCTATTCCTAAATAGTAAATGTTTCCAGCCATAAAATCTCATACAAAGTACATATCATATCTTGAATTACAAACTATATTACAAAGAATTCAAAAGAATTTGCTCAGTCAGTACCCAAACTAGATTAAATATCCAAATAAAATGAAATACAATCAACAAAATATCTCTTCATGAAATAAAGTCTTTTGGTGAATTCTAAGCAACAAAATTCATCACTAGATAAGGGAGTATATTGCATAAAATTCGCTAGTCGTAGAAACAAGACACATATTGTGTTCCATTCCATGCCGAGCACAAACACCACATTAAACACTCATCAGCCCCAAACCATCATTTGTCAACAAATCTAACATAACATGCCTTAAAACGTTTCACGAATCATGCTAGCGCCATACAGTTACCAAAATCAAACTTTTAAATGAACTAGTGCGCCATACAGTTACCAAAATCAAACTTTTAAATGAACTAGTGTGTGACTGTGACTGACTGTGCAAGTGTGTGTGTGTGTGTGTGTGTGTAAGTGTGTAAGAGAGAGAGAGAGAGAGAGAGAGATGTACAAGTTTATGTTAGGCGAAGTTATGAATAATCTTGGATATACAAATCCAGAGAGTATCTGGTAATTTGTGGCGAGAGTGTGCCGACAATGCTGATAATATGTCAAATGCAAAACTTTGAAACTCAGGTTTGAGTGCTAGCCGTAAGGCCATAGCACTCCACACCTCTGGAGCTAACTTCACTGCACGTCTAAAGGATTCTAAACCACTCACCATTCTCATCAGCATCGCCTCGTCCTGTCAAATTAAACACCAACCATCAATATTATTAACAGGCGAATGCATCCACCCTTCTAATTAAATCCTAATTGTGATTAATAAACACGGCCACTACATATTATATATACACAACTGATAAATGTGAACACCATAAAACTCGAAGCATAGAATTCATCATAGGTCCATCATGAGCTACTCTATAGGCCCTATATATTTGGGAAAAAAAAAATAAGAGAAAAATTTAATATATAGAGACTAACCTCGGAGTCCAAACTTGCTGTTCGAAGATTTTCTCCAGAAAAGCAAGAAACTACTTCTTCTTCAAGGAAAGTATCGGCTGCCCTAATTATATCTTTGATAAGATGAACCCGTATCCTAGAACCTTTCTTGGACAAAATAAAGTGAAGAAGATCCTCAGTGGCAGCAACAACGGCTCGTATATTGAATGATTTCCATCCCGATGGCTTTGAGGGCGTCTCTTTAGATTCTGAAGAAGTCTTGTCAGTTCCAACAGCTTGCTCAGATATTGCCAATATCTGAAACAATGCAGCACAAGAGTTCAAAGTTTATAGGATGCAAGCAGCACCAACATTCTAAACCACCCAGAACAAGCTAATAGATGTCACATCGAGACATCTCAGATGGACTCGATTTGTGTTACCTATAAAATATCATCGTCTGGGTTCTCTTGTGCATTTTTGTGAATTTGAAGAAGAAAACAAGAAAATGGGGAGTATAAAAAACCACCTACCAGTTTCTCCAGCCGATTCCATCTTATGGAACCATCATTGCGGATCAGGAGTTGGCCCAAGATTTTCCTCATATCAGGACTTGGGTCATTGAGGAGTCTACCAATGACAAATGGATATGCACTTTCGACTACTTTGAAACCAGGGTCGAGAACTTTTGCAGTTCCTTCAAGTGATCCCAAGGCTCTTATCACCAGGGCATAATCCGGAGGAAGAGAGAAATTGAAGTCGTACATAACATCATACAACTGGCTCATTATTCCCTGAATCAAAAGGAAAAAAAACTGAGGTTATTTCATAAAGATTTTTCCAAAGAGAACTCAATCTGCATAGCATCGCACATAACAATTTGATAGTTTCCTGAAACAATTTACAAGTATGGTACACCAATTATGAGGACCTGGAAATCTTGGGATAGTCTTATTCCATCACCAAACGATGCATTTAATGCATCTGAGACAGAATGTACATCAATGCCTTCAGGTAGAAATCCTAGAGAGAGAAAGTCGTTTGCCAACCCCAAAGAATCCCGATTGACGAAGTGCACTAACTGGGGAAGAATGTAAGGAAAGTAAATTAAACAAAGAGAACTAAGATCAGTGAAAGCATGGTAAGAATCAAGATGGTCCTCACCACTCTGATAAGCCCTACACGATAGTGACGTGGAATATCACCCATCATGCCAAAGTCAAAATAAGCAAGGGAACCATCCGCAGTTGCAACAAGATTTCCAGGATGGGGATCAGCATGGAAAAATCCCACCTCCAGCAATTGCCTCAGTGAGCAATATAGGCCCTAAAGTTTTACAAACCATTGCAGGCCCATAGGTAAGGTCAATTAATGAAAAGGCTAAATCATAAGAAACTCACAGAACTCAATTGGCTGAAGGAGAAGAACCTCGGGACATAGATACAGAAAAGATTCTAACTTCTAGGAGTAGGACATAGAGAATCCAATGAAGAGCAGATATAGTAAACAATAAGTAGGAAAGGCAGACCACTGATATAGGAGCCCTGCCCTCTTCTATTACCTCATCAATAAGTTGCTTACGGTTTAAACAGGCATCTCTCAGACGATTATTATCAGTGAGCTTGATTCCATCAAGCCATTCCATAGTAAGGACAGCCTTGCGGGTCAGGTTCCAGTATATTTTGGGAACCTTGATGCCAATGACTTGCTGATGTGCTACAGTATCTTTCGAGTGGGCTTCCTCACTATCTGAAAATCAATAATAATATTCAAGTAATACATCATGCACATGAGCAACTTAGCACTAAACGATTGGAATCTTTAGTTTTTTTGTAATTTCAATTAAAGTCCTAATTCAGGAAAGGTGGTGGCAGAAAGATGAAAGATAATTAAATTAAGATAATAAGATTTGAATCTGTAGCACAATTCATATATTCAATTAAATTCAAAATTTTTCTTGAATGTACGTAGGGGAGTTAGCTTCACTCGGAGAAGTTAAAAAATACTACGATGGCTCTGCTGCTTTCTATTTTAATTTTTTTTTTTCGGTCTTTCATTCAGCAATCCCAAAGTCTCTTTCCCTCTGCAAAACTTGGATAAAGTTGAGCCAAAATATTGCGATTCTTCCATCCAATGTCTTACTCACCGTGCGGTGCTACGTTAGAAGGTGAATTATTGCAACTTAAAAAACGAATTAACATGTTCTACCAAGGTGTGCACAGCAGTTTGTTTTAAAGACATCATTCTCCAAGGACATATTTTCTAAGAGGCACCTGACAAGAATAGCTTGATCCTGGTAAAATATCTGTACTTAAATGTGGTATGACCGTATAAAGTGTCTCCTTCACATTCAAGGGCACTAGAACTTCACAAAGTGGGCATACGCGAGCGGACACACTACCACAAAATAAGAATACCAAAGATGCCATTCTCTTTAATTGGAAAAACTTACAGGGCTTGCAGCCATAGAGGGCAGCGAAGCGCTCAGCATTTTGACCCTCCAAGATATAGTCAATCTCCTCAAACATATGTCTTACCTATCCATTGGCAAAGTTCAACAACCTCATCATGTTTAGGGTTTTGAAAACCCAGCAACAACCCCATTCCAGGGGATATGAGAACCAGAGTTAGTTTAAACTAGAAATAGCAAGCTTAGATATGAAAAAAGTGTTGAACAAATTCTGTCACATCACATCCACAAGAAGCAACAATAATCTTGTATCATGTAATCTGTCCCCAGAAGAGGAATTCAGGAATGGTATATATGGTCGTTTTGCAAACCCCATACAGAGAATAGAGGAAAATTTATGAATCAAAATCAGGAAGCTCACCATCTCATTCACTGCTACTAACAGATCTTTACGAGCTTTGGCAAATCGCTTAAGTTGGCCGCCAATCATATTAAATAGAAGGGCATCCAGGGTCAACAAATGGGACATACCAGGCCTCTGAACTTTGACGGCTACAAGCTCTCCAGAGTGCAGATGAGCTGCAAAACTTGAAACAAAAATACACATTTAGTTTGAGTTTTCTAGAGTTCCCACTAGACCACTGATTTTAGCTCCCCTTACCAAGAAAGAACCAGAGGTGCATGCTAATAAAAGTTTGCTTAACAGATCTCAGTTCTCAAACCTTTATAGACCTGCCCCAGTGATGCTGCAGCAACAGGCTCCTTGCTAATATCAGCAAATAGCTTCGATACCGGCATTCCCAACTGCGACTCAATGGATTTAATGGCAACATCCGTCGGAAATGGAGGAATTTGGTCCTGGCATTAGTACATGACCTCAGTAGTATTCTTTTAGAGATTTGTATCTCAAATTACAAGGACAGATGTGTGCCCCAAAAATTAATGCATAGATACACAAGCCTGTTGAGCAATCAAACAAATCGAACATATGTATACCTGTAATTTAGCAAGTTCCTGGCAATACACTTTAGGCAGTATATCTGGTCTCGTGCTTAAAGCTTGTCCGAGCTGTAAATCAGAAAGGAGTAAGTTTAACCAATATTCACTTGATCAGATTTAACAGCCCCATAAGGCCTTCTTGTATGATTTAACAATATCAAATAAACAATTTCAATTCCTTGGAACAACTTATTATAAGAGACAACAAGGGTCTAATCAAGAACTACTCAGAAAACACAAACACAAATAGTCTGCATTCAGTAAACTGACAGCATGCACCATCTTCAAGAATAAATACAGTATTAGAGTTTGTATGACATCCGATTTGCTTTCCCACTGACATGACCTTTTGCAATCAGCTTCACCTAGAAAGCTATTAAAGAGAAGATGAAGAGAGAAGGTTTCAAATTTTGCCACATACAAAACTAGCAATATTTCATTTTTATTTCTTGATAAGAAAAAATGTCAGCATGACGAGGTAGAGTTCGACTAATCAGAATATGAAGGTATGGCTGAAAGCAAAATGCAGCATTAAACTAACTGGGCATTAGCCTGAGAACAACTTGGTCAATAACAATATCTTTTCGATTTCTAATCTCTGCTCATACACTTTCAAGTCAGACCTAAACAAATTCTAAGTGACTTATCAAACTTTTTAAAATTCTCTGCATGCAAATATATGACAGACACTTCATTGGGTTGCAAGATTTAGAAGTAGAGTACGTTCATCAATGGACAAGGAGGGTGGGTTACATAATTGATTTTTTACAGCATTCATATATTTGCACATTTACAGAATGACGTTAAAAAGGAGAAAAATCAAATAACACAGAATAAAGATTAATAAGATCAACAGCATAGAAACCATTAATTCAATTGAAACACAACTTGCCTTGATATAAAATGGTCCCAAGCGAATAAGCATTTCACGAAACTGCAAGATGTCAACCGATATGTAAACATGATAAGATAAATAAGATGGATACAACGGGAAACAATAACCAGAACCATGAATTTTCAGTTTAATGCGAGTATTACATAAGGCCCTGGATGGGAGAAATGATCAAAAACATGCATTTCTCTCAATATTCTTCACATCAGTATGACTAACATTCCAGACATGTTTGCTAGTAACATACAAAGCAGATAAAAGAAGAAATATTGTTTTATCCAAAAACTTTCCATGAAATCCACTGTGTAAATACTTTTGACATATCACAACTAACCTTAACCGAACGCTTGTTCATATCCCGGACGAAGAAGCGCCAAATGGCTAGCTTCAACACATAGAATGAAATTGTTGCAGCTCTGTACACAGCTAAGAACGGGCCAAAACGGTAAAAAACAGAGACACTTTTTGAACCCAGCATACGTCCAAATTGACCTTCTAGTGACTCTTTCCTCAACTTTGCATACTCAGCAGAAGGACTTTCACCATGCACACTGGAATGGTGAGTAGAGAAACTGCAATCGAACACAAGAAGGCGGTAGCATAAGAAATTGAAGAGGAAAAACCATGTTACTCCAAAACTATAGGTGAAATAATGCAACAAATTAATCATATATTTGCTACTGACTATTAGAACTGGGCTTTTTAAGAGCAGAGGGTTTACCAAATACCAGATCGGGTTATCTGACAAACATTACCCCACATATATACCAAATACCAAATTGGGTTATCCAACAAACATTAACCAACTAATATATTGACAGCAGAATCTTTCCTAAATTGGATGTAGGACAAACAGAACTTCAAAACACTGTCTCATGTGCAAGCCGGTATGACCATCGGCCACTACACGTGGAAGAAACAAATCCTCATTGACTTGAAGCTGCTCTGATGCCATATCCCTTATAAGTTTTACTTCTTATAATGGGAGAGGGTTGTCCAACTTATATACTGAAAAAAGGATAGTTACCAAGTTGTCCTGGGACAAACAGGGCTTCACTAATACTGAAGTTTTTCGTTTTATTTCAAGACCTTTAACTAGTTGCAAAAGCATCAAACCGAGCTAATATGTGTTACTATATTACATCTCCAACCCAGAAATTTTTCATAAAATGAAAATCTATACAATCTACCATCAGATTAAGGTAATGAAATTCACAAAACAAGATAAACCATGGTGATTCCGGCAAGAAATATAGCTCGGCTATCTAGATGATAAATATTCTTAGATAGAAATTAATCTTGATTTGGAATCAAAGAAAGATAGTGAAACTGGCCAAGAATCCGGCAAGAAATATAGCTCGGCTATCAAGTTAGGAAAATTTTATTGACGATGAACACAATATAAACTCCGTATCTACTCATAGCCTTACAATTTGGGCTGAAACAATCTCAACGAGCTATCAGCACCATGCATTCTATTTACAAGATAGTTGGGCCCTCCGAGCAGCATCAGCCTCAACCTGATCGCCTCATCAGGGTTTCCATTCCCCAAAACTGCAAACAAATTCACAAGATATATGCATTAACCGATCACAATTTCCACTCCTAAAGTTTTCCGGAAACGCCACTAAATCACATTAACCATAATTCAGTACTAAATCATCCGAACAATCAACACACTGCACTCCAAAAACAGAAAGCATTGAAAATATCACGGGGCTCCGACAGTGAGAGAGAAATTACGCGGGAAATGAAGAGAAAGACGGCGTCGCTTCAAGCAGGTAACCAGGCTCGTCATGGAGATGGAAATCGGAGGCAATTAATTCTTCAGGGTTGTAACGAATTGGTGATAAGAAAACCCCATTCGATGATGGATGCAAACTGTTTGTTGAAATGCGTAGCTGAAGATCTATATATACGTTTTCGTTTTTAAGCAGACGTGTCTTTGCTAAAGCGGTAAAGCGGCGCCCTTGGCCTTTGGCGTAGGCCGCGTAGCAGTAGCTTCATTTACAAATTTCAAAATAATCCCTGAAAATATTCGTGTTGTATCATTTTGCCCCTTAAGAATTTTCTTTTTCTCTTCTTTGAATTGTAATTGGCTTTAAAATTATTTATATACTCATTACAAGACATACTGTATTTTATTTTGATAACGAACAATCAAAATATATACCCCTCCCCCCAAAAAAATATCAAAATAAATATTCTCACATTAAATTCAATGGCTGATAGCATAAATATATTCTACAATTTTTTAAAATCGGAATATTTTCTATAATCTATTATTTGCTGGTATGTATGGATGAAAATGATGATTTCTGTATTTATTCTCAATTTTATGATTGATACAATTTTTATAATAAGAATTATTATTTTCGGAGGAATGAATATTTCCATAAATATGAGATTATCTAAAAATAAAATTTTACTTATTTTTAACAAAACTATCCTTATATATATATTTTTTGGCAAATTTAATAATAATAATAATAATAATAATAATAATAATAATAATAATAATAATAATAATAATAATAATAATAATAATAATACATTATGATTATTTTGTTTATTCTATTTCATCTGTACTCCGTTTAATTGCTGTAATTATCAATCATACAAATGTCTAATTCGTTTTATTCCAGTTTTATCATCACTAGTTTTACTCACGTGCGATGTACGAGAGACGATACTCCGTCTGTCCCACGAATCTTGATATATTTATTTTCTGTATGAGAAGTAAGGAGTTGTAGATTAGTGTTTTAAGTGTATAGGTAATAAAGTAGAAGTGTGTAGGTAATAAAGTAGAAAAGTGATAATTAAGTATAATTGAGAACCCTTATTTTTTTAGCTAATTGTTACTATATTTAGAAATGCATCAAGATTCGTGGAACAGACAAAAAATGAATATGTATCAAGATTCGTGTGACGGGGGGAGTATTTTTTTTTTTTTTTGCTCCTTCTTTCAAATATTATGGTGAATGTTGTTATAATAGGACAAATAAGTGTTTGAAATGATTTCTCTTATTAGAACTTCATATGATTTAAGCAATATATACTATACTAAAGGAGATCGATAGATGGATAACCATCATTATCACTACCATTTGTTAAATCTCTAATACCTATAAAATTCAAATATTTTATTTATATTTACTGAACATGTGTGTTCATTTTATAAAAAAAAAACAAATTATTTTCATTAAAACTCGTGTCGTTCGCTTTTAGAATTATTTTTGGTGGACGGAGGGAGTATGTTATTACATATTTTATTTAAAAAAATTATATGTGTAATATAACTGTTACCTATAAAATATTTAAGAGATTAAAAATTACTAATGCAATAAATTACAGTGCTATGATTATGTTATAATTAATTTGTTGGAATTTTAATTGATACACAATCATAATGGTTATTTAATCTTAAATTTCAAATATTTTACATATGTTGATTAAATATTCAAGAAAGAATAAATAAATATCTTAAAGTCTATTTTAATCATAAATGTTACCAACATAAATATTTAAATAATATTGTAAATATTTATTGAACAATTTATTTACATTTATCCGTATGACTAATAAGCATAAAATATTTAAAAGATAAAAAATTAACTAATACTCCCTCCGTCCCACCGAAAGTTGTGCACTTCTTTTAGGCACGAGATTTAAGGAGAATAAGATTGTAGTGTAAAAGTGTGTAAATGTGTGTGGGGCCTCATTGTTTGTAGTGTAAAATTATTACCAAAAAAGGAAATGCACCACTTTCGGTGGGATAACCCAAAAAGGAATACGCACCACTTTCAGTAGGACGGAGGGAGTACTTAATTGGGACAACATGAAAAATTATAACAAAAAAATATTTCATATAATCTTAAATAGACGAAAATAAAAAATAAATAAATAAAAAAATTAAAGAAACAATTATTTCTAAAAATAGTAAGGTGATTTTGGCGGAAAACATAATTTACAATTTTTGTAAGTGGTTGAGATATTATATATATATATATATATATAGATTTCGTTCCCAAATCTACTTCATTCTCATCCAAATTCATTTATGTATATCAGCCATCATTTAAAATAGGGATATTTGCCGTAAAATACACGAACTTTCAATAAATTATGGTTTTTCTCATAATCTTTAAAATTTGAAAAAAATATATCATCTTTCGATCTTTTATTTTTATTTTTTCACATGGATATGAAATACCCCAAATAGAAATTGATTTTAGGACTTTTGATTTAGATTTTTTGATACTTAAGCGTGAGGGATTTTTAATTCACATTTATCACTCTCACCATGACCCGCATTTTGACCCAAATTGTGTAAATTACACTATTTTGAGTGCGAGTGCAACCCGATTGTACGATACACATGGTTGTACCAATGACCGTCTCTTTTTTTATTCGGACATTTCAATTCAATGGGTCACTTTTTAAAATAGAAAATCAATACATAGCAAACAATCTTACATAACTCATTATTTATACAATATGCCACTATGGTCTACACATAATTACCACTCTTCTCTTTATTTTATTTTTTTCATTTCTCACTCCTATTTTTTGACAAATATATCCTCAAAAGAGTTACTTACTTTTTAAATTTTATTATAAACTATTCATTTCTTAACATTCATACTCAAGCCTTGTGATCTGTTGAATTGGGACGAATGAAGTCTAAAATATTTCATTTTTATCATATTTAAAACTTTTACATACTATGTTTTATTTTAAATAACTCATTTTATATCTATCATATGATCATATATTATATAGATTCGGTAGATCGAATTAATATTAATTGATTTAGTTTAATTTGATCAAAAAATGACCAAAAAACTTTTTCTCATTAAATGAATTATTTTTCCAATATAATTTGATAAACTAAATAGTTTATTTCTAACACTATTTAATAATATTTTTTCTACATCATTCTCAATTCTAGATTTTTTTGTTTTGATTTTTACAATTTTTAATTTTGAATATCGTATTGGTTTTTTTTTAAAAGATTTTTACAATGCTTGTTACTATCTCTCACATTTATAGATTGACTAATCTAGTAACTTATAGTTTAGCTCAGTTCGTTAGATATAGTTCTCGATCTATGTGTTGGATGCTGATTTTTCGAATTGGCTCAGGATTCAGGAATATTGTAGCTGTCTATAATTCTTGATTATTGCAATAGAACATACATTTTCTATTTAAGCAATTGTGTTGTAACTTCTAATCGTTTGCACATTTTCGATTTAAGCAATTCTTGATTGTTGTTATAGAACAATCATTTTTAATTTACATTCCCTTTGTTTGTAGAAAATAGTCCTTTATATTCCCTTTGTTTGTAGAAAATAGTCTTATAAAATATGAAATATCAAACGTTAAGGGTAGTATGGATAGTATTTTATTAATTGAAGTGTGAGTGAAAAAATATACTCATCTTTGTAGACAACTAGTATGCTCTCCCGTGCGATGCACGGTGAGCGTTGAAATTAAACGATATATTAAAAAAAATAAATATAAATATAAATATTAAATAAAATTAAAATCAAAATATAAGCAAATAAAACATATATTTTAAAATAAAATAAAATAATTAGCATCAATTACCCAATAAAAATTTGAATTTGAATTTGTATAAAGTGTAATGATAATTATAGTTATTAAATATTAAAAGTTATTTGATAATGAAAATGAGCATTTCACCTTATTGATATAGGGTATTACGCATCATAATAAATAAATAAATATTTTCATACACAAACATAAACAAAAAGTCATATTTGAAATTATATTTTAATATATATATATAACTAATTATATATGTCTGCCCTTGCAATGCGCAGTGGACATCTAAATAAAACGACATTTTATATAATCTTAACTTATTCATTTGTAGTTATTTTTGTATAGTTTATATTAGTATATGTAAATTTTGATAGTAACAATATTTTCAAACTAAGTACAACAATTAACAAACTTGAATATTAAGTATAATCTTCATTATATTTTTTTTATTTAAGCATGAATTAAAACTTTTTTGAGGTAAGCATGGATTAAAACATAGTAGCATTAAAATGATTAAAAAAAGTTAAGATCTAAAGAAATACAAACAACATTATATTTTACGATAATATACCACAATATATTGTCTGTAAAGAAAACACATTTCAATTGAAATAATAGAAGCCCACTAAAACCAATTCATTTCTTTTTTTCTGTTTTCTCGGCCCATCATTTATTTTTATTTTGGAAAATTTATAGTACTACTATATTACTAATTTAATGTTTAAAGGAGAACTATTAATTAAATTAATAGTAATAAAGCGATCTATTGCATATATTATAATAAATCCACATCCAAATACTGTAAAACTATGCAGAGAAATGTCGGACCTAGTACTATTTAAACAAAAATTGGTTGGTCTTAAATAGTATAAGCCCATTTGAAGGTTATTGATGATATTTTCAGCAAATGCAAAAAAGACAGGTACATTCAACTTCTTCTTTAGCTGAATTCTCCACCGAATAGCCCTCGTAATCCTCTGAAACTCACATGTGTAAGCCCCCATCTCAATCAAAGCAGCTCTGCCCTTCAATTTTAACATATACAAACCAAATGTAATATTGTAGAAACCAAAGTGGAAAAGAAAATGAGAGAAAAAGAAGTAAAAACTATACCTAATATCTTCCTCCATGCAAACTATCAATCAATCTCAAACAGTTACAAAATAAAAATTATCTTCTCTACATTCGACTGTTGCCTAGCAGCTGGCCAACTAAGTTAGTCACCTGCCAATATTTTGAAGCACCAGGTCAATGCAGTTGTTTTTCCCATATTTAACTCAAGCTTCCTTGTGTACTTGTTCTCGATGAACTTGCCGAAACACTTGTGTGTAAGCTTGTTAAACATATCCACCCTGTATTCCATCTCCTTCTCCATCATCTCAATAATCTATTCTCTTTCATGAGCAGATGGGGCATTGCCGGCAGCCATTAGAGATCTGAGACGGAGATAGTGTGAGAGAAAATAAGATCAAAATCCCTTTAATTACTATTTCAAAATATTGAAGAGGTATCTTCAAATCTTTAATATTAAAGCACATGTAATTTCAACTAAAAAGAATTCAAGATATACTCTTTCTATATATAGATAGACAGTAGTTAAAAGCATCATTTGTCGTAATCTCACAACATCAAAAGCACAAGCAACCGATCTTTCAAGCTTTCACAATCGTTCATTAACTGGCGAAGGTCCACCATTAGCAGTTGAAAGAAATGAAATTCAAGTATATACTAAGTGAAGTTTACGATAGTTATGAAATTGCAAGAAAGAATGAGTCTCAAAGGACTAATCATAGTATCTCAAATATATTTACAAACATTATGCAAGTAGATATTAAGAAGCTAGCCTCATCATCTTCAACTCTTGCCTTGGTAAATGCAAATATTCTTGGAGTAGATTGGCCCAAGCCATGTATATTAACAAATAGAATAAACTCAAATCAAGATTCATCTCCACATGATTAAACTATTGCAAAATTAGATTTATTTAACAATAACTTACCACCCACCAATCATAACTTCAAACATTGTTGCAAATTCTAGCTAGCTATATCTCTGTGTAATTATGAATAAATCAACCCTCTCTTTCTATTAGCTCCTGTAGCTATGGGCAATCTTTTTTTCCTGGTATGAAAAAAGTAACTTCTATTATCAAATGAGAAAAACATTATAGAAAAACATATTAAAATAAATAGCTCCAAGTCCCATATTTTTTCGAAATTCACTCTTATGTAATTGATCCTATAGCACACCTTGAGGGGTGCGGAGTAAGCATGCAATGCCCTCGGTTCGATCGCCTACAAACACCAACAATGTTTGAATTGGGCTATAGTCTGCAATCATAAATACGTATGTTATTAATTGGAGGTGCAAAGATATGAAAAATAAGAACATCCTACAAATGATATTTCATCTGCTTGTTCAGCAATATTTCCAACATGACATATTTTCTTGGATTTTTCAAAGAGCTTAGCTGATCTTGGATTCAAACACAAATGTTGCCAGTAATGCAAGAAATTTGTCAACTAATGTAAGAAAATACATACTCAAGTAAATCAGAAATACAAACTAAGATAATGGCTTCACAAATATGATCTAAGAATTGACAAATATGATGTTGAATGTGAGAACTTTAGTGTCAAAAATTTAAAATCAGAAAGACCTCAATCCATGATGTGTATAAATACCTTTATTTACACTTTCAGAACATATGACAGCTTAACTTGCCACATATAGAATGAAAATTTTGATAAATAATCAAAAAAATATGTTATGGGATTGTATCAATTACATCAAATTGTTTGGACAAACTGAATAAGAAAAATCATCAGATTCAACAAAATAAAAGATGATTATGTGTTGGAAAATATTAACACCAGTTCACTTGGAAGATATAACTTACGACAATTGATATCTTTATCAATGGTCTTCCACTTCAATCCCCTATGCTCCACTCTTGTAAAGATATGTAAATCGCCATCTGTACATATTTCAATTGACCATAAAATAGTAGTTCCAAATTCTCATAGGTAAACATTACACCACACATTTCACATTAAAAAATTAATTCTGAATGCTTTAGCAGGCATGATAAATTGCAATTGTTTCGACCGAAATTCACAAGCAAATATACGAAGCCACAATTATAAATCAAATCGTAAGATGTAAGAAAGCCAAGAAAGTCCTCTCCATATACATGTAGCAGAAATCAAAATCTTAATTCTAAAAACAAATTGCGGGATATAAGCATCGGTGTGCGAAATTCTTCCAACCTCACCAAGGAACCCTTCCAACCAGATTAGAACCATCGAGAATAGTCGTTAAACAGTGCTTCAAATTCGAAAACAATTGCAGAAAAAATGAATAGCAGTTGGAGAATCGATATGCTTAAGAGAAATAGTAGTCGTTCCAAATATATTGTGACAGAACCGTGAGAAAAGAGAGAGATAAAATCGGTGAGATAACCGTCTTAGTGTGGGAGAGAGAAAATTGGTGTAGCTAGAAAAAGTGCGAGAGATAATTTTTGTGGGGAAAAGTTAACTGCTGAAAACATATGGTTTACAAAGGGGAGGAATAACAGCACAAAGACAGGAGCCGCACACTATAATAAACAGATAGTGAATATGGTTTGCCTAACCATTTTCTTCCATATCCATATTCTTTATCTTCTTACGATTTAGAATCTTGACAGCAACTTTGTGCCCTGTCAATGCATGTTCAGCAATTTTAACTTTGCCAAATGAACCAATCCCAAGAGTCTTCCCAAGTTTGTAGTTCCGTAAGAAAGAATCCACATTGTTGCCATCTTGGTTTAATCCATCCATAATCCTAAAATGACACAAGTTCAGATATTTGAAGCAGTGTGTATAGATAAAGCCATGCATACGACCTTAATTCATAAACCACGTCTCAAGAAAGCAACAACTATGTTAAGATTGATAGCAGCAAGTAACTATCCTTAATAACATTACTATGGGCAAAGAAATCAAGCAAAATTGGCAATAGAAAGAGACGTCACAATAAACCATTAAGTAAATTCATGTGTCCAGAATCCATCTCCTTGATAGCAAAAATTACAAATTATAAGCACATAAGAATCAATCATTAGAGGTATATA
Source organism: Salvia miltiorrhiza (assembly GCF_028751815.1). Lineage (NCBI taxonomy): Eukaryota > Viridiplantae > Streptophyta > Magnoliopsida > Lamiales > Lamiaceae > Salvia > Salvia miltiorrhiza. The sequence continues at coordinate 51,166,986 of NC_080391.1, forward strand.
TGGACACTTCAAGGAGCAGAATACATATGTAAAACACTATTCTTTCAACTTTATGTTCTAAAATCATTAAAACATTAGTCCAACAGTTATGTGTGAAGAGTGAAACACCACTAAAAAGAGCACTAAAATAAAAGAGATAATATAATCCTTGAACCATAGCTGCCACTGCACCAGAGAAATACACGAACATGGCACCCTTACAATCGACGAATCCGCCACACATGGAGGGCTGCATCAGCCGAAGTTCTACGTTGCAGTATTTCAAGATGATAAACATTGAACCACCATGTTTGATGTTGGTTGTTTTCAAACCAAAATCTGATCTTGATTTTAAAAACCCAATTTCAAAATTTCAATTTAAATTTTAATAACACACGAAAATATTGAAATTGAAATTAGTACCAGCACTTTTAGAAACACTTCTCTAATTTTCTGATGCAGTGGCCCTCAATGTCTGTACAGACACACACTCACATGTGAATTCAAATATGTTGAATAAGAGATTAAGAATAGAAACAGAGAAAGAGAGCGAGCGAGAGAGAGAGAGAGGAAGAAACTGATTGGTTTTGCTTTTACCATTTTGGGCGACGTTGGTCTGAGGCGGCGGCGTTAGGGCGGCGACTGACGACCGAGAAATGGCGACCGAGTTTTCGATTGAGTTTGGTGAGCGATGGAACAGCGAGGAGCGGTTACGGAATCTGGAAAAAAGTTGACGAAAGGGGTTTCAGAAATTAGGAATTTTTCTTTAAAATCATGGGAGAAGAATCAAATCATAAAGAATAGAAACAGAGAGAGAGATGAAGAAACTAATTGGTTTTGCTTTTACCATTTTGGGCAATGTTGGTATGAGGCGGTGGCGCTAGGGCGACAGTTGAAGAACCGAGAAACGACGGCCGAATCTTCGATTAAGTTTGGTGAGCAATGGATCGGCGAGAAGCGGTTATGGAATCCGAAATAGAAGAGAGTTGATGAAAAGAGTTTCAGATGTTGAGTTGTGGGAGAAAAGAATCCAATCGTGCTTAATAAGAATTAGTGCTCGTTTGGTTCAAGTAGAGGAATGGAAAGAGAATGGAATCAAATAAAGGAGTGGAATGGTAACAATAACCATTACTTTTATTGAGTGTTTGGTTTAACAATGGAAATGAATCATTAGTAAGGGAATCCCTTTCTTTTGTTTCCCCTCTATTTTGAGGGGTAACAAATTGGGTGATTGGGTTACCCTTGAGTAAGGGTAATGATTATCTCATTACCCAAACCAAACAACAAGTAATGGATTCAATTACTTGATTCCCTTTCCAACCTCTAAAAACACCCAACCAAACGTGGGCTTAGAGAGAACGTGTGAGAGATAAAATATGGCACTAAAATTTTGCCGTCAAACTGGTGTTTTATATAATATATAGATATGTGATAGAAAAAAATAAATAAGTTGATATTTGAAAGATAATAATATAATATTATAGGATTGTGTTTATAAATAAAAAATGACTATTTTTGTTAATGTATTAGAATGACGGAGTGAACTATTTTATAGCAGACTGTAGCCACACGAATTTCAATTGGTGATAAAGGTGTTGTGAGTCAGTCCACTGGTGATAAAGTGTAGTAAATATAGAATATAAAAGGGGTTATTGCCGAAAAATACATGTAGTTTGTCAATTTTCTGGTTTATAACATGACTTTATAATTTGACCAAAAAATACATCAATTTTCAATTTAATTGCAATTATAACATGACTTTATAGTCTGACAAGAAAATTCACCAAGTTTCAATTTATTCTCAATTATTACATGACCTTATTTAGATTATTTTTCATCATAGATGTATTAATATTTATTGTATTTAGATTAAATTGTTATGTATAAAATATTGTTAATTAATTGATTAATTTTTATAAAACATATATATATATATATATATATATATCAAGATATTATATTGATGGTTTAAATATATATATATATATATATATATATATACATCTATATATATCTACATTTACAACACACAAATGCGCGCGCGCGCCCACACACACACACATATATATATATATATATATATATATATATTTAATTTTAATATTCTAATAATATATTACATATATAATAAGTATTTATTTATTTAAATTATGAAATTATAAAATATTAGGACCAATAAATAATTTAGGTACATATATAATAGAAACTATGTTAAAAAGTAAATAATATTATATATTATTTACATATAGATGTATATTTATCAAATATATATGTGTGTGTGTGTATATATATATAGTATATTGTGAGATGAAAATAAAATTAAAAATATTTAATATATTAAACTTTGATATTATTATGCTACTAAATTAATTACAAGGTCATGTTATAATTGAGAATAAATTGAAATTTGGTGTATTTTCTTGTCAGACTATAAAGTCATGTTATAATTGAGATTAAATTGAAAATTGATGTATTTTCTGGTCAAATTATAAAGTCATGTTATAAACCAGAAAATTGACAAACTACATGTATTTTATGGCAATAACCCCAATATAAAATGATAAAGGTGTTTTAAGGTGAGTCCATTAGTGACAAAGGATAGTAAATATAGAAAAAGAAAAAGAGTAAAAAAGTACAAAAAGCAGAATATGACTTTAATTTGTGGACGGAGGGAGTATTCAAGAGCTCAAGAGTTGAACATAAATTCTCTACGAATTCTCTCCAACATTCAAGGCGTTCTTCAAGGTGTTCTGACGAAGTTTTTCGGTGGAATCTTCTTAAAGTTGGCGTTGATCCGGAAACAAGGCGAGAGTCATCCTCCACGTAGGCATTATAAAGCTCGAAGCTCGATGCATACTTTGGACGCAAGGCGAAGCCCTCCACATCGGTGTATACTTTGGAAGCAAGACGTAAGTCATCCACGTCGGCATATACTTTGGAATTAAAGATCAAGTCAAGCTCAACATATACTTGGGAAACAAGACGAAGTCCTCCATGTCAACGTTATAAAGCTCAAAGCTCAACGTATACTTAGAAACACGACAAAGTTCTCCATGTCAACGTCATAAAGCTCAAAGATCAAGTCCAAGAAGATCAGATGCATATTCTTCCAACAAATTTGAAGGACTACTCAAAGATTATCCAATAATTAACTTGAAGAGAAAAATCAAAGGATCAAACCGAGATAGCGACCCGCACAAATACATTTGATCTACAAATATTAAAATTGTACGCAATTTTATATTTATTAAATTAAATATATAAATTTGTGTTTACACAGACGAAAGTGGGAGTATTTTTTTTTTTTTAATATTGGAATCAATTTTTTCAGTGACTATCTTTGACAATAATACCTATATAAAATAACATTTCTATCCTTCCAACTCAACAAAATATTCACCTTTCTAATTGGTTGAGCGGTTCAAATTAATATCGTTTAATTTAATTTGATCAAAGAAATAATTTATTTTTTCAATCTAATTTTGTCAAATCATTTCCGACACTATCTAATAAATTATTTTCTACATTCGTTTTGAATCCTAGGTTTTTAATTTTTAATTTTCTAAATTATTTAAGTTTGAATCCCACCATTTTTCTCTTGAGACTTTATCAATGCAAGACTTATACAAGAGGACCATATGAATTCTTTCAAATGACTCGTGCGTGTAGCTATTGCATGTTTCGTGTATTTATGTAAAATTAATTTCAAAACTTAGTAAAATACTCAAACAGGAAATATAGTTTGAGAATTGCATTAAATAAAAGATGCAGCAAATAGGTGCGCCTATAAACAGCTTTTGTGGCAATTGGGCCGAGTGAGACCATTTTACTTATATAGTGGATTTTGGATTATTATTTTTTGAATTCACATTTATACTTTCCGTAGCCCTAGTTACCCACCATTCCTCTTTCTTTCTTTTTCTCTTCTCTTTCTTCCTTTCTCTCTTTGTGTTTGTAACACCTCATTTCGCTACATTGTCTGCGAAAAATGTTTGGAATCCAAAAGATCGGTGTGGCAACTGTTGTTGAAGAAGATAATTCGGCATGTGCGGCATTGGAAATAAGGTAACTTTAAGACTTTTTTTTCTAATCAAATAATACTTCAACTGTTCACAAAAAATATACTAAATTCAATATAGTATGAGTTTTGATTAAGGATGGCAGTGGATCTTGGACCCGGTCCAGATTCAACCCGTGGATCCGTTTTATTTAGTATGTATTTTTTATATTTTATATTTAGTTTACTAATAATATTAACTAAATTAAAAATAATAAATAAATTATATTCAAAAGAATAAAAACTAAAAGTAATTAGATAAAAGTATTTTGTGTTATATTTTTCATGATGGAAATTAGATGTTGTTGATTTTGTGAATTTTTTTTAATTTAATTTAAAAATAGTAGATCCATGGATCTGGACCCGTGGACCCGCGGATCTGACGGATTTGGATTTGGATCCGGATCCAAAATTTTCAGATCCACGAATATGGATTTGGATCTGGTATATGAAAACGGATCTGAATCTGATATTGGCTAGACCCGGTCCAGATTCGGCCCGTTGCCATCCCTAGTTTTGATAAAATAGTTGAGTGGATTGAGGATCCCATTTTGTTATGATTGGAAAATTTACCAAAAATAAAATGGATATATTTTATGTGGGTGAATGAAAATGTACTAAAATAATCGTATACTAAGTAATGTAAACAAAAAATTTGTCATTGTTTAACTAGTGTAATAAATGACCCTAATATATCGTTTAGTTTGTAACGTAAACGAGTAATTTTTAATTTATTTAACTTAAATAAATTAAAAATTACTCGTTTACGTTACATACTAAACGAAATATTTGTGTTGTTTATTACAATAGTTAAATAGTAACAAGTTTTTTGCTTACATTACTTAGTAAACGAGTACTTTAGTACATTAGTTAAACGATATGTTCGGGTTGTTTATTGGGTGTTTTTAGTGCTCCTAATAACTGCTGGCTATTAATTATTACAAAATAATTATATGCTTTAATCTTAATATACCAATTAATGTTGGAAAATAATTATATGCTTTAATCTTAATATACCAATTGCCGGGGAAAATTGGCTATTATTATTACAAAATAATTAATATACCAATTAACAATGAAAATTTTTTCTAAGTGTTGGAAGCATTTTTCTATTTTCAACAGGGGTTTATGCGCAATTATTGAAACACTAACATGGGGGTTATTCTCCAGATGAAGACTACGAGATGGAGGCGTGCTCCGATTCCGCCTCGGAATCGTTCGCCGATTCAGAAGCTTCCTCCGCCAAACTAGGAGATGATGCCACTGCCCAAAAGTTCCCCGTAGAGTTCTCGGACCCCACTGAAATCGAGGAACTACTCAACTTTCTCGACGAGGCATTGTGCAAAGCAGTCAACATACGTCGACGAAAGAATTTTCTCACAGGTAAAACCCTAGACCTTGCCTCTATTGAGCGTCTAGGTGTCAAGGACCGTTTTGTCGCATATTTTGAACGAATTGGTTGGTCGTGGTTGCTTTGTGAGTCGTCGCATCCGGTATATCAAGAACTTGCTTTAGAATTTTTCTCTACGTTCAAATTTGTTGATACCGCTGATCTGGATAAGAAATGCATTTCATTTCGACTTTTCAACATGCATCATGATCTGTCTTTAAGTGAATGGTCGGTCAAGTTGGGAATTTGTACGTTGGAGGAGGTTGTAGAGCATGATTTTAGGGCTGCATATTGTGGTTTGGATACTGTGGAGTCAGATGTGGGGAATGCGGGGCGGTCATGGGCCTTACTTGCTCGGTCGGGAGCATCGCCGTTCGATGCGTCCCGGTCATCTGTATGCGAGGTAGTAGATCCGGTGTTGAGGATGTCACCTTTTTCTGTGTTATAACTTGACTGGTCGGTCGACTAGTTTTTCCAAAGTTAGTGGTGTCGATTTGTTCTTTTTGAGATGCATGCATGAGGGACTGAAGGTAAATCTAGGCTATTGGATAGCGTCGAGCATGCATCATATAAGCACGCACCCTACACGCCACCTCACTCTATGCCATTTTCTGGGTACATTCATTGCACGTAACCTTGATCTTACTGCTCATTCCTCTATGACTCTGTGCAAGGGACCAACCCGTTTTGATCTTGACATCCTGGCCACCGCCCGAGTTTTTTTACTTTAACTCGAATGGCGAGCCTCGCTTTTATGAGCCGGGGGAGAACCCCCCGAGCATTGGTGTCCCTGCAGTTCCAGCTTCGCTAGAGGCTTTGACTTTGGATATACAGAGCTTGAGGGATGAGTTCGGGCAGTTTAGAGCCGAGGTGACGCAACAGTTGGCGCGGATGGACGGGCACGTGGCAGCCCTGCAGGAGAGCATCGCCAACTTGAGCGCCACGATCAGACAGGAGCTGCGGCGGCAGCGCGCTCGGTGATTCCCTTCCTTTTTCTGTTCTTTTTTTATTGTTCTTGTGTTGTTTTTTTTTCTGTTTTGTGTGTTGTTCTGTGTTTTCGTTGTCCCTTACTTATACTTTATTTTGTTTGCTTGAGGGCAAGCAAAATCTAAGTGTGAGGGGGCGTCTTTGAGTATTTGTTTTGTTGAGTCAGTTTATGTTGAGTTTTGCGAGTCTTCTGGCCAAGTAATTGATAAGTTCAGTTGTCGGAACATGCTGTTAGATTTGAATATGTGTGATAACTTGATCTTTTTCTACTTAAGAATTGTGAACTTGTGATTGACAGTGTGTGTTTTTATTAAATGATGTCTGGAATGACAAAATAAGGGCGATGAGTGAATCTAAACTACACATAAGTGAGGTATTGAGCCTATTTGGTGGACGTCGCTAACCACCAAATAATTCCTGCGGAATTACCAAAATAAATTAATATATTGGTAAGCAGGGTCGATCCCACAGAGAGCAGTTAAAATTCATTCAAATCCCTAAATCTATAAAAAACGGTGATGCCACCACGCCTTAATTTTAAAATGAGTTAATTAAACTAAAAATGCAGAATTAAATCAAATAAAATACGCTTGAAGTAAATATATGAAAAGGGTAATTCGGTTCAAATAAATCCACTCTAATTCAACTCTGATCCTTGACGCAATAATTGTCACAGCCCGCCCTAACTAAGGATAGTTAAGCCGAGTGATCTACGACTAGGGATGGGGTTAAAGAAGAAGGGGAAGAAAAGGGGCGTCATTTATAGCCGTAAAACTTACTCATCTTAATAAAACTCGTCATTTTTATTCATGAATACTCAATTGAAAAATAGTCTATGAAAGACAGCATAAAACTTAATTAATATCATTAATCAAGTTATACATCATATGAAACCATTCTCTTAAGACTCAAAGTATGACATAACATACTATAACATCAACAACATCTTGCAGCGGAAAGTAGCTAGACATATGTATGAAGACATATTCTAGACAGGTTAACTATTTATTAACAACCCTGGAGACTCCGCTCATTGCAGCACCATCATCACATCAGCTCAACCTGCACATTTAGAAAACATATGCAGGGCTGAGTACAAAAGCACTCAGTGGGCACGTATGCCTAGGTATAAAAATACATGCTTCAAAACTGTAAATTGTCATGCCATCATAAACAGTACAGCAAGGGAGTTTTTCGCTAAAAAGGCCCAAGCTTACTAAGTTCATTTGTGATTCTTAAAGTACGTCTGCAGACTAAGTTCTCTTGTAATCTATCATATCTGGAACTGTGTGCCGGAGAGGTGGCCACCTCTCACGGTCACTTGACCGGCCAACCCGCTAGATGACTCACGGTCACTGGTGTACACTAGTCCTGGCAGGATAGCTATCAACTGCTCAGGACCCGAATTCGATTGCATCATTGGCAAAGCCAAAGCAGATAGATATCATACTAAAATTTAAACATTTTATGGCAAGACAATACTTGAAATAACTTTAACTCAAAGATTTTGTCATGAAATAACTTGCTTGAACGTAACATTTAAACTCATTTGATATATATATGAAACTGAAATTAACAGTTAGATCATCTCATGCATTCATTCGTATAAGAGGCCTACGACACGCAGGGGATCTCTATATACGTATAGTAAAAGTAATGCCCACCTGATTGCAGTGTTTTGCTACTTAAGACAATGATTCTCTTTCCTTAGCGCGATAGGTTACTCAGACGCTTTTGTTTATTTGAACCTTTGATAACACGAAAACATGTGTTCGAGTGAATAATAGAAAAGATAACAACAAATGCAGTGAATCACTATTCACTCATTTCTCTAACTACCCATATTTCCTTAAACAACTATATCTAACTCATATACAATCGTTCTTCCTTTATCAAAATATTTCATGTACCTTTGAGGATGTAGGAAATTCCATTTTATATTATTCATTTATTTATCTATTATAAATAAAGAATAATTCTATAAACATAAAACGTTTTCCTTTTCCCCATTTAATAATGCCAATCACCAATATATATATATATACATCAATAGCTCATTTATAATCTAAAAGTGATATTTTATCAACAATAAAACTTTAAAATCCTTAATAGGAATTATTTTGAATCATTTCCATCTCAACAAAACTGTATAGATTCAACTTCAACTAATAAACTGCTTTTACTCCGAACTCGTATGGAGTCGAATTTTATATCAATAGAAACCTCTTTGAGTCTAGTTTAATTGAAAAAAAAGTATGTTGAAAAACTCCAAGTAGTTTAAGAGATATAGCGATTTTCCCATCGCCTACCAGATTCGGCAGTTTCTGCCAACTGAAAGTCCAGATTTTTGAAAAAATAGAAAACGTTACCTGAATGAGCTCAAATTTTATATGTAGATAGCTAACACATATATCTTCATACAATAAAAATTTTAGAGCTAAATATCAACATATGGTTACTGAAATAATTACCCTAATCATCTGCCTCACGACAGTTTCAGCAGATACTGGCAGTAGACTTCTCAAATTTTAAAAGGGTAGTAAACGAAGTTCAAATAACATGAAACTTTGAACAAATATTCACCACACTCCCATCTATACCCCAGAAATTTCCCATAATATAATAGAAACGGGAATGCATCGAAATAAGGGCGTCAACTTACCCTTGTCCAAGTGAGCACTAATGGAAGTTGTCCGTCGGGGGTTTTCCGGTCGTCGTTCCGCGATGGTGTTTAGCCGCGAAGGTCTACTACTTAGTTTTCCTCGTGCGAGGTAGATCAGGCTACACAACGGTGGTTTCTCGATCCTTTTTCGTCATAAGGATAGTGAGAAACGAAGGCCGTAAGTTGGCCGGTGGCTAAGTCGGGAATTCGACGTTGGCCGCCGAAGGATATTGCGGCCTTTGGTCAGGAAAATATAGAGAAGGCTTCGGCATTTCGATTGTTGGGTTTGGTAGCCTGAAGATGGAGGAACGAGTACACGTTCTCGGTTCAGAGCCTAGTGGCCGGTCGGCGAAGAAACAGCCCGGCGAAGGGAGCTCACTTGAGCTCTTGCAAGTAAGAAATTTAAAAAAAATTCTTCTAAACTCTCTCTTGCCTCACACCTCTTGCTGCACTTCTATTTAACAAAGGGAGAAAAAAAATACAGTGTTTACAACACTCACAACACTCAACTCACAACCCGTTATACCCCGAGAAAATTTCTATCTAATTTTCTCACACCAAAAGCTTCTAACTAAGCTTTTGTCTCAAACCCTCAAACTCTCGTATTTGAGATTTTACTTCAACTTACTCTTGCTCTCTCTAACAGAAAGAAGTATTTTCTGCTTTGGTGTGTTTTTAAACTGCTGCGAATCCTAGCAATTTATAGGCAAAACTGGAATAGTGTTACTGTAGCAAAGGTTGAAAAAATCATGTAGCAAAACTGGAATACGTGAAAGTCCAAAGCAGCCAAAATTTTCTGCAAACCACCAACTTTTTTTTGACAAATTGTTAGCACCAACATTTTGACTAACAAGGGAATAGTGTAGGAATTGATGTGTTGGATGAAAAATCGAGACATACGTGTAGTGCCGTGATCTAGTTTCTCCTAGTTCCTGTAATAATTCTCCAATTCTCGTTTAATAAATACTCGTCGTATTTATATAAATTAAATCCTCAATCTTGAGATTTAATACGTGAAAGTCGAAATTAATTCGCGACTTAGTACTAAACATATAAAGCGTGAAATAATAAAATTATTATTAACATAAACTCGAGTTATAATTCTAGCAATTCGATTTAAATAACACGATTTATGAAATCGGTTATAAATCTAAAATTTCTAATACTATTGATTAAATCAATCAACTGGTAATGCAAGGTCTCAAACATGTAGCTAAACCAATAATTTAATTATTGGTTTGATTCATGATTGAATATTAAATCGCAGCTCTGTATCTCTTATACAGACTTTTGCTGAAATAATATTATCTGAATAAAATAGTCACAATAAATAATTAAAAGAATTTTATAACTAATGCACATGTTTAATCTAATATATATTTAAAAGAGCGGGGCATTACATACTACCCCCCTTAAAATAAATTTCGTCCCGAAATTTGCATACCTGGTATTCTAGCTTGTGATACTAGTCATTCGTTTCATTCATCTCTTTTGTAGCCTTTTCCATCCTGTGATGGTTCCACTACATGACGAGAACAATATTATTGCCTCGTAACACTTGAACCTTGCAATCTAGTCACTAAACTGATTTCTCTTAAGCCCTGAGCTTGGACTATCTCATCTTTCTTAATCACATACTTTCTTAACTGCGAGACGTAATATTCAGTGTATACATCCAAAATCCTCCACTAACCATTAGTGCACTATTCCTGACTTTCGTGAATCCTTTCGTTTTTATTATTCTTGAGGCGAGACACATTTTCTCACCAATATCCATTTTCATTTCGTGCTTTCATAATCCTTTCTTGCAATTCACACTTAACTATTGATGCAACTACACAGCTTGATATTGTCTCCGGATGGTGAACAATTACTAAACCGAATGAGGCAATCACCAATCAGTACTTCATATTTAGTGGTGAAACATCTTATCTTAATTTCCAATTGATGGTACCATCATAAATCTTCACTAATTCGAATCGTCTCTGTTGTCTTACATTGAAATTTCTTTGCTCGAAAAAGCACTTCAAATTCTTGTCAGCTATAAGGACCTCACACTTAACTCCGTAGAGATAGTATCTCCAAATTTCCAACACGTGCACAACCACAACGAGTTCTAAGTCATAAGTCAAGTAATTCAACTTTGGGGCTAATGAGACATAGTGCTCAAGTTCTCTGAAGTTTAAAACAAATACTTGCTTCCTATTGATGGAGCTTTTGACACTTTAGCCGAAGCAATCACCCTTCTAGTGTGAGGTTGTTGGCTTTGAGGTTGGGTTGGATCTTAAGTCTTATTCTAAAGTTCTTTTTCTATTCTCGAATTTTTCTGTTGTTTTCTTCATTCCATTTTCTTTCCTTCACCACATCTTGAGGTGGTGTATATCCAGATTGTGTCGGAGTCTTCCCATTCTCCCTTGGTAGCAGTGATTCGATGGTGAGAGTCTTGCTCGTTGGTTGCTCCTACATAATATTTCTTTGGCTTGGTAGGGGAATTGAATATCTCATGACGCCATTCGTTTGCGAACTCCTTCACGCATTTCTCATAAGTGTCCACCACATTTGGAGCACGTCCTGACATTTTGTTGAAAATCCTATCATACTAGTTATATGCCCTGGTTCTCCACTTGGGATTCCAGAAGTTGCTTTGTTTCTACCGACTATCGGTCAAAAGATAGGTTGATGTTTAGTGTATCTTTCTAACTGTGAGAATATCACCTTCTAGTACTTCGAGAATTGACAGCAAACTAAGTCATTCTAGTCATTACTGTGCTTATCGTGGTAAAATAAGATCTTATTGTGACAACTACATAGTGTGAGTCTATACATTGGGATGACGCCCTACTCAGGATCAAAATCCTAATTGACAATCACCGAGATCTTAGTTATATGGGCTGACCAGACCCAGCACGATGAATCACTCAGTCAAGTGGGAGCTTCGCCCCCAATCATGTCAACTTCTTATCTCTTATAAAGCTCTAAGTCAACTTCTAACTTAAAGCACTTACTAATAAGTGTTTCATCATAAGTTATTGATACCATGAAAGTCCATTCTATGTTGTTCTAGCCAAGCTATCATGACTAACATCATAATCATAAGCAACATAAGTTCTTATGTGAAAAACTTAATCTCACCGCTATTGAAATAGCTCAAGTGAATCCTTAGTCTTAAAGCATTGTCTCTATGTTGTAACATCTCTATGTTAAACATTTCTATTTTACCAGTTTTTACTTAAATCGATCAAGCGGTGCTATCACGATTAACATTCTCAAAGCATTCTTGGGTGGTACTCAAACGGTTTGTAAGAGGACCCATTATTCTAATCGTATAGGCAGCTAGCCTAAAACGACAACATAAAGCTTTTTCATTCATTCATACATACATACTTCTGTTTCTTTTGAAACCTTAACATATATGGACATTTAATGTCCCTTTCATGAAAACTTTGCTTATGCCGGAAAGATTCAAGGAATCTAACTCGACCATACATACATACATACATTGATTCGTTAAGGGCTCGGGTTGTCCCAAACACGAAATACATTCATTGAGTCGTTATGGGTTCGGGTAGTCCCAAACACGACAAAAAGCATTCACATAGCATCGTAAACATAAGGCGCACATTTTCTTGAAAAACTTTCATAACATCTGAAATACATATATGTATATTTTTGAAACTATTATCGTACCTTTGTTGCGGCAGTGTGACTGCGAGCTGAGGGTTACTGACATTCTTAGAAGTCTAGAGATACTATTCTAGACTCGACATCAAAAACTTATGATTATCAGAGACATGAAAGGAAACTTATGCTCTATCTCATATTCTATCTCCTTACTCAACTCTATATAAACTCTCCACTCATCTCAAATCCTTAAGTTCAAGGATAGGTTTCGAGAAAATCATGGTTCCAAGTCTCGATTTGTCTCTCATATAAGGCTCGTCTAATCTCATTCAAACACATAGACAACACAAGCACCTAAGGCCCATAAGAAAAAAAACACAATCAAACATTATCAAAACATGCTTTGTTTTTACACTGACTCAACTTCAAAATCTAACCTGTTCTGACTCCGACACCTCCTGGACTCGAGACTCATACCAAAAGAAAGGTCTTCGAGTCTAGTTTCATATATATAAAAAAAAAGTAGAGTCAAAAACTCCAAGTATTGTAGGAGATATGACTGTTTTACTACAGTCTACCATATTCGGCAGTTTTGAGCAATCTAAAACTTGGATTTTTGAAAAATAGTAAACGTTGTCAAACTGGGCTCAACTTTGGTAGATATATAGATAACCCAATAAGGTTAATATCATAAAAATTTTGAAATCTAGATCACACAGGAAGCCACTGAAATGAATGACTCTTTCTCCTGTTCTCTGAAATTCTCGGTAGTAATGTGCAGTTTAGGTTTTGTATTTTATAAAAATTAGTAAACGAAGTCCAAATGACTTGAAATTTTACCGGTGTGCTTAAGACTCATGTAGGGATTTGCTATAAAATTTTCAAAGCTATTAGACATCTAAAAACCATCGATCACAGTAGGTCAGTAGGCCTACGAAATTCACCAAAATCTCATCTCAAACTCTTAAATGCTCAACCCAACATCCTTCAATGAAAACCAATCAAAGCTCATTTTAAACACATATAGCACTTGAAAACATTCAAGCACATTATAATACTCATCATACTCAATCTTGACTCTCTTCTTACATCATAACCTCAAATCTTAAGTAAAACATTTCAACGAACGCATCATTAAAATTCTCTTCTCATTTTCGTGCTCAAAATTACTCAAATACTCAAACATGATCTCATTCATCATATAAATCATTATACACATATAGATTCCCTTTTATCATGTAAACTAAACTCTAATGAAACTTCATGTATCATCATAAAACTCTTAATAAAACATGACAAACTTTCACATAATGGTCATAAAGCAATTAGACCTCATTTTATCAATCATCGACTTCTCAAAATATGAAAACTCAAAAACTCATACAAACTAAACTAAGTCAAAAATTTCTTAGCCAACAAAAGACTTACTCAAACATAATTATACACTAATATCATGCTCAAATACATATATCTTAAGCCAAAATCACTTAAATAACACATAGGCAAAAAGTCCTGATTTTTATTAAAGTAAACTCTTTGAAATTTAATAAACACACATGATACCTTAATCCATTCATAGATCTATCAATCTTAGCCAATTAATCTCACATATAACCCATCAATTTACAAATTAGAACATAGATACACATATCCCTAATTTTATTAAACTAACTCATATCAAAATCATCAATTGACATCATATACTCAATTTACTCCCTCCTTAGAATAATGTCTACGTTCCACATAGGCATTAAGTGCAAGGTTCTTGTTTTCATCTTTAGTGGTCCTAACTCAAATTCTAATTTAGAAATCATGTGAGAAACTGTAGTAGCTCTTCCTACAGGAGTGATTACTCTCAACTTGGGACTAGCTCGTTTTGGTTCGAGTTTGAAGGTAACATGCTTCAAACACTTAAAGAATGCAAGGCTCCTGTATTAAACAGGATTCTAACTGGTGCATCCAATATCTTGCCCATACTACCTTAAGTCCTGCCTTAAACCAGCACTTAAAACTCAAACATCTCTTCATCAGTATCCATCTTCTGATGAGCGAACGTGATAGCTCACAGAGTTCTCAATTATACTCTACAATCGATTTCTTTCCTTGAATCAAACTTCGATAATAAGTCTCTCGCTGCTTACTGTACTCATCGGTACATATTTCTCAAGAGTAGCCTTGAATTGTTCTCAGGTGTAGTTTACCAGTTGCTCGGGTGTTAAAGTCCTCTGACGTGCCTCTCACTAGTCTTATACATCAAGAGAATCTACTAGGATAACTCAAAAGTTGTAAGAGTTCAACCCTAGAATGACATCAAAACAAATTGTTTCAAGAGACTCAAATGAATGACCAGAGGGTAGAATGAAGTAACTACCAGGTCGAACAAAAATGACCTAGAGTAAGAACCCATCTGGCTTTTCAACCGAAAGTTGAAACACATGGGTTTATAAACCCAAAACACGTCTACTGAGATTTGGATCATGCGGACTGGCCAGGTCCAACATAATCACTCCCCAGTCACACGGGATATACTATCCCGAACTTGGAAATTCTGTGTCTTCTAAACCCTCATAATACTATAACAAAACTTAAGTTGATACCAGCAAGCTAAAAGCTTAAACTCAGGGTCCTATGTTCTAGACTCTTGTTTCGAAAGTTCAATATTTTTCGACTCTCCTCTCATGTTGCGGTGGTGGTGGCGGAGTATTATCCCGCCTATCCTTCACATCACACTCTTGATGATATCTTTGAGGCATTTTTGAAATCACAAAAGGAAAACTCAACTCGACCAACGCTCTAAGCATCCTCGAAACTCAAGTTCAATTTACTAACTCAACTTTAAGGAAACCTTCACGGTCACCTTAACATTCATCTGTAAGGCAATAAGCACTCACGAAATGCTAACAAAAAGACCACTCTGGTCAACCTAATATATCCATCAGTAGAATGCCTCTTTTTAGAGGACTTACATAAAGGGGTTATATAAACCCTACAAAAACCATAGTATCTATCGTAATGTCCCTTCTAAACCGACACCATTAATGGTGCTATGTCTCGGTTTGGACTTCCTACGGTAATTGTTACCAGTTAACTCATCTAGTTGCTACTTTAGCACACTAGGAACATCCATCTATTTAACATCAGTAGGGTACTATATTCGCATGCTTATCTATCAGCATGTCAAAAGCTCAAGTATCAATATCTCCTAAGTAAGTTATATACATCGCAATATAATTGAAACTAATCAAAAACAAGGGTGTACTGCTTATACTCTCAAGATCATCCTTAGCTCTAGCCTACATCGGCTTCTCTTCTCATTCTCATCAACTCTAGCCCTCCTTGGCTACTTCTCATCCTTTCAACCCTAGCCTTCCTTGGCTCTTTCTCATCCTTTCATAGTCTATGAACATGTGTTTGAAAATCTGCTAGGGTAACTCTGTACCACATACTGTACGCCTCATCCTCGTATCCGATCTTCCCTGAGTTCGACCTCACAACAGTCCACTTTCGTGCAGTGCCAACAGTCCTGGCCAACCTATAAGGAGAACTTAAAGGTGACTCTAGGAACTAACTCTACTTGGCTCCAGCAACAGAAATAAACAAAACATAACTTAGCAAAACTCCTACTAAGTAGTACTGTTATCTTAAAACTCAAGCTCAAAACATCTAAATTCTCATCTCGTCCCATCTTTACTCAGTAGGGATCTCTCTAAACAATGATATTAGATCCCTTAATCTAAATCATCGTGACTCAGTAAGACAACTCAACAATTTTCTCTCAAAGCCATTTCCAAAGACTATGGCTCATGATACCTCCTCAAGTACCATTAAGGTTGCGTGAGCAAAACTCGCGTCACAAAACAACTCAACATATCGTACAATATCTCATTGCAGCATGCTAATAACTCATCATTAATCATGCTATTATACTCAAGCTCATAACTCAAACTCATAACTCAAACCAACAAGTACTTAAAGCAATTGCTAATTCTCTCAAGCTTTAGCTCTAAGTTCTCATTTCATCCTTCTACTTAGAAAAAAATCTCTCTTAACAATGACATTAGATTCCTTCATCTAAATCATCGTGACTTATCACAATTGCTCAAACAATTCTCATCACAAAACATCTCAAATACATCACATCATAACTCATAATTATGCATCCTCAATCATATAACATCATATGATATAAACGCTCTCATGATTCATCATGTAACGTCAACATATGCTCTTACAACATAATAACTCATTATTAATCATGTTGTCATCCTCAAACTCAAACTATGCACCTTCAAAGTGTAACATCATAACTCATCATATAACCTCAACATCATGCTCTTCAAAATTTAATGTCAAATAAACTTTGAAATTTTACATACCTCGTTGAGTCTGGTGTGATGGTGCGCTGAGCTCACGGTTGTTAATAACTATTAGTCTAGTGACTCATTCTAGACTAAACTCAAGACTTATAATTCAGAGCTTTCCTTCGCTCTGATACCACTTTGTCACAGCCCGCCCTAACTAAGGATAGTTAAGCCGAGTGATCTACGACTAGGGATGGGGTTAAAGAAGAAGGGGAAGAAAAGGGGCGTCATTTATAGCCGTAAAACTTACTCATCTTAATAAAACTCGTCATTTTTATTCATGAATACTCAATTGAAAAATAGTCTATGAAAGACAGCATAAAACTTAATTAATATCATTAATCAAGTTATACATCATATGAAACCATTCTCTTAAGACTCAAAGTATGACATAACATACTATAACATCAACAACATCTTGCAGCGGAAAGTAGCTAGACATATGTATGAAGACATATTCTAGACAGGTTAACTATTTATTAACAACCCTGGAGACTCCGCTCATTGCAGCACCATCATCACATCAGCTCAACCTGCACATTTAGAAAACATATGCAGGGCTGAGTACAAAAGCACTCAGTGGGCACGTATGCCTAGGTATAAAAATACATGCTTCAAAACTGTAAATTGTCATGCCATCATAAACAGTACAGCAAGGGAGTTTTTCGCTAAAAAGGCCCAAGCTTACTAAGTTCATTTGTGATTCTTAAAGTACGTCTGCAGACTAAGTTCTCTTGTAATCTATCATATCTGGAACTGTGTGCCGGAGAGGTGGCCACCTCTCACGGTCACTTGACCGGCCAACCCGCTAGATGACTCACGGTCACTGGTGTACACTAGTCCTGGCAGGATAGCTATCAACTGCTCAGGACCCGAATTCGATTGCATCATTGGCAAAGCCAAAGCAGATAGATATCATACTAAAATTTAAACATTTTATG
The DNA here is from genome assembly GCF_028751815.1 of Salvia miltiorrhiza. Classification (NCBI taxonomy): domain Eukaryota; kingdom Viridiplantae; phylum Streptophyta; class Magnoliopsida; order Lamiales; family Lamiaceae; genus Salvia; species Salvia miltiorrhiza. The sequence continues at coordinate 51,184,984 of NC_080391.1, forward strand.
GCAAGACAATACTTGAAATAACTTTAACTCAAAGATTTTGTCATGAAATAACTTGCTTGAACGTAACATTTAAACTCATTTGATATATATATGAAACTGAAATTAACAGTTAGATCATCTCATGCATTCATTCGTATAAGAGGCCTACGACACGCAGGGGATCTCTATATACGTATAGTAAAAGTAATGCCCACCTGATTGCAGTGTTTTGCTACTTAAGACAATGATTCTCTTTCCTTAGCGCGATAGGTTACTCAGACGCTTTTGTTTATTTGAACCTTTGATAACACGAAAACATGTGTTCGAGTGAATAATAGAAAAGATAACAACAAATGCAGTGAATCACTATTCACTCATTTCTCTAACTACCCATATTTCCTTAAACAACTATATCTAACTCATATACAATCGTTCTTCCTTTATCAAAATATTTCATGTACCTTTGAGGATGTAGGAAATTCCATTTTATATTATTCATTTATTTATCTATTATAAATAAAGAATAATTCTATAAACATAAAACGTTTTCCTTTTCCCCATTTAATAATGCCAATCACCAATATATATATATATATACATCAATAGCTCATTTATAATCTAAAAGTGATATTTTATCAACAATAAAACTTTAAAATCCTTAATAGGAATTATTTTGAATCATTTCCATCTCAACAAAACTGTATAGATTCAACTTCAACTAATAAACTGCTTTTACTCCGAACTCGTATGGAGTCGAATTTTATATCAATAGAAACCTCTTTGAGTCTAGTTTAATTGAAAAAAAAGTATGTTGAAAAACTCCAAGTAGTTTAAGAGATATAGCGATTTTCCCATCGCCTACCAGATTCGGCAGTTTCTGCCAACTGAAAGTCCAGATTTTTGAAAAAATAGAAAACGTTACCTGAATGAGCTCAAATTTTATATGTAGATAGCTAACACATATATCTTCATACAATAAAAATTTTAGAGCTAAATATCAACATATGGTTACTGAAATAATTACCCTAATCATCTGCCTCACGACAGTTTCAGCAGATACTGGCAGTAGACTTCTCAAATTTTAAAAGGATAGTAAACGAAGTTCAAATAACATGAAACTTTGAACAAATATTCACCACACTCCCATCTATACCCCAGAAATTTCCCATAATATAATAGAAACGGGAATGCATCGAAATAAGGGCGTCAACTTACCCTTGTCCAAGTGAGCACTAATGGAAGTTGTCCGTCGGGGGTTTTCCGGTCGTCGTTCCGCGATGGTGTTTAGCCGCGAAGGTCTACTACTTAGTTTTCCTCGTGCGAGGTAGATCAGGCTACACAACGGTGGTTTCTCGATCCTTTTTCGTCGTAAGGATAGTGAGAAACGAAGGCCGTAAGTTGGCCGGTGGCTAAGTCGGGAATTCGACGTTGGCCGCCGAAGGATATTGCGGCCTTTGGTCAGGAAAATATAGAGAAGGCTTCGGCATTTCGATTGTTGGGTTTGGTAGCCTGAAGATGGAGGAACGAGTACACGTTCTCGGTTCAGAGCCTAGTGGCCGGTCGGCGAAGAAACAGCCCGGCGAAGGGAGCTCACTTGAGCTCTTGCAAGTAAGAAATTTAAAAAAAATTCTTCTAAACTCTCTCTTGCCTCACACCTCTTGCTGCACTTCTATTTAACAAAGGGAGAAAAAAAATACAGTGTTTACAACACTCACAACACTCAACTCACAACCCGTTATACCCCGAGAAAATTTCTATCTAATTTTCTCACACCAAAAGCTTCTAACTAAGCTTTTGTCTCAAACCCTCAAACTCTCGTATTTGAGATTTTACTTCAACTTACTCTTGCTCTCTCTAACAGAAAGAAGTATTTTCTGCTTTGGTGTGTTTTTAAACTGCTGCGAATCCTAGCAATTTATAGGCAAAACTGGAATAGTGTTACTGTAGCAAAGGTTGAAAAAATCATGTAGCAAAACTGGAATACGTGAAAGTCCAAAGCAGCCAAAATTTTCTGCAAACCACCAACTTTTTTTTGACAAATTGTTAGCACCAACATTTTGACTAACAAGGGAATAGTATAGGAATTGATGTGTTGGATGAAAAATCGAGACATACGTGTAGTGCCGTGATCTAGTTTCTCCTAGTTCCTGTAATAATTCTCCAATTCTCGTTTAATAAATACTCGTCGTATTTATATAAATTAAATCCTCAATCTTGAGATTTAATACGTGAAAGTCGAAATTAATTCGCGACTTAGTACTAAACATATAAAGCGTGAGATAATAAAATTATTATTAACATAAACTCGAGTTATAATTCTAGCAATTCGATTTAAATAACACGATTTATGAAATCGGTTATAAATCTAAAATTTCTAATACTATTGATTAAATCAATCAACTGGTAATGCAAGGTCTCAAACATGTAGCTAAACCAATAATTTAATTATTGGTTTGATTCATGATTGAATATTAAATCGCAGCTCTGTATCTCTTATACAGACTTTTGCTGAAATAATATTATCTGAATAAAATAGTCACAATAAATAATTAAAAGAATTTTATAACTAATGCACATGTTTAATCTAATATATATTTAAAAGAGCGGGGCATTACAATAATTAATCAATCCCTATCAACCAACCAGTTATAGGATACCGTGAAACGCAACGGACGTACCCCAATTCCTACTTACTGTGTCGATAAACAGCTGGAGACGTCAGACCTGCTTATTTCTCTTATTAAAATATAACCTAGCTGGAGACGCCAGACCTAGATTTAATATTCTAATAGCATTACGATGAAGGAACCCAATTTATATCAATTATCCTAGAGACGCTAGTAATAATTAATATACCAATTAATTCCTACTACGAACATGGTAGTTGTATCACTAATTAGTGCAATTCCAACAATTACGGATTGGCAGGAACTAATTGACTGTAATCCAATTAAACTTAAGTTGATCAGGCTTAAATAAAATCAGAATTATCTTGGAACCTAGGAATTAATCGGAATCAATAGGAATCAATTTTAAACCAATTAGGTCTCACAGATCATTAAATTAGAGTTTCATTATTCCCGCCGAATTAAAGATTTAGCTACTCATGCTTAAAATAAAAACAATCAAATAAATGAAAATAAACATAATTAAAATAAACGAACAAGACTAATAAATAAATTGCAGGAAATTAAATTAAACTTGAACCAATTGGAAGAACTCGTCTGCTCCTTCGAACCCAATCCAGCCGCAAATTGAACAAATAAAAGACAAGAATTAAGCTATAATGAAAACTATGGAATTTGATGACTAATTCGCATGGAATAAAGGAAATTGCATGAAAGAAAGGTTTTGCATGGAATTAAGAAAACAAAAGTCAACTCCTATATCTCTAATCAAAGTTTGCGGCTGAGTGTATGTAAAAGTGAATGTGTATGAAATTAAACCTAAACTAATATATATGTGGCCATGCATGCGGCCTTAACAAAACTAAGGGAATTAAATCCCTTCTAATGTGCCGCCTAATCATCCCCAATGGGCTTCGGCCCTTTTTACCTAATTAATACCCAAAATAAAATAAAACTAAGAGTTTTGAGCTTCATAAAAATATAACAAGTAATTAAAAGCCCAATCTCTACTTTCTTCCATCTTCACGTCGAATCCCATCGCAAACTCGTCTTTCTCCACTTTCTTCCAATTAGCAGCTCCATCTCCAATTCTTCTCATTCCTGCGCTAAAACATAGCAAAACATGTAATATCACATGAAACCACGGCGAAACGCACACTAAACTAGGTAGCTAAAATACACACATCAAATCCCCTCACACTTAGATCATACTTGTCCTCAAGTATGAAATAAGAGAAGAATCAATGGTGAAATTCAGCCCCTAGAAGCAACTCTCTTCCTTAATACGAAGACTCTAGAAACGAAAGAACTGAAAAAACAGACACAACAAACATAGACACCAAGAACAGAAAATAAAAGGGAAAACGAGACAAGACACGAACAACCAAACGACTAGCCAAACAACATCAAAGCATTAAGAATGCAACAGTCTATCAAATCGAATCATGCAATTTACCATCACTTCCCAACTCTCGAACTAAGAACATGAACCTCCAAAGTATGTTTTCATTATCAATCTAGTCCAAATTAGGTAACAATGAGTGCAACTCTCACGCTCATTCAATCTCTCCATAAGATAAGGTAATTCTCACACAAGAAGAAACTCCAATTAGTCATGATATTTCGCAGTCACATTATGGCTCAAAAAGGTCTTTCTTCTTTGGTTGTAATGGGGCTAAGGACTATTAATGATGTAGGCAAGATCCTAGGGGTCCTAAGCTCAAACATTGAAGATCAAATAACGTGCATGCTCGAATCAAATCATACCCAAAGAATTCTAAACATATGAGGAGCAACTTTTCAACTCTACTATGGGCAACAACCATCAAACAACTCAATGCATGTATACTAATTCAACCTTGGTGCAACCTTTATTTTCTCTCTCTTTTTTTTTTTTTTTTTTTTTTCTTTTCTGCACCACTTAATTAAAACAACACAATCATGCAAAGAGTACATCAAAAAACAATCTGCCCACTGTCGACATCCTCCCCTGTTCGGCCAAACAGACCATCTGTCCTAGATTCATAATGTAATTTCGGCTCGGTTCTGTTTGGGCAAAAAGTATCCTTATGCACATTCCTCAAAAATTCACTTAAGATATAATTCAATTCTAATATGCACAATGGGACCAAAGAGAAGGTTCACAAAAAACAGGCCTTGGCTATATATATATAGTGACTAATATGAACAATCATGACAAGGCTCAAACATGGCTCACTAGGGGTTAGTGTACGGGTAGGAAATCAAAAGCAGGCCAAAATGCTACCCTAGTGCCTCTTATCATTCACCACATATGACACACTTAATATCACGACTTCATGGATCATCAAATCTCTCAAAACAAAAATTAGTAGAGAGTGCTCTACTCTATTAGGCTCAATACCTCACTTATGTGTAGTTTAGATTCACTCATCACCCTTATTTTGTCATTCCAGACACCATTTAATCAAAATACACACTGTCAATCACAAGTTCTCATTCTTAAGTAGAAAAAGATCAAGTTATCACACAAATTCAAATCTAACAGCATGCTCCACAACTGCACTTATCAATTACTTGGCCAGAAAACTCACAAAACTCAACATAAACTGACTCAACAAGCAAATACTCAACGACGCCCCCCCATACACTTAAATTTTGCTTGCCCTCAAGCAAAACAAAATAAAACATAAGGAAGGGACAACGAAAAACACAGAACAACACTCAAAACAGAAAAACCAACACAAGAACAAACAAAAAATAAAAGGAAAAAGGAAAGGAATCACTGCGCGCGCTGCCGCCGCAACTCCTGTCTGATCGTGGCGCTCAGGTTGGCTATGCTCTCCTGCAATGCTGCTACGTGCCCATCCATCCTCGCAAACTGCTGCGTCACCTCGGCCCTAAACTGCCCGAACTCATCCCTCAAGCTCTGGAGATCCAAACTCAAAGCTTCTAGTGAAGCTGAACCTGCAGGAACACCAATGCTCGGGGGGTTCTCCCCCGGCTCATAAAAGCGAGGCTCGCCATCCGAGTTGAAGTAGAAAACTCGGGCGGCGGCCAGGACGTAAAGATCAAAACGGGTTGGTCCCTTGCACAAGGTCATAGAAGGGTGAGCAGTAAGATCAAAGTTACGGGCAATGAAAATACCAAGAAAGTGGCATAAAGTGAGGTGACGTGCAGGGTGCGTGCTGATATGATGCATGCTCGATGCTATCCAATAGCCTAAGTTAACCTTTAGTCCCTCATGCATGCATCTCAAGAAAAACAGATCAACACCACTAACTTTGGAGAAAGTAGTCGACCTACCAGTCAGGTTCTAACACAGAAATAGATGACACATCCTCAACACCGGATCTACTATATCACACACAGATGACCAGGATGCATCAAACAGCGATGCTCCCGGCTGAGCAAGTATGGCCCAAGACCGTTCCGAATTCCCCACATCAGACTCCACAGACCCCAAACCACAATAGGCAGCCCTAAACTCATGCTCCACAACCTCCTCTAATGTACAAATTCCTAACTTCACTGACCATTCAACCAAGGACAGATCATGGTGCATGTTGAACAGACGGAATGAAATGCATTTTTTGTCAAGATCAGCTGTATCATTAAATTTGAACGTAGAGAAAAATTCTAGAGCAAGTTCTTGATACACCGGATATGAGGACTCACATAATAACCACGACCAACCAATTTTTTCAAAATACCCAACAAAACTGTCCTTCACACCAAGACGTTCAATAGCAGCAAGGTCCAAGGTTTTACCTGTTAGGAAATTCTTCCGTCGACGTATGTTGATTGCCTTGCACAATGCCTCGTCAGGAAAGTTCAGGAGTTCCTCGATTTCAGCCAGGTCCGAGAATTCTACCGAGAACTTTTGAGTAGCGGCATCATCTCCAATTCTAGCGGAGGAGGCATCTGAATCGGCGAACGATTCCGAGGCGGAATCGGAGTTCGCCTCCATCGCGTAGTCTTCGTCGGGAGAGCCGGAGTCATCGGAGTCGGTGGCTGTGCTCGGACTAGCGGCAGTGGCGGCCGAGCGCTCCCTGGTGCTGCGACGCGGCGGTGGAGACGGCTGCTGCCGGGCGCCGGGGTGGGGGTGTCTGCTGTCGGGCGCTGCTGTCGGGTGCCGGGGTGGGGCTAGGGTTTCAGGTGGCGGCGAGGCTTCGCTCGGGCTCTGTGGTGGCTGCGACGCGGTGATGGTGGCCGAAACCTCTTGGGCCGGCGGTTCTTCTTCTTGGAGGCGCCGAGAGGGGGCACCTCTTTTTCGCTTGGGAGCCATGGATTTGGGAGGGAATGTGGTGGGTGGTGGTGGTGGGGCGGCGAATGTGGTGGTGGTCTGGTGGTGCGGTGAGTGTGGTGGCCGGCGTCGGATTTGGCAGCGGAAGAAGAGGAGTCGCGGTGGGAGTGGAGAAGTCGAAGGTGGGGGGGAAAACTTGGAGTGTTGGGGAAGCTTTGACATGGGTTAACTTAACCCTAAATTCGAAAATTCCAATTTGGCCCCCCCATTTTCCTTATCTGCAAAATAGACCCCATGTTAATGTTTCAATAATTGCAAGTTGACCCCTGCTGGAAATTAGAGAAAAGACTTCCAACACTTACAAAAATTTTCACCACTTTACCTCAAAAATTCGAGCTGCCTGTTTTTTTTTTGCTTTTTTTTTTAAATTGAAATAAAACGAAACTTTAAAACGAATTAAGGAAAACTAAGAACTGAAAAGAAAACTAAACTAAAAATGAGAATTAAAGAAAGGGAAGAATAAAACGAAAATTTAAAAGGGAAAGAAAGTCGGGTTGCCTCCCGATAAGCGCCATTTTTTAACGTCGTCGGCTCGACTTCCAACTTTGCTCACGAAACCTTCAGAGGTAGGAGTGAAATTTCTTCCACGTCTGCCACGGGTGATGTATCATAATACGGCTTCAATCGATGGCCATTGACAGTAAACGTCTTCGCCGTATCCAAACTGCGAATCTCAAATGCTCCGTTTGGGCAAACAGACTGTATAACGAAGGGGCCAATCCACTTTGTCTTCAATTTCCCGGGCATCAATCGCAGCTTTGACTGGAACAACAACACTCTTTGGCCGACTTCAAATGTCTTTCCTCGCAGATTCTTGTCGTGCCACATCTTGGTGCGATCCTTGTACCACGCCGCTGCGTCATAAGCTTCAAGACGAAGCTCTTCCAACTCTTGAAGTTGAAATCTCCTCTCCTCCTCACACTTGGGAGATTGCATGTTCACCTTCTTGATTGCCCAATATGCTCTATGCTCCAATCCAACAGGTAAGTGACACATCTTCCCAAAAATCAAGCGATAAGGTGACATGCCAATGGGAGTTTTGTAGGCCGTTCGATAAGCCCACAATGCATCGTCTAGCCTTGAACTCCAATCCTTCCTTGATGGATTCACCGTCTTCTCCAAGATTTGCTTTATCTCCCGATTAGAAACTTCGGCTTGCCCGTTTGTTTGAGGATGATAGGGAGTAGCCAATCTATGTTGAACTCCATACTTCCGCATCAAAGCTTCAATTGTGCGGTTGCAAAAATGAGTCCCTTGATCGCTTATCACTGCTCGCGGCACTCCATACCTCGTGAAAATATGAGATTTCAAGAACGCAGCGACCACCTTGGAGTCATTCGTTCTGGTGGCTTTCGCTTTTACCCATTTTGAGACATAGTCGACGGCGAGCAATATGTAGAGATTTCCGAATGAACTCGGAAATGGCCCCATAAAATCCATCCCCCACACATCGAATACCTCACAAAAAATCAGCGAAACTTGAGGCATCTCATCTCGTTTGGAAATACTCCCGATCAGTTGACATCTCCTACAGCTTTTGCAAAACAAATATGCACTTCTATTCAACGTGGGCCAGAAGAATCCTGAATCGAGTACCTTCCTAGCTCTCTTTGGGCCAAAGTGTCCTCCACAAGCGAGAGAGTGGCAGTGCAAGAGAATTTCCTGTTGTTCTGCCTCAGGAATGCATCGGCGTATAACTTGATCGGCTCCAACCTTCCACAAGTATGGCTCATCCCAGAAATAATACTTACACTCACTCCTTAGTTTCATCCGTTGTGCTTTTGTGAACAGAGGTGGAAATTGTCCAGATGTCAAGTAATTGACGATATCGGCAAACCAAGGCTCGGGATCACCCTTGACGACGACTGAACGTGCTGCTGGCTCGGATAGAAGGCTCTGTTTGGGCAAACAGACAGCCGAACAGGTCTGGATAACATAAAGATGCTCTTCTGGGAAAGCTTCATTGATAGGGATCTCATCTTCCTCTTGCTGGACTAAACGACTTAAATGATCAGCCACATGATTCTCCGCCCTCTTCTTGTCCCGAATCTCCCAATCAAACTCCTGCAACAAAAGAATGCATCTAATCAAGCGTGGCTTTGACTCCTTCTTTGATAGTAGAAACTTCAATGCGGCATGGTCCGTGTAGACAATTATTTTCGCCCCCGAAAGATATGAACGGAATTTTTCAAAGGCAAAAATAATCGCCAACATCTCCTTTTCTGTTGTTGCATAGTTGCATTGGGCGGGATTCAACGTCTTTGAAGCATAATAAATTACGTGGCTCTCCTTCCCCATCTTTTGTCCAAGCACCGCACCCACAACATGGTCACTAGCGTCGCACATGAGCTCAAAAGGCAGGCTCCAGTCAGGTGGTTGCATAATCGGAGCCATGGTTAACTTGGTTTTCAACAAGTTAAACGTCTGCTTGCAGCCGTCTGTTAGGGCAAACGAAACATCATTCTGCAGCAGATGTGTCAATGGTTACGCGATCTTTGCGAAATCCTTGATGAATCGTCTGTAGAATCCAGCGTGGCCAAGAAAACCTCGAATCTCCTTTACATTTGTAGGGTACGGCAGCTTCGCTATCAAATCCACCTTTGCTTTGTCCACTTGAATCCCCCTTTCTGAAACAACATGGCCCAAAACAATGCCCTGCTTGACCATAAAATGACACTTTTCGAAATTCAAGATCAGATTCTTCTCCACACAACGTGTCAAGACCTTCTCCAAGTTGTCAAGGCAGCCCTCAAACGATGCTCCATAAACTGTAAAATCGTCCATAAAGATCTCGATGCTCTTCTCGATTAAATCAGAAAAAATACTCATCATACATCTTTGGAAAGTGCCAGGTGCATTGCACAATCCAAATGGCATCCTCTTGCAAGCATATGTTCCAAACGGGCAAGTGAAGGTAGTCTTCTCTTGATCTTCTTGGTTGACATGAATTTGAAAATAGCCACTATATCCATCCAAGAAGCAAAAGAATGATTGTCCAGCCAGGCGCTCCAACATCTGATCAATGAATGGTAGAGGAAAATGGTCCTTGCGAGTGGCTGCATTTAACTTCCGGAAATCGATGCACATCCTCCATCCAGTAACAAGACGCATCGGCACCAACTCATTCTTCTCGTTCTCAACCACTTGCAACCCCGACTTATTTGGAACCATGTGAATCGGGCTCACCCACTTGCTGTCAGAGATAGGATAAATGATTCCTAAAGCGAGAAGCTTTAGAATCTCCTTAAGTACGATCTCCCTCATGTTCGGATTCAACTTCCTCTGCGGATCTCTAACAGGCTTAGCATCCGGCTCCATCAAGATGTAATGTTGACATACGTCAGGACTTATACCAGTGATGTCCGCCAATGTCCACCCAATAGCCTTCTTGTGCTTCTTAAGCACGGTGATCAACTGCTGCTCCTGGCTTGCAGTCAGATCGCTGCTAATGATGACTGGAAGAGTATCAACATCCCCTAAGTAGACATACTTCAGATTCTGAGGTAGAGGTTTGAGCTCCAGTTCAGGTGGCTTCTCATCGGATCTCAGTGGTCTGTCGTATGGTGTCTGTTTGGGCAAACAGAACTGGCTTCCCGAACTGACCACCTCCGGTTGTGCATAAAGAGACATGATGGCCTCCTTGACCTCTGCATCGTTCATCCCTTGAGCATCAAAATCTGTCCAACTCTTGATCATAGTGAGCTCCAACTTATCCTGCATGAATTCGGTCTCAAGAAATTCTTGGACGAGAGGGTCAATCACATCAATAGAGTAAGCATTTTCAGCATCATTAGGAGTTTTCATGGCATCATCCATACTAAAAGTGTATTTCTCCCCATGATAATCCAGACAAATCGTGCCATTACTAACATCTATGATCGACTTTGCAGTTCTTAAGAACGGACAACCTAAAAGGACTCCCGTTGAACCCTTAGATTGCACTCCACTCATCCTCACCACATAGAAATCGGCAGGATAAACAAAATTATTCACACTCACAAGAACATTCTCAAGCAAACCCTCAGGATAAACACAAGACCTATCGGCTAACTGAATGACTACTCTAGTATCTATCAATTCTACACCCGACAATCTATTGTAAACAGTGAGAGGCATAACATTGATAGACGCTCCTAAGTCACACATAGCATGCTCGATCCTAGTATCACCAATGTAAATGGGAAGAGAAACATACCAGGATCTTTGCACTTGGCGGGTAACTCCTTCTTGAGTGCAGCTGAGACGTTCTCGCCCATCACAATCTTACCAGTTGCCTTGGACTTTCCAGCTATGAAGTCCTTCACAAATTTCCCAAAAGGAGGGATTTTCAACGCTTGCAAGAATGGAAGATTCACTTCAAGTTTGCCAAAGATCTTTTCAAAATCAATGAGTTCCTCTTCCGGCTTCTTCCTCGCCAATCTTCCTGGGAAGGGGACTGATGTTGCAACCTTGGGATCATGTGAGCTCAAAGGTTTAGAGAGCTTGGTCTGCTCCTCTTCGTTGGATTCAAGTACTGCTCCTTTTCCTTTCTGCTCAGCTGTCGGCCCCTTGTTCTGTTTGGCCAAACCGGGCTGTTCTACATGTTGAATGACTGAATCCTTTGTGCCAACAGAACGCTCGAATTTCTCCACACGAAATTCGACTCCAGAATCTACCTGTGGTCCATCTTGAAAGTTCTGGGGTGTCGGTCCGTCCAACTCTGTACCGCTCCTCAGGGTGATCTTGTTGACATTCTCCTTGGGATTCACATGAACTTGAGATGGCAAAGTTCCATTATTTCCCTTAAGCCGATTCATGGATGTGGCGAGTTGAGACATCTGACGGGATAGTCCTTCGATTTGCACCTTCGGCTCGGCTTGAGATTGTTGAAGCTGTTGCACATTATTTTGCAGAAATTGCTGGTTGCCAATCAAATCCGCCATCATCTCCTCAAGTGACTTGCCTTGCTTCTCGTGAGGATGTTGCTGAGCTTGTGGAGCTTGATACCCCGTCCTTTGATGTGGAGAACGGTAGTTTTGCTGCTGTGGCTGCTGCATCGTTGGTGGTTGCTTCGGCTCGGGATCTCTCCATCGGAAATTGGGATGGTTTCTCCATGGAGCATTGTGATTGTTCGCGTACTGGTTCCGTTTGGGCAAATGGGGCAGTGGCGCGTCACAGCTGTAAAAATTGTGGAAAGAATTTGCATGGGCTTGATACTCTTCCTCATCCTCTGTGCATTGCAAACTCGTGTGGCCTGAATTACCGCATGCTCCACATGGCTTTTTTGTCGGTTGTCCAGCGGTTGCAACCTTCTCCACCACAGTACTCAACATTCTCTCCACTTTCCCCATCCTTGCTTCGAACTTCTCCTCAAAATCTGATGAACTAGCTTGAGCAGCTTTCTTGAGCAGTTGGATGCGCGGCTCCTCATATTTCCTCGTAGCTTCCACCAAGTGTTGAATTATCTTTTGGCTTCACTCACCGTGTTTTGGGAAAATCCCCCTCCACTTGCTGAGTTCACCAAATTCTTAGTGTCAACGGTCATCCCTTGGTAGAAATACTGCAACAAGTCACCCTCGGAAAACTTGTGGTTTGGGCAACTATCCACCAATCTCCTAAATCTGGTCCAATAAGCGCTTAACGACTCATCATACTCCTGCTTTCGCTCCACTGATCTCCTTCTTAAGCGCATTCGTCTTGGTAGGATGGAAAAAGTGCTCCAGAAATAGCCTTTTCATCTCCGCCCATGTAGTGATAGAATAAGGTGGAAGACTCGCGAACCAAGAGTTCGCCTCTGCTGTCATAGTGAAGGGAAAAGCAGCTAGTCTGAAGTGTTCCCCCGTTACCCCAGTAGGGCGCTTCTGCACCTTGCAGATCTTGATGAATTCGCTCAAGAAGTTGTACGGATCTTCTCCCTTCTTACCATAGTACTTCGGGAGAACATTAAGCAATCCAAGCTTAATCTCAATACCGGAAGCAGCTGCCGGCATTCGGATCGGAGTTGGGGGGTCATCAGCTTCGTGGCTGGAGAGATCACATAGTCTAGGGTCGTCAGCCATGTCGCTTTCAGTGCTTGCGACAGAAATCGAATCGGTTTCCTCTTCACAGTCTACGTCTGTCTCTGAATCGTGGTCTGTTTGGGCAAACAGAACCTCGTCAGCATCGACAGTACTAGGCGTCTCCTCGACGAACTGTTCCGGTCGAACGGGAAAGTCAGACTGCGAATTCAGCAGATCCAGTAGCTTCCTTGCCTTAGCCTCTTTCCTTAACTTCTTCGCGGTCTTCTCAATTTCACTATCGAAGAGGAGGTTTGGCTTGGACGATCTGCTCATAAACAAAGAAAATAAAAAAAAAGAAAAATAGACAAAGGGAAAAGAATTAATTAACACCGCTCTCCGGCAACGGCGCCAATTTGGTGGACGTCGCTAACTACCAAATAATTCCTGCGGAATTACCAAAATAAATTAGTATATTGGTAAGCAGGGTCGATCCCACAGAGAGCAGTTAAAATTCATTCAAATCCCTAAATCTGTAAAAAAACGGTGATGCCACCACGCCTTAATTTTAAAAGGAGTTAATTAAACTAAAAATGCAGAATTAAATCAAATAAAATACGCTTGAAGTAAATATATGAAAAGGATAATTCGGCTCAAATAAATCCACTCTAATTCAACTCTGATCCTTGATGCAATAATTAATCAATCCCTATCAACCAACCAGTTATAGGATACCGTGAAACGCAACGGACGTACCCCAATTCCTACTTACTGTGTCGATAAACAGCTGGAGACGTCAGACCTGCTTATTTCTCTTATTAAAATATAACCTAGCTGGAGACGTCAGACCTAGATTTAATATTCTAATACCATTATGATGAAAGGAATCCAATTTATATCAATTATCCTAGAGACGCTAGTAATAATTAATACACCAATTAATTTCTACTACGAACATGGTAGTTGTATCACTAATTAGTCCAATTCCAATAATTACGGATTGGCAGGAACTAATTGACTGTAATCCAATTAAACTTAAGTTGATCAGGCTTAAATAAAATCAGAATTATCTTGGAACCTAGGAGTTAATCGGAATCAATAGGAATCAATTTTAAACCAATTAGGTCTTACAGATCATTAAATTAGAGTTTCATTATTCTCGCCGAATTAACCAGGGGGCTTAGCCCACTGGCCACCGGGTCCTCACTTAAGTGAAGTGACCCGGGTTCGATCCCTCTTGGGAACGAATTGGTGATTGGAGATATAAGGTGGAGTTTGGTGAATGGAGAGATAAGGTGGTTCTTGGAGTGGATGGGGAACTAACTACTAACATCTAACATGACTTTGACCGATCAAAAAAAAAAAAAAAAAAAAAAAAAAAATTATTCTCGCCGAATTAAAGATTTAGCTACTCATGCTTAAAATAAAAGCAATCAAATAAATGAAAATAAACATAATTAAAATAAACGAACAAGACTAATAAATAAATTGCAGGAAATTAAATTAAACTTGAACCAATTGGAAGAACTCGTCTGCTCCTTCGAACCCAATCCAGCCGCAAATTGAACAAATAAAAGACAAGAATTAAGCTAATGAAAACTATGGAATTTGATGACTAATTCGCATGGAATAAAGGAAATTGCATGAAAGAAAGGTTTTGCATGGAATTAAGAAAACAAAAGTCAACTGCTATATCTCTAATCAAAGTTTGCGGCTGAGTGTATGTAAAAGTGAATGTGTATGAAATTAAACCTAAACTAATATATATGTGGCCATGCATGCGGCCTTAACAAAACTAAGGGAATTAAATCCCTTCTAAAGTTCCGCCTAATCATCCCCAATGGGCTTCGGCCCTTTTTACCTAATTAATACCCAAAATAAAATAAAACTAAGAGTTTTGAGCTTCATAAAAATATAACAAGTAATTAAAAGCCAATCTCTACTTTCTTCCATCTTCACGTCGAATCCCATCGCAAACTTGTCTTTCTCCACTTTCTTCCAATTAGCAGCTCCATCTCCAATTCTTCTCATTCCTACGCCAAAACATAGCAAAACATGTAATATCACATGAAACCACGGCGAAACGCACACTAAACTAGGTAGCTAAAATACACACATCAAGCAGTCTCTACTATTCTTTGTTTTGAGAGATTTGATTATCCATGAAGTCGTGATATTAAGTGTGTCATATGTGGTGAATGATAAGAGGCACTAGGGTAGCAATTTGGCCTGCTTTTGAATTCCTACCCATACACTAACCCCTAGTGAGCCATGTTTGAGCCTTGCCGTGATTGTTCATATTAGTCATTATATATATATAGCCAAGGCCTATTTTTTTTACATTCTCTTTGGCCATATTGTGCATGCTAGAATTGAATTACGTCCTAATTGAGCTTATGGAGGAATGTGCATAAGGATGCTTGTTTGTCCAAACAGAACCCGAGCCAAAATTGCATGCTGAATCTGGGACAGATGGTCTGTTTGGCCAAACAGAGGATGATGTTGACAGTTGGGCAGATTGTTTTTTATGAAATCTTTGCATGATTGTATTGTTTTAATGAAGTGGTTCAGAAAAAAGAAAAAAAGAAAAAAAGAAGAGAAAAACAGAAAAAGAAGAAGAAAAAAAAAGGAAAAAAAAAGAGAGAAAATAAAGGTTGCACCAAGGTTGAATTAGTATACATGCATTGAGTTGTTTGATGGTTGTTGCCCATAGTTGAGTTGGAAGTTGCTCTTCATATGTTTAGGCATAATATTGATATTCAATGATTGAGCTTAGGACTATTAGGATCTTTTCAAATTCATAACAAGTCCTTTGCCCCATTACAACCAAAGAAGAAAGACCTCTTTGAGCCATAATGTGACTGCGAAATATCATGACTAATTGGAGTTTCTTTTTGTGTGAGAATTACCTTATCTTATGGAGAGATTGAATGAGCGTGAGAGTTGCACTCATTGTTGCCTAATTTGGACTAGATTGATGATGAAGACACATGTTGGAGGTTCATGTTCTTAATTCGAGAGTTGAGAAGTGATTGTAAATTGCATGATTCGATTTGATAGAATGTTGCGTTCCTGATGCTTTGATATTGCTTGGCTAGTCGTTTGGTTTGTTCGTGTCTTGTCTCGTTTTCCTTTTTATTTTCTGTTCTTGGTGTCTTGTTTGTGGTGTCTATTTCCGTTCTTTCGTTTCTAGAGTCTTCGTGTCAAGGAAGGGAGTTGCTTCTAGTGGCTGAAATTCACCATTAATTTCTTCTCTTATTTCATACTTGAGGACAAGTATGATCTAAGTGTGAGGGGATTTGATGTGTGTGTTTTAGCTACTTAGTTTAGTGTGCGTTTCGCCTTGATTTCATATGATTTTGCATAGTTTGCAATGTTTTGGCGCATGAATTAGAAGAATTGGAGATGGAGCTGTTGATGGAAGGAATTGGTGAAAGACGAGCTTTCGATGGAGAATTGACGTGAAGTTTGAAGATAGTTAGAGCTTGGGCTTTTAATTACTTGTTATATTTTTATGAAGCCCAAAACTCTTGTTTCATTTTATTTTGGATTTAATTTGATAGAGGGCCGAGGCCCATGCGTTGGATTAGGCGGCCTTAGAAGGGATTTAATTCCCTTAGTTTTGTAGGGCCGCATAGCTTCATATTAAGTAGGTTAATTTCTTTTCAATTGGTTACACGCTTACAGCCGCAACTTTTGAATTGATTAGCAATAGTTGACGTTTAATTTTCATGCAATCTTTTACTTTTCATGCAATCTTTTACTTTTCATGCAATTTGATTCCATTCGTCCTTTTTTGCATTTGAGTTCCTTGTTTTAATTTCAATTTTAATTCTTGCTTTGGATTCATCATTGCGGCTGGAATTTGATCGAAGGCATACGAGTTTTTCCAATTGGTTCAAGTGTTTTCATAATTTCTTGCAATTTATTTCATAGCCTTGTTCGATTATTTCATTATGTTTATTTTTATTTATTTGATTGTTTTTATTTTGAGTATGAGTAGCTAGATTTTTAATTCGGCGAGAATAATGAAACTCTAATTTAATGATCTGTGAGACCTAATTGGTTTAAAATTGATTCATATTGATTCCGATTAATTCCTAGGGTTTAAAGATAATTTCGATTTTATTTAAGTCTGGCCAACTTAAGTTTAATTGGATTACAATCAATTAGTTCCTGCCAATCCGTAATTGTTGGAATAGGGCTGATTAGTGATAAAACTACCCTTTTTATTGATTTAATTCAAGAGTATTTTATTTGATTAATTCTGCATTCTTAGTTTAATTAACTCCTCTTAAAATTAAGGCGTGGTGGCATCACCGATTTTATAGATTTAGGGATTTGAATGATTTTTAAATGCTCTCTGTGGGATCGACCCTGCTTACCATTGTACTAATTTATTTTGGTAATTCCGCAAGAATTATTTGGTGGTTGGCGACGTCCACCAAATTGGCGCCATTGCCGGGGAAGCATTTTTCTAAGTGTTGGAAAACACCTATAAACGTAATAAACACAAATATATCGTTTAGTTTGTAACGATAAATTAAAAATTACTCGTTTACGTTACAAACTAAACGAAATATTTGTGTTGTTTATTACAATAGTTAAATAGTAACAAGTTTTTTGCTTACATTACTTAGTAAACGAGTACTTTAGTACATTAGTTAAACGATATGTTCTGATCGTTTATTGGGTGTTTTTAGTGCTCCTAATAACTGCTGGCTATTAATTATTACAAAATAATTATATGCTTTAATCTTAAATCAAGCGCAAGTAAATCGTTATTTCAGAAACACGCTTTCATGCCCTTAAATTCTGTTTAATCATTCTCGGTAAACTTCAAAATTAAAAATTGGGTTTTCTTTATAGGTGAATTTTGTCTCGGTAATTTATCGAGAGTTTCAGAGACTACGTCTGCAGATTTTGACGCCGTGAATTAGGTTTGTCATGAATTATATATTTTTTACGCATTGTTGTTTTCGTTTACTAGTAATGTAAAAACAAAAGCTCGATGTTTAACTAGTATAATAAATAACCCAAATATATCGTTTAGTTTGTAACGTAAATTATTCTGTAAGTTATTATCATATTGGGCATACAATATAACGAATGATCGCTAGGTTGTGAATTAGGTTTTCGTTTACAAATTATGATGTCATGTTCGAACTTTATTCTTTCACGCATTGTTATGTCTTGTTTAATTAGTAATATAAATAAAAACATGTCATTATTTAACTAGTGTAAAAAACAACCTAAATATATAGTTTAGTTTGTAACGTTAATTATTCTGTAAGTTATTAGAATATTGGACATTCAAATTTTTAAATTTAAAGAGTATATCTTTCTTCAATTTTGCACATACATCAAAATGGTGTTTAAGATACCCTATGAGCATCTTTAGAACTTACAAAATTTCAATGTGGCTCCTGATGTACATCAAATTCTTTAATGCAGTGGATTTGAGAACATACTAAGCTTAGCAAGGATAAATAAACTCAACACGAGCACAAGTTTAGTCAACAATATAACACAACAATATAACACTGAATTTAATTACTTTGATTTCCCTAGTGGTTTTAAATTATATATTAGTTTAGTAGATATTTGTAATTTCTGGGGAATGCCAATTGTTGGCCGATCGATTATTGGGGATGAATATCATGGCCGTGAAATTAGTGAGCAATTGTTCCAAAATCACCATATTTTTACTGTAACTAAAGGTTTTAAGTTGAGTGAACTTAGAAATATTGTAACAAATATTGAAAATACACTAGAGGATAGAATAAGGACGACCATTTTACATATCTTAAGAAGTGTGGTTGTCCCCGATAGGACTTCAGAGTATGTAAAAGCACATTTTGGAGTCTTTCTTAAAGATATCCATAGAATTAAGACGTATGCTTGGGAAGAACTTATGCTGGTGGCAATTCATGCATTTAACTAATGTACTAAACTACTTGTTTACTAAGAAACTTAAATAAAAAATGTCACTGTTTAACTAGTGTAATAAACAACATAAATATTTCGTTTGAAACAACTTACAATTAAAGTAAACATTGATCCGCCCATTCCTCCTTTAGGTGTTTTCATGAATTGCCACCAGCATAAGTTCTCCCCAAGCATACGTCTTAATTTTATGGATATCTTCAAGAAAGACTCCATAATGTGCTTTCACATACACTAAAGTCTCATCGGGGACAACAACACTTCTTAAGATATATAAAACGGTCTCCCTTACTCTATCCTCTAGTGTATTTTCAATATTTGTTGCAATATTTCTAAGTTCACTCAACTTAAAGTCTTTAGTTTCAGTAAAAACATGGTGATTTAAAAACAATCGCTCACTAATTTCACTGCCATGATATTTCATCCCCAACAATCGGTTGGCTAACAATTGACATTCCCCAAATATGAAAAACATCTACTAAGCTAATATACAATTTAAAACCACCAGGGAAATCAAAGCAATTAAATTCAGTGTTATATTGTTGAGTCATATAGTTGACTAAACATGTGCTCGTGTTGAGTTTGTTATCCTTGCAAAGTTTAGCATGTTCTCAAAGCCACTGCCTTGAAGAATTTGAAGTACATCAGGAGTCACATTGAAATTATATAAGTTCTAAAGATACTCATAGGGTATTTTAAACACTATTTTGATGTATGTTCAAAATTGAAGAAAAATATACTCTTTAAATTTAAATGCTCAGTATTCTAATAACTTACAGAATAATTTACGTTGCAAACTAAACGATATATTTGAGTTGTTTTTCACACTAGTTAAACAATGACATGTTTTTTATTTACATTACTAATGAAACGAGAAACACCAATGCGTGAATAAATAAGGTTAGAACATGACATCACAATCTGTAAACGGAAACCTAATTCACAGCCTAGTGATCATGTTGTTGTATTGCATGCCCGGTATCCTAATAACTTACAAAATAATTTTCGTTACAAACTAAACGATATATTTGGGTTGTTTATTACACTAGTTAAACGATAGGCTTTTATATACATTATTACTAAACAAGAACAACAATGCGTAAAAAAAATCTAATTCACGGCAAACCTAATTCGTGGCGTCAAAATTTGCAGACGGGGATCTCAATAAATTACTAGGCCAAAATTCACCTACAAAGAAACCCAATTTTCAATTTTGAAGTTTATCGGGAATGATTGAGCAGAATTTAAGGGCATGAAAACGTGTTTTTGAAACAGTGATTTACCTGCGGTTATAACCGCGCTAAAAACATTTTGATTTAAGATTAAAGCATATAAATTATTCTGTAATAGCAGGCGGTTATTAGGAATTCAAATTTTTTAATTTAATAAAATAATGATCACATAATTTTTTAAATTTGATTTGGCAATAATCTATATCTATATACATTTAAAAGCAGAAGAATTTGGAGGGAAAATTGCCTAAATTTGGCAATAATTTTGATTTGGAGGGTATTTTAGTAAATTTATACTAAATGATATTTTCCAATAAATTAATTTATTAACTAATGATATATCAAGTGAAATAACTGAATGCGGTTACCAAGTATTGAAAGGATAAATCATCTACTAATCCATTATGTAAAAATTAATAACTCTTTAATGATATTTTAAGCTTAATTATTTATTATGCTGCACAATGTAATTCGATTAGTTTATCAATAAAAAATTGATGTTAAGATTAATTTATCATTAACAATATTTTAAAATAAAATGGTTAGCAAATGATAATCACGTTAGCGGTTTATGTTAGCTGTTTATCTCCACCAAACTAATTCACCCACTATGCCATTACATTAAATTTGAAAATTTTGATAATATTTTTAATTTATTCTCCACAATCCGCTACAATACAATTTAAAAGCATATTAAAACTAGGAGTCTTCCATTCTCAAAAAAAAAAAAAAATAACTAGCTAGGAGTCTTCAATTGTATTTAAGATAAGCTACAAACCCCTGGAAGGGGATCTCACCCAATGAATAAATATCGAAATCTCTGCAACTGAAGGGTTTAGGAAAAATTGATGTGCCTTCCTACATAAAACAGGAATTGGAGATATTCCAAAAAGGAGAGCATACTTTAATTCTTACTATATTTTGGCTGCCCTAGTATGGACTATCATCTATCAGCAAGGTATTTGCGTCAGTGAAGCAAGGCCATTTATTCCAAACTTTTTGTAACTTTTATTGCGAAAATGCCCTGCTTCATCACATTCTTCGTTGCACTGAACCAAAACAATACTCTCTTCGTCCCATTAAAAATGGCCACATTCTTTTCGGCACGGAGATTAAGAAGGGGATTGTTATGTTTTAATTAAGTGTGGTCCACCAAAATTAAAGAGTTAATTAAGACTTTCTTGCACCTAAATCTTTGTCTTCTTCTCACTGCATCACAAATCAGACACCCAAACCAAATTTCTCAGAGATAATCGCATAACCAGAAACCAGATCTTGTCCCCATTTGTACCTGGAATCACAATTTCACACTTAATTCTTCAACCTATTCTCCAAAATCAGACACCCAAACCAGATCTTGCCCCCATTTTTCAGCGACAGGGCCGCCGCCAACCGGAGCCCTAGGCCCCCAAAATTGCACGGTGTCTGAAAGCCCTAGCCCCCAAATCGCGCCACCTCTCTAGTTGGAGACAGAGGGAGATGCGAGAGACGGTGGTCGCGGTTCAGACGCAACAGATGGAGATGCGAGAGATGAGAAGAGAGAAGCTGGAACAGTGGCGTCAGGCCAAAGGGGCGAGAGGCAGCGGTGACCATGGGGGTGGCGTCCGCCGGAGAAGAGGGAGATTTTGTTATGGCGGCGCTGTTGTGTGTGTGTTTATTTTAAAAATGGTTTAGGTTTAATTAGAAATTTAAATTAAATTAATTAATTGAACTTGATTAAGTAATAAACATTCTATTTTAAGAAATTGATCACTTTTAATGGGATAAACCAAAACAAAAAAGTGGCCACTTTTATTGGAACAGAGAGAGTATAAAACAAATTAAATTCATAACATTTATAATATGTACCCAGATAAAAAAAAAAACTTGAATTCTACAAATGATCCTTAATAAATGTATCCAGATTTTGTCTGGAAATAACGGACACATATATAAATTGTTAAATATGTTGAAAAATAGTTGTTTCTTGATGACAATACCTGCATCTTGACAACCATATAGCCACTTTAAAATAGTTAAAGCTAAACTCAATAAAATTTTTGAAATTCGGCCTCAAGTAAACTGAAAAAAGAAAATAATTTGATTTCAGATATTACATTTGAATAATAAGAAAAATGAATACAAGTGACTCGAGAGTAGAAAATTTTACCATATTTACTCTTGATCCTGCCATCATAACTTCTGTTACCAACCTTTCTATCCGCAAGTAATCCATTGATGACATCAAGAATAACAAGTTTTCGAGCTTGGTTCTTTGGGCAACCAAAACTCTGCAATTTTTTGTTTTCTTATTTGAATTGCAAAGAGAGAGAAAATGAACTACAATTGTAAGTGTTATTTTTTTTAATCGCGGTTGAATTTTGCTGGGCTATGCGTGGATTGGTGTTTTTAAATAGCAAATGAGTGTTTTTGCATCTTAGGGGATTTTCCGGTTTTTATTTTTTGATGATTTTCAAGAATGGTATGGATATGAGTAAGAGTCGTGCGGATGGTGCCGTTTTGCAGGGCGCAGGAGCACATATTGTGCCAGTGGAGTTCTTGAATAAAGTCCAACATGCTCAGGATGGAGGTGCGCTTCTACAAAATTTTGTGATTCATTCTTCTTCCGACGCTGCTCGAGCTATGTCGGCGGTGGTTTCTAAAAGATGGGGAGATATGTTGGATGACGACGACTCTTTGGATGAGGATGAATCTCTAAATATTTTCTCATAGTTTGGATGTTTGTTTTCGTTTACCCGTGGTTTCTCGCGGGTGTTTGAGACTGCTTTTGTTTTGAATCTTGTCTTTCTTTTTTTATTTCTAATAAAATTTCTATTTCAGCAGATGATTTTGTGTTGAATTGCTTACTTGATGTAGTCATAGATTCATGGATTCAAGTGTAGAAGAGCATGATATTGTTTCTAGATGGTTTTGATCTTTTGATGATTTCGTAGTGAATTGCACATTTAATGTAGCGATAGTTTGTGGATTGAAGTGTAGAAGAGCATGATATTGTTTCTAAATTAATTAAGTAGTTATGAATGATTTGTTGTTGTCTCCCTCTTGCTTGAAAATAATGTGTTTGAGGGTTTACTTCACCAAATTTTCCTTGTAATGATTTGCTGGATATGTAGTATTTCAGAGATCCAGTTAAAGCGACCTCTTAAATCTATGTTACAATCATATTCAATGGAGAATGCAATTTTAAAAGAATTTATGTTATTCAATCTCAAGTGAGTCATTTGTTATGTTTACTTATTTTTATATTTAATAGTAATGTGATTTCTCTTGCTTTAAGAGCTACACAAATGAGACCATCACATGTCGCAAGTATTACCCATAGTGGTATGTTGTACTTTATTTTATTTTATTTTTACAACATTACAACTTATGTATGTGGTTTGTAACATGAGTTTTTTTGTTCTTAATCAGATAGTTTCAACTATTTCATTTTTCCTTCTCGGTTTCATGACAACGAACCTATTTTTGTTGCGACTTTCAAAGAAAGTCATCCATGCCAGTCGAGTGGCCAATGCATGTAAGGTGGGTGACGCATACGTTCATATATATTTTTTAGTTCTACATAAATTCGGTTGTATTTATTTGAATAATTACTTGATTTTGTGTTTGTACTTTGACTAAGGAGCGGGAAACATCAATCAAGTAGGGGCGGAGCCAGGCCCCTAAAGACAAGGAGGGCAGAACATGATAAGAAAATTTAAAATAACTTTGATAAAAATAATTCTCTATGATCACTCATATTCTGAAAGCGACGTAATATCAAATCATTATCAACTGTCTCAAAAATTTCTTTCTCAGTATAAGTAACTAATTAAACAATCATTCATCAAACGATCACCCATTCGATTTCGAAGCTGACTTTGACAATCTAAATAGCAGAAAAAACTACTTCCACAATTGTAGTTGTCCCAGGTAAAACAAGTGCCAGTTTAATAAACTTATACACCAATGAATACACAACATCTCTTTTTGTCTTCACCATCTCCATTGCAAGACTTCTGAATTGGTGCAAATTTAACTTCTTTATTTTCTTTCCGATCTCCACGTTAGACAAAAGAAAAATAATGTAGTTTATCAAAGTCAACTTTTTTCCAATCTCCACATTTTGCCCCTTTTTTCTCAAAATTTTGGTGGGGCAAACTTTTTTTTTAAAAAAATAATTATACATATATATTAATATAGTAAGTATGCTAAAAAAAATTTGAGGGGGGGCAATTGCCCCACCACCTCATAGTGTAGCTCCGCCCATGACATCAAGTATATCTATTGATGACAACAGGGAGATATCTTTTGATGCCATAACTCAGATAGGTGAAAGAAAATGAGATGATTATTCTGGTGGTGGTGTTGAACAACAACGTTAGAGGACGTTTCAATATTAACTTGGGAAAAATTGAGAACGACTTGGGAGTTCTATTTTTATCTTGTTGTGTTTGCACTTTAAATAATGACTTGATTTTGTGTTTGTTCAACTTTTCAGCATGGGGCAAGTTGCACAGTAAGCTACAATGATCCGTTTTTGCACATGTTTTCGGATCAAGTGGTGTGTGTGGTTTACATTCTCTATGTAAGTGTGTTGGGAGTTCTGAAAATTCATGGCAATTGCTTGCTCATTGTAATGCAAAACCATTTGATGCCTCTCGTTTTGTGGTTTCTGATCTCACTGATCCTGTTTTGCATATTTGCCATTTGTATCTTGGTTATAATTTGATTGGTCGAACTACTAGTTTTTCTAAGTTGAGTAATAACTATTTGTTTTTCTTGCATTGTATGCATAGTGGGGTTAAGGTTAATTTTGGCTATTGGATTGCTTATGCCATGAATCAAAGCAACACACATACTAATCGCCATCTCACATTGTGTCATCTTCTTTTTGTGGCACGTAACTTTGATTTGAGTGTGCATGATTGTATGACCTTATGCAAACCCCCTGTCAAGTTTGATCTGAAAATACTTGCTTGAGTCTCGGGTATTTTCCTATAACTCTGAGGGAGAGCCTCGATTTTTGAGCCGGGAGATAGCCTTCCGAGCATCTCTACTAGTGCAGGTGCCTTATCTTTAGACGTTCTTGCCTCTGAACTGCAAAGTCTCAAGACTGAAATTATTCATTTGAAGGCCGAGATTGCTTCCATTAAGGAGGATATCACCAACTTGAGTGCTTCTATACTTGTCGAGCTTCGGCAACAGAAAATGTGGTGAGATCTTTTCCTTTGTTTTCTTTTATTTGCTTTCTCTGGTCTTGTGTTTCTTTGTTTTCCCTTTTTTATGCTTTTTCATTGTTTGCTTGAGGGCAAACAAAGCTTAACTGTGAGGAGGCTGTTTCTTTTTTTTTTCATATTAGTTTGTTGAGTCTTTGTGTTTTCATGCTAATTTGTTGAGTCTGGTCTTGTGTCTAGTAAGCCAAGTATTGCCTATTTGTTTGTATTTGTAGATGCATTTTGTTTGTTTGAGTCTCGCGATGAACTCCGCGATTCAATATGTTGTTAAATGAAGGGATGTGATTTATAGTTTGAGTATTTGTTGAATGATGTTTGGTATGACGAAATAGGGCAATGGTTGAGTTTCTACCCACACTTAAATGAGATTTGAGCCTAAAAAGAGTAGAGCACTCTCTACTTTATTTCTTTCATATAAGTCACTAAAATACTTAACCAAGGCTTATTTTTTACCTTCTTTGGCCCTATTATGCATGTCTGAATTCGAAAATCATCCTTTTGATTTCTAGAGGAAAGACACTCGTGTTCAGTCTGCCCAAACAGAATTCGAGCTTAATTTTATGTTATGAAAGATTAATCATTGGTTTGTTTGACCAACGAAGGCGGTGGTTACAATTAATGGTCTGTGTTGCTTATTATTTGGGTGTATTGTGAAGTGGTAATTGAATGTTTGTTCAAAAATGAGAAAGAAAGGTGCTATATATATATATATATATATATAGGGGAAGGCTAAAATAAGAACACTTTTTAAAATATAAATTAGGAATCATTTTCAGCCCTTAGATCATCAAGATCTACGGTTGATTCATCACCTTGTTGGATAAATTCATGGTCCTGAGTTCGAATCCCAAAGGTAGCAAAAAATTATTTTTCGCAATTCATGCCTTTATACAGTTTATTCATGCGTGTTATACATAAAATTCATGCATTTTTGCTGGTTCGTAATTCTTAAAATAAGGGTGGTTTATTGAATAACCGCCCCCTATATATATATATATATATATATATATATATATAGGGAGAGGTTCAAATAAGAACCACTAATAAAATAAGAACGGAGAACCATTTTAAGCCATTCGATCATCAAGATCTACGGTGGATGCATCATCTTGGTGGATGGATGCAGGTGCTGGGTTCGAATCCTGAAGGGAGCAAAAAAATTATTTTTTTCGGATGCATTAAATTTAATAGCGGATGCATTAATTTGTATAGCAGATGCAGTAATTTTATTGGTTCTTATGTTCTCACGATAATTGTGGTTCTCACTATAACCGCACCCTATATATATATATATATATATATATATATATATATATATATATATATATATATATATATAGGGAGAGGTTCAGGAAATAACCATAAATAAAAGAAGACCGGAGAACCATTTTCAGCCATTCGATTATCAAGATCTACGGTGGATGCATCATCTTGTTGGATAAATGCAGATCCTGGGTTCGAATCCTGAAGGGAGCATTTATTTTTTATTTTTTTGAGTGCATTAATTTTAACAGCGGATGCATTAATTTTTACAGTGAATGCATTAGATTTGATGGTTCTCCCGTTCTCACAAATAATGTAGTTCTCTCTAGAACCACACCCTATATATATATATATATATATATATAGTAAAAACAACTCTTAAAATAAAAAATACGAACCAGCAAAACATGTATAAATTTTATGTAAAACACGTATGAATTCGCTGTATAATGATATGAATTGCGAAAAATATTTTTGTTGCTACCTATGAGATTCGAACTCAAGATCATGAATTCATCAAACAAGATGATGAATTGACCGTAGGTCTTGACGATCTAAGGGCTGAAAATGGTTCTTATTTTATATTTTAAGAGTTGTTTTTATTTTAGCTCACCCCTATATATATATATATATATATATAAACAAAAAAGAAGGTATGCAGTTTGATTGTTGTGGTTAGTTCTTTACCCAAGAATAAGTTTGTTGTCTTTTCCCAAGGTGTTTATTGTTGAGGATGATGATTCGGTTTGGATATGCATATACATGTTCTTAAATTCTGAAGCCTAGGTACCCCTTTAGACCCGTCCAAATTCATGAATGATCCCTAGCCCTGTTACGTCAAATGAAACAAAAACCCTTTTGAGTTACAAATTGACGGCTATATATCGCGACTGCGTGAACCTTGTCTTTGTGTGGTTGTTCTGCATAGTATATGGAGTGACTGAGTGAACCTATGAGCTACATTCAATCGTTGCCCGATTTTGACTAAGTTGATGATGATGATGATGATGCATTCTTGCTTGATTCATATTCGGCAGGATGAGTTTGCAGTCCGACATGTTGGTATTTACTTGGCTGTGTGTGTCGAGTCAGTTCGTGTCTCATTTCTTCACCTTCCATCATTCCTTTCTCTTAGTGTGTCAGTTGTATCAAGTATGAGAATTTGATGTTTATGGACAACTTTGTCTCATTATTGAAACTTTTCTCCATTTCATACTTCAGGACAAGTATATTTCAAGTGTGAGGAGATTTGATGTGTGTTTTGATTGTCCAGAATTTGAGCTTTTCTGTGGTTTTATGCTGGCATAATGCAAGTTTAGTTGTTACTTTGTGCTGGAATTGTAGAGATCATGAGTACAGAGTTATGGATGCGAGAAGCTGACAAAAGATGAGATTTTGTGTAGTTTTGCTGTGGATTTAGAGATGCAAAAAAAAGATGGGCTTGAATTATTTTCTTGGATGTAATAGTTAGTGTTCTCATCAATCATCATTAGTATTAATGGGTCAATTTAAAGAATTTTTAGCCCATGATTTTGTAAAGGGCTGCTGACTTCTTGCTTAGGGGTTAATCCCCTTATTTTTGGAAACTCTTCCAGCCGCCTATGATGGGAATTATATAGGGGAGGGGAGTATTTAGTTTATTAGATACACTTTACCTTTACTTTTTCTTGTTGTTGCTTGGGAATCAAGGGTTATATTACTATTTTCGGTTTTAGCAATTCAATTTATATTTCTATTTCAATATTATGTTTGTTTTTATTTATTCAATTGTTTTTAATTCAATTATGAGTAGCTAATTTCTTAATTGGGTCATAATATTGAAATACTCATTTAATTTCTGTGAGACCTAATTGTCCATATAATTGATTTCTATGGATTTTGATCTATTCCTTGTGTTTATAGTCAATTATGATTTTATTTAAGCTTGATCAACTTAGATTTAATTGGATTAAAGTCAATTAGTTATTCCAACCCGTAATTGTTGGAATATGGCTAATTATTTTACAACAACGTTAGAGGGCTGTTTAGTATTAACTTGGGAGAAATTGAGAATGACTCGAAAGTTGTATTTTTATTTTGTTGTGTTTGAACTTTGGATAATGACTTGATTTTGTGTTCGTGCTTTAAGTTTTCAGTTGCGAGCATGTCGCACACAAAGCAACACGATTGTCTGATGTCGCACATGTTGTGGGATGTTGTTGCAGTTATATCCGTGGTATATAAAATACATTACATGTTAAGGATTTTAATTACTGCAACTAAGGAGCCAATGGAGGAACCACCAACAGAGAATAGGGAAAATAGAAAAAGATTCAAAGGCCAGGCCACTTATGCATCACCTAGACAGACCACACTACATCAAAAACAAGAAAAGAACGAGTCTACGAAGGGAGCAACCTTGTTATAATTATTCCAAGAGGGTGTTTGGTTAAACTTATTTTAAAGATCTTATAAGATGTAGCTTCATAAGAACTTAAAAGTTGTTAAAAGTGTTTGGATAATTGAGTTGATAAGCTAATAAAAGAATTTATAGTTAGAGAGAGAAAATAAAAAAGAGGCACTTTGCATTTTGGTTTGGTTTGTAAGTTTACATAATGGAGATGTTGTGAGTCTAACCTATGATTTTTGGAGGGTGTTTGGCTGAGCTTATAAGCTTTTTAAAATATTCTTTTTTGAGATAAAGTTTTTAAAATAGCTTATAAGTTGTTTAGGAGTTTATAAGCTCATTCAAAGTATTTGGCAAAATCAGTCCTGAAAAGCTTATAAGTTGTAAAAATAAGCTCTAAGAGCTTTTAAGCTCCCAAAAACAAGTTTCTCTTTTCCAATTTATTTTCTCATTATTTTATAAGCAACACTCATTTTATAAAAATAATTTAATTATAATTTTTTTTTTATTTTCATAGTATATCATTTTAATTTAATCTCTTTTTGATTTTCTCTCTCTAACTAAAAATTCTCTCATTAGCTTATGAGCTCAATTATCCAAACACTTTAACAACTTGTAAGTTCTTATGAAACTATATCTTATAAGCTCTTTAAAATAAGCTTAACCAAACACCTTTTATAGTAATTATAACAACTTGTAAGTTCTTTTTGATGTAGTATGGTTTGTCTGGGTAACCACAAAAGTGGCATGGTATTTGAATGTCTTTATCTTTCCTATTCTAGGGAACGGACCAGCCTAGTGGTCCCTCCGTTGGCCAGAGAAAGGGTGTTTTTCTTTGAAAACAAGACTCTTCAACGGACCGGCCGCGAGGAATCAAGAGATCTTTGCCGGTGCAATCCTTGGCATGTAATATATTTTATATACCACATATATAACTAGATAGCAAGGGAAATGATGCCAACAAATATATAACAAAAATTAAACAATATGATATACTTCCTTCGTCACATTATTCATGGTCCATACCTTTTTGGCACGGAAATCAAGAAGAACAAAATTAGGGGAAAAAGTGTCATGTTAAGAGATTAATTAAAATTTTACTCAAAATTTTCGGTGGCTTCTTTCTGATGTAACAAGATCAAAACCAACACAAATTTTCACTACAAAATTTTGGCCTTATTGTTGCAACAAGATCAGAAACCTCAAAATTTTAGTGCTACAACAAGATCAATTGAAGCTCAAAATTTTCAGTCTTCACAATGATTCTGTTCCAAATCCGTAGTCTCCACAAAAAAACAGCATCTGCCCCTTCCCAATCAACAAGCAACAAAGATGAATAAACAAAAATGAGATCGATTTGCCTTCAATTACCAAGCAACAAGATCCCCGAATCAAAAACATCAAAACATAATTGAAAAAATATCAAGTCGAAATTGAAAAAACATCAAGTCAAGGCGGTGCGGTGCTAGGGTGGAAGTGGCGCTAGGATGGAGATGGTGGAGGTTGAGGCGGTGCTAGGGTCGAGGGGGAAAAGAAGACACTAAACTAAGAGAGTGGAGGTGGTGGAGGTGGTGGGAGACGTCGAAGATGAGGGGAACAGTAGAAGGGAGGCAGAGAAGAAATTATTAGAAAGATGAACGAGAACTAGGGTTTGTGAGGACTTAATTAAGAATTTTAATTAAGTTCTAAAAGAAAATAGATGTAACTTGGGACAATCCAAAAAGACATACAGACCATCAATAATGGGACAAAAGGAGTAATAGGTTAGATACTAAGGTGTCCCTTTATCGAATACAGAGCCTTAAATAAAACAATATATATTAGATATTGTGGGATCTATCCTGTGGTTCCTAAGTCCTAAAAAAACAATGTTTTCGAGGAAAAAATTACACTATAATTTTAAGGTTTAGGGTGTATAAGCTAATCCCTGCAATTAAAAAAAGAAGAAGTAGCCAAGAACCCCATATCACATATTTACTTTTTCATCTTTTGATTTTGGGCTATCAGCCCCTCAACATTTTATAAGGAGTACAAAATCCCCCCTAATCCTAACGAACACCTAGCTACGTCCAATTTTGTCTTTTATTTTTAATTTTTTATTTCTCAAGTGGGTCACACTCTACAGATATAAATTGCCAATTGAGGGATAAGAAGAGCAAAATACACATAAGATCCCTAGTTCTTAAAGTTTCAGTTGAGGGATTATATTCTTACCGACAGCCATTATATAAGCAAAATATTTTATAACCCAGGATGGTATATACGAAATAACACACATGAATTTTGGAAATATCAATTGTTCAAATTATTAGCATCCATACTAATAGCTCACAAGCTTCCACATCAAATAGGCTCACAGAGGCTACAAAATCAATTGTTGGAATGAGGGTATATGTGGATATAAAAATTGAAAAAATCACCATTAATGTAAGTCCATACATGTACACTTTAACATTATTTTTTCAATTTATTCCTACGTGTATTTGAGTAATATGAATGCTGTTAATTTGAGCAATTGATATATCCAAGATTCATATATGTTATTTCGTAGATTCGCTCCTAGGTTATAAAATATTTTGCTTATATAATGGCTGCCAGAAAAATATAATCCCTCAATTAAATTTTAAGAACTAGGGATCTTATGCGTATTTTGCTCTTCTTATTCCTCAATTGGCGATTTATATCCGTAGAGTATAACTCACTTGAAAAAAATTATAAAAAATATTTGACGGAGTTAAGTGTCCGTTAGGAATAAGGGGAATTTTGCACTACTTATGAGATGTTGAGGGACTGACAGCCCAAAATCAAAAGATAATGAGATAAATATGCTAGGGAGTTATATGATAGTGGCTATTTGTTACTTCTCCCATTAAAAAAAAA
Source organism: Salvia miltiorrhiza (assembly GCF_028751815.1). Classification (NCBI taxonomy): domain Eukaryota; kingdom Viridiplantae; phylum Streptophyta; class Magnoliopsida; order Lamiales; family Lamiaceae; genus Salvia; species Salvia miltiorrhiza. The sequence goes on from NC_080391.1 coordinate 51,216,773, forward strand.
ATGTGATTTAATGCTTTAGATACCGTGGTATCTAAACAATACAGACCCTTAGGCTGCGTTTACTTTGATGGATAAATTTATCTATGAAAAAAATTAAAAAGAATAATAAAAATTTATGCCTTTAAATGTCTCATTTCTTTTCCCACATTTTACATAAAAGAAAAGTTCACAATTTTTCCTTACTTATTTTCACTTCAAAGATGAATAATATTATCCATCCATTTTTGGTGTGATAATATTATCCATCCTTGAAGTGAAAATAAGGTGGGAAAAATTGTGAACTTTTATTTTGTCTAAAATATGGGAAAAGAAAGAAGATATTTAAAGGCGTAATTTTTGTTATCCATCCTTTTTTATAGATAAATTTATTCATCAAAATAAACGCAGCCTTAAATTAAACAATTTATATTAGATACTAGTGGATCTAATTAGTTTTATTATTCCAGATTGTATATACATCTGGTATTTTCTAAACAGTTCAAAAATTTATTATTATGTAGTACTTGGATACGGTAAGAATATACACGATGGTATCTAATTTATTTAATCGGATTATTTAACTTCTAGAATTAAATAAAATTTAGAGTACTAAGATACCATGACATTTATAATTATGACCGTCATAATAACCTTCAAATATTAATTATCTTATTTGAGGACTAATCTTGATAATGAATTTTTTCCCCTTTATTTACACAATTATTTTATAAAATAAATCAGCGATTGAGTACTAAAAAATCTCAACTTGTTATAAACTAGAGAGAAGCGAGAGAATAGAGAAGAGAATACGAATGAAGTGTATTCAATATGAGGGCCAAAGGCCTCTATTTATACAAGTAGGAAGCTAGGGTTTTAGGGAGGTTTCTTGGTCAACACACATAAGATATATCTTATAGATATATTTACAACACTTCCCCTTGATTGACCAATCCCTAAAACAAAAAATGTTGCCTCATTAAAACCTTGCTAGGAAAACCCAATGGGACAAAACCTAGTCGAAGGAAAAAGAGTACAACTGCTTCCCCTGTACTTGAGATCATTGAATATCTTTGAGTCGACGCATGCCGATCTCGTGTACCAACTTTCTGAATGTCGATGTTGGTAATGCCTTGGTGAATAAGTCCGCCAGATTTTCACTTGAGCGAATTTGTTGCACGTCGATATCGCCACCCTTTTGAAGGTCGTGTGTGTAGAAGAGCTTGGGAGAAATATGCTTCGTCATATCGCCTTTGATGTATCCTTCCTTGAGTTGCACGATGCAAGCAGCATTGTCTTCATATAAAACAGTTGGTTTGACCTTTGATGAAGCTAACCCGCACGACTCTTGGATATGACTCGTCACATTTCTCAACCATACACATTCTCGACTTGTTTCGTGGATTGCAATGATTTCAGAATGATTTGAGGATGTTGCAGTCAAGGTTTGCTTCACAGATTTTCATGATATAGCAGTTCCACCACATGTGAAAACATATCTAGTTTGTGACTTAACTTCATGTGGATCGGATAAAAATCCTGCATCCGAGTACCCCACTAGAGTATTATCATATTTTTCTTGATAATATAATTAAAGGTCAATGGTACCCCTTTAGATAATGTAGAATGTGCTTAACACCATTCCAATGTCTCAAAGTGGGTGCAGCTCTAAATCTTGCTAGGAGATTGACAGAAAAAGCTATATCTGGTCTAGTATTATTAGCCAGATAAGTCAACGCTCCAATTGCACTTAGATATGGTACTTCAAGACCAAGCATTGTTTCACCCTCTTCAATTGGTCGAAATGGATATTTCTTAGTGTCAATAGATCTAACGACCATTGGTGATGCTAATGAATGTGCATTATCCATGTAAAAGCGTTTTAACATTTTTTCTGTATATGTGGATTGATGGATAAACGTTCCTCCACTGATACGTTCCATTTGCAAACCAAGACAAAACTTTGTCTTTCCCAAATTTTTCATCTCAATTCTTTCTTCAAATATTTAGCAGTTTTATTGAGCTCTTCAGGAGTCCCAATTAAATTTAAATCATCAACATAGACTGCTATAATTGCAAATCCACTTTCGGTTTTCTTAATGAAAACACAAGGGCAGATATCTTTATTCTTGTATCCTTCTTTCAAAAGATACTCGCTCAGTCTATTGTACCACATACGACTAGACTGTTTCAACCCATACAACGATTTTTGCAGTTTAATTGAATACATGCTTTTGGGTTTTGACTGCAATCCTTCAGGCATTTTAAATCCTTTAGGAATTTTCATATATATGTCATTATCTAATGACCCATATAGATAAGCAGTTACTACATCCATAAGGCGCATATCAAGCCTTTGTGACACAGCCAGACTAATCAAAATCTAAAAGTAATAGCGTTCATTACGGGAGAGTATATTTCCTCATAATCAATTCCTGGTTTTTGTGAGAAACCTTGTGCTACGAGTTTTTCTCTATATCTCGTAGCTTCATTTTTCTCGGTTCTCTTTCTAACAAAGATCCACTTGTTTTCAACATGGATTTTAGATTCCGGAGGTAGGGCTATATATCCAAATACTTTCCGGTTATCACAGGAATTTAATTCCCTTTCTATAGCTTCTTTTCACTTTGGCCAATCAAGTCTCTGTTTGCATTTTGCAACAGATTTTAGTTGAGGATCCTCATTTAAAACATGAAGAGCTATATGAAAGGCAAATATATCATCAATAATGATATTTTCTCTCTCTAGTATCTGATGTAAATAATTTATTGAGATCTCATGATTTTCAGATACTTGTAATTCTTTAGGAATTACATCGCTTTCATTGGTTGATTAGTCATTTTCGTCATTGTTTGATTTCCATCTTGCCCCTTTCTTTTTCTAGGCATAGAATCTTTTGAACCAACTGGTCGACCATGTTTTTGACGAATTTTAGACTCATTTGCTACCAAAGCTATATGTCCTTCAGGGACATCAATTTTAGTTGGAGTATTTGCAGCATGTATGTGAGATTGTGTCACTTTTCTTGTATCTACAAAAGCATTAGGAATTTGATTTGCAATCTTTTGCAAATGAATGATCTTTTCAATTTCTTGTTCACATTGATTTGTTCTATAATCAAAATATGATAAGTTTTTCTCATTCCAAGAGAGTTCCTTGTGCTTTTCTGGATGTAGATTTGTTACTCATAATGTTGGAAATGTCATTTCGTCAAAATGACAATCTGCAAAACTTGCAGAAAATAAATAACATGTTAAAGGTTCTATATACCTTATAACCGAAGGTGAATCAAATCCAACATATATCCCAAGTCTTTGTTGGGGACCCATTTTTGTTCGTTGTGGGAGGGGGTGCAATTGGGACTTAAACCACGCAACCAAAAGTTCGTAAGTGAGAAACATCAGGTTCTCAGCAAAAAATAATTTGCATTGGGAAGTATTCATGATTGGCTTATGTCGAACTAATGTTGCATCATGTAATATGGCATGACCCCAAATAATAGTTTGGGAGTTTTGATTTCATAAGTAATGGTCTAGCAATAATTTGAAGACGTTTAATCAATGATTCTGCTAAACCATTTTGAGTATAGACACAAGCTACTGGATATTCAATCTCAATTTCAATAGCCATACAATAGTTTTCAAATGCTTGAGACGTAAACTCACTAGTGATTTGAGCAAGTAGTCTAGCAAATGTTGCATTTCTAGTAGAAAGCAAGCATACATGTGACCATCTAGAAAAGGTATCAATCAATACCATAAAGTATCGAAAAGGTCCACAAGGTGGATGTATAAGTCCACAAATGTCTCCTTGAATTCTTTCTAAGAAAGATGGAGATTCAGTATTATCCTTCGTATATGAAGGTCTAATGACTAACTTGTCTTGCGCACAAGCATTGCATGTCATTCATTGTAGAAAAAATCTTTTGATTCTTTATGTTGTGTCCATATAAATTATTGATTATTCGGTGCATTATAGTTGCTCCAGGATGTCCAAACCTATCATGCCAAAGCTTAAAGCTTTTGTGTCATTGAATTTCACGTTCATGACATGGTTTATCTCAATTGCTTTTATGAATGTATAATACATTCCAGAAGGTAGTGATGCTAATTTTTCTTTTGTCAGCTTATAGCCTGAAACAAAAGAATTTATGCAAAGATATTCATTTCTACCTTTCACACAATTGTCTCGATGTGGTATCCATTATTATAGACATTATTGAAACTTAGTAAGTTACTTACTAGAGTGCAGGGCATTTTCAATATCTAATTTAGTATCATTTGGCAAAATGATACAAGCTCTTCCGGAGCCTTCAATGATGTTTGATGCACCTGATATTGTGTTAACATTATTCTCATCTAATGTCAACTTAAGGAAATACTTCTTTTGAAGAATAATATGTGTAGTGGCACTATCACCAAGACAAATATCAAGATTTCATATGATGTTACTGTTTAAATGTTCATGCCTTGTTAAAAACCTCTCCGTAAAAACCCCATGGGAAAAATTCGGTAGAGTAAAAGAGTACAAAACATATATTTACTCATATATTACACTAGTTGCCTCATTAAAAACCTTAACTAAGAAAACCTCGTAGGAAAAAACTTAGTAAGGAAAAAAGAGTACAACCATACGGCCTTTAGGGCCATTTGACATTCAAGGTCTAACTTTCGAGAGTATGTAATATGAATTTCTCTTCAAGAGCATGTAATATTCTTCAGGAATATTACTTGTGCTACTTTAATAGCATCAATTTAAGATCTTGAATGTAATATTATTCAGGAATACTACTTGTGCTCAAGGTCTAATTTTCGAGAGCATGTAATATGAATTTCTCTTCAAGAGCATGTAATATTCTTCAGGAATATTACTTGTGCTATTTAAATAGCATCAATTAATTTTCAAGATCATTTTGAAAATATATATATTCATTCTAACCATAACTTTGATCACAAAGTATTTGGAGCTAAAGAGAATAGAGAAGAGAATACGAATGAAGTGTATTCAATATGAGGGCCAAAGGCCTCTATTTATACAAGTAGAAAGCTAGGGTTTTAGGGAGGTTTCTTGGTCAACACACATAAGATATATCTTATAGATATATTTACAACACAACTAACATTAACAAATATGCATCAATTATTTTGTCGAAGTAGCGGTGATTTGCCCTCTTCTATTTTTATTTTTATTTTTATTTTTATTTTTATTTTTTTTCATTTGCCCTCTTCTATTAGCTCATCAATAAGTTTAAAAAAAAATTAACGAGGCAACAATTGTCAAGCTCAAGCTTTGATTCTTTTTAACTAATTAGCTTAGTTATTTTTATTTTTTTAGAATTACAAGAGGATTCTGCACGCAGGTGGGACCTCTACACCACACAAAGGTGGAAAAACAACCGCACGCAGGCGGAACACTACCTCCACAAAGGTTGGAACACTACCCACACAAACAAAAATGATAAAAACAGAATTGAACCCAAGGCCTCAGCTTTGTCACTTGAATTAGGCCTCGTCGGCTTAGCTCATCAATAAGTTGGCTATGTACGATTATTATCAGTGATCCATTCCATAATAAGGATTCCAGTATATTTTGGGAAGCTTGATGCCCAATGACTTGCTCATGCAGCCATGCAGGGACGGTTTTAGAGGTCATGCCCCATCGGCCACCGCCCAATCAATTTTTTCTATTACCAATATATATAAATAATTTAATTTTTTTTATCTATATATGCTAATCTCGCCCGATAATAATTGTATAATTCTAAATAATTATTTCAAGACTCAACCCATTTTCTTTACTAAAAATTCATTAGAATCATCCGATGAAATTTCGCCCGGTCATTATTAAATTGCTAGATCCGCCTCTGTGCTCATGTGCTACATTATCTTTCCAGTGGGATTCCTGACTATCTAAAAATCAATAATAATAATCGTGTACACCAAAAAACTAAAAACTAAACGATTGTAATCTTTAAACTTTTTTCACAAATATCAAGGGTCCATTGCAGAAAGACGAAGATAATTAAATTGAGATAATAAAATTTGAACATGTAGCACAATTCATATATTCCATCCGTCTCACAAAAATATTAGTCATATTTATAAGTGGCACAAATTTTAAGAAAAACTATTACTAAATAAAATTGTATTATGATGGAACATGAGTCTCACTTTATGGAAAATGGAGATAAAAAGTAAAAGGATTAGTGTACAAAATAGAAATGTACATATTTTTCGATTAAGGAAGTTGTGGCTGAGATTGGAGGTATGAATTGTAGTGGCCTAGTAATCATTAATCAATGATCCTTGTGTCTCAATCTCGATCTTGTCACGAAGAGATTCAGCAAAAAAACATATCAAAACATCTCTTACAAATTCTTCTTTATGTGAAAATCAGTAAAACACCCTCGCTAACAATATCTCCCTCACAATTGCACTATCCCAGAACTTAATAAAAACACACAAATTTGACGAAGGAAAGCAAAAAGAAACAGAAACTAAACAGCTTCACACCAGTCTGAGAGAAGGCCATTCGCTATAGCTACCAAATCTCAAATGATAGATCATAGATTTCTCCGTCACCACGCCAATACAAAAGATATAGTTCCACCACCGAAAATTAGCAATCACAAACACAGAATGCACCTTCTTCATTCAGTATCACAACATCATCCCACAGGTGAAACTAAACTTTCAACATAAGTATGGACTCCAAAAGAACGACATTCACCCATGTCTCTAATCCGAGGATATCTAAACGAGCCATCCTTTGCATCGTACACCACAAAAGTCCTACCATTACGGAACATGACCAGGCCATTCTTCAGCACATACAATAACTGTGTGAAATGAGTATACATCACACCATTATCATAGCGACAGGGAATAGAAACGACCTTAGTCCAATTCTTGATTCCCACACTACAACCATCCAACATCCACACATCTGCAGCTGCAAAAGTCGGATGAGGCCAGAGCAAGAACAGTGACCCCTCAGACACTGCCATACATGAATCATCATCAAGCTTCACATTGCTTGGCATTTGCAGTATCTCATACTCCTCCTTCTCCAAATCAATGGAGAGAATTTCCCAATCGGATCCATATTCTGGCTTAGTAAAATAATACAGCTTCCCATTTGCAAATGCAGAACACCCTGGAAACACGTCACGACAATTTATATTCTTGATCCTCTTCCACTCATCATTCCTCAAACTATAAACTGCTATTATCACATCAGACAAACCTGAAGAGGTATCGAAAAACCCCACCACTTTATAGTCATCTTTCGATTTATCATAACCTAAACCAAAGTCACCAAGAAGATCATCCTCAGCTAATTCCACGCCGAAATGAGGCAGCTTTTTGCAAGTTCTCGTAGATGGGTTCCACAAAATGACCTCTGTGTAATTTAACCTCACTAGTAGTAAACCATTACACGTACCCATCACCCGATAATTCTCTACTAATTCAAATGGATAACTCAAATCGGATACTTGAGAAACAGATTCATACAGCATGGAATTAACCGAACACTGCCTAAAATTACCTGGACGACAGGCAAAAGCGAGCATATCGTGAGCTAAATTTGGGGCTAATTTTGAGTTGTGGAGGTGGGCTTTGATGAAGCGTTGGCTGGAAATTAGGGCTCGCCATGATCTGCAGACGCATTTGAATTTCAAGAGAGATTTTACTGGGAGCCAGGTGAGGATTTCGATGATCACCTCGTTTGGCAGTACGATTTCAGTTGTTCTTCGAGATTGCGCCATGAAAGGATTAATTGAATTTGGATGTAGGGTTTGGGTTTGGTAGAGATAAAGAGGAAAAATTCAAATACGGGAAATTCCGTAATGCGCGCTGAAACTACAGAAAACCTAATCGCACATTTGGACTGTAATTTGGGTAGCTTCTATGACCACAAATAATTATAATCAAAATTTTCATTCAATTCGAATTCTCTATTGTAATTTGTAAGTAATAATTATAACCACGCATGTATATGTATCGTCGACATCATAGAATTTATTTATATAAAAAAAAAAGATTATTGTCGAAAAATATTCAAAGTTTGCCAATTTTTTAATTTATTTATATCATGATCTTTAATTTTTGCCAGAATATATATGAATTTAAGTTTGATTCTGAATCGTCCGACGACGGGTAATTTCGCCCAAATCCAATCTCAATAATCCACTTACTATGGTGTTTAAGTAAAGATTAAGTAAAGATCATGATATATACCAGAAAATTGGCAAACGTGAGGTATTTTCCAGCAATAACCCCTGAAAAAAATGTCTCAGTTGAAATCGAAAGATTATTTGAAAGAAATAAGGAGTACAAATTAAATCATGAATTTATACCCATTTTCCAATTTCGATCTCACTTTGAAACCTTTTCTTAATGTATATCAAATCTTTTTAAAGTTTGCAATTACGACTTCTCAATTTTTTTTGATGATCGAAAAGATGACTTGAATACCATTACTAACTAAGGTCCGGTAGAGAAGGAGCATGCAACATCATTTAGTGTGCAACTAAACTGATAATATTATAATATTATACTACATTTTATTTTTGTACTAGGAAAATTCAATTGTAAAAGTTATAAGTATTTAATTTTTATTTGCAAATGTTTAAAATTGAGGTCGACTTTGTAAAATAAGTATAAGTTCGAGATTTATTTTATAATTAATCATTCTAATGCACCATTGATTTGTTCATAATTATTTTTTCTAAATAATTTTTATCTTATTTTATAATGCATATTTATTTATCAGAGCAATTATTTTGACGGGTATTAAAACAAGTTTATATGTCTTGTGATTATTGATATTTATCTCAAAACTATCTAGATTTATCTCACTAAATTTTTTGAGTATATATATATGTTTGTAGTTTGTTATTTGTTATTTTTATAAAATTTATAAATATTAAATTAATAATTATAAAGTTTTTCATATATATTGTGTGAGGTAGCGTGATAATCCCTTTCCAATACACGAGGAGGTGGTCTGGAGGGGTTACGAAGATGGTGTGTTTGTTAAGAGGAGTGAAGGTTATGAAAGTTACAGCCCTCTACTATGTTTTTGAATAATTATGTATGAAGATGCTTATCTTACTGTTTTTGTATTGTTGGTTCTGCTTCCGCCCCTATCGACTCATTGAATAATTATCACTTTTTTAATTGTAATTTTTAATCATAAGAGTTGCTACTGATTTATGCTTAATTGTTCTAATTTTAGGGATTTGAATGTGCTCATTGTAAGTTAAATCTTCTGGAAATTGGTGCGTTTTATGGTGTATTTGATGCTTTTCAGGAGATTTAGGTTTTAATGGTGGAAGAGTATAATTTTGGGGATTTTTGGCTAAAAATGGCGTTTTTACGCCAGACCAGACCAGACCAGACCAGACCAGAGAAATCGCTGGCCAGAGCAGAGAAATGCACCAAGTCAGAGAAGTGGTCTAGGCCAGAGGAATCATAGGCCAGAGAAATCAACCACCAGAGAAATCAAGTCTCCAGAGCAGCGGAACCAAGCGCTCCGGATCCAGAGAAGTCATTCGCCAGAGAAGCGAAATCCTAGCAGTCAGAGCAGAGGACTCGAAGCAGACAAGTCCGTCAGAGAACTCGCTAAGCCAGAGAAGTAGCGCCAGAGAACTCGCTAAGTCAGAGAACTCGCTAAGCCAGAGAAGATAGCCAGAGCAGAGAAATCAACCATTCCTCTGCAGAAAAGCGCCAGAGGAGAGAAAAGCGCCAGAGAAGAATGTCAGAGGAGTCGAGGCCAGAAGAGTCGCTTCCCCGCTGACCAGAGGAGTCAAGTCCAGAGCAGAGGAATCACTAAGTCAGAGCGGAAGCCATTCCGCTGGCGAGAATTCCGAATCCGGCCAGGGAGGAGATTACTTCCATAGCGCGCATCACAGCTGGACTTACCTTCCTTTGCACGATTCTATTCCTTTTAGAGTCCGGCTTTGCATGGCAACTTCCATGGTGATCCATAGGGAATTGAAGTCTATAAATAGGGCTATACTTTTCATTGTAATAATGAACCTTTTGCCCTAGTTTTAGACGCCATCTTTGAGATCTCTTGGCATCCGAAGCTTAGGATTTACTTGCTTTCATAGTTTTTCATAGTTTTCGAATTCATTGTTTTAAGTTAGATTTCAATTCAGTTTTTTAGTTTATTCTTGGATTGTGATTGCGTGACACAATTACACGTTCAAGACATTTACGGTATTTCGTATTTCAATTCAATTTATTTTGTTTAATCATGTTTACGTTTTTCGTTTATGATCATGCTTTCTTTTTAATTATGCAATTTAAATTATGCACTTTAGTTTCATGCCTAGATTAGAAGTCTTTAAATTTACAAGTTTTTAATTTCTTAAGTTAGGTTTAATTCGAGTTGTTTAAATTATTGCCTAGGTTAAGTTTAAGTTCAATTTACATTTAAGTTTAAGTTACGTTTTTAAATCAAAACCTTTACTGCTTTCTTTTACTGTTTTTCCTGCGATACAATTAAAAGCCCTTTAAGACTTTCCTTGAGAGATGACACTGGGTCAACTTACCATCACTAGGATGTCCTTGTCCTATTGCAAGTCAATCTAGAGGTGTTTCTAGTTGAGTCAGCTACTTTCATTGAAAAACGGTCACTTTTACATAAAAATAAAAATTACTTTATTTTGAATAATTGTTACTTTACATTGTCATTTTTAAGCATAAGAACTATTAATTTTATTTGGAATACATTGTCACTTTTATTTAATACTATAACTAAGAGTATTACTTTTATTCACAACAATTGTTACTTTTATTCTGGCCGAGTTTCTGCCAACCCAACCCATGCGCAACGTGGGGATGAAACATGTAATGCAAGTTTTTGTGTTACTTTAGTAACTTTTAAATTTGCATTTTCACCATATCTTTCTACCACATATGCCCTAATTCAAAAAGATTATAGTCGTCCAATAAATATTTCAACATACTAACAACCTAAGCTTAAATAATTGGGAGATAATATTGCCAATAATGTCCCAAAACGTAATATGTTGGTACCTAACATCTACACATTGTCATAAAAAATTTTCAATAACACGTTCTAGTCTCGAAAAATCGACGTGTCATGCTGATAACAGTTGGCAACGGAGGCGAATGAGGTCTAAAGGTGCGGCGAGGAAAGGATGAATCGCGACACATCGATGTACTTCTGGACAAGTCATTGTAAAACTCTCATCATCAAAGCATACAATCTGACAAGTGTAATGCCTACCTTACAAGATGGAACTGTGAAGCAATGTATATTAGTCCCTCTTAGCATGATGTCTTTTATGATGATACACAATAAATCCAAATGATGCCATAACACCAATCAAGTAGCCAAGAATAGCACCATAAGTCACACAGATTGGCCACTCCTGTATCAAGTGCAAATCTACTTACAAATTGTAGACTTTTCTTTTCCAAAAATAAAAGATAATGGGAAATATATTGAAAGATGATAGAGGTGAGGTTCCGCACCTGCCAGGGTCTTTCCCAGTCAAGTGGCATGGGCCATGCACCAAACCAAGCCCCGATAATAGCTCCATGTGCCGGTAAACAGATTATAAAATCTACGGGTCGCATTGGCCTGGACATTTGGACTGATGAAAATCGGACCATGTAAAGTTAATGGAATTTCCTAATCAGAGAGAGAGCCATGAGATGGTATTTAACTTTACTTTGAGTGAGCGAATATTCTATGCCAGTCGGTCCATGATGAGCCAAACACAGAAGCTGCTGGTACAAACTGCATCAAACACAAAATGACAGAACATGAGCTTTGATATGTAAGATTTTAGGGGGAATATATAGTCCTTTACTTCCTTTATCAGTAAAGCACAAAGGTAAGAATCTCAGTAAAAGTTCCAGCAAGACAGATTGGCACAGAATATGGAGCATAATTCCTCTACACGGATCAATTATTGAGTATAGTGAAAACAGACAATTAGAATAGCTTGCAAAAGATAATGATCTCTTAAAGGCAAACATACTGTAAAGACTGACATTAGAAGCGACCAGTTAACTGTCCTTTTGAAGTGCCTGCATCAACAAAAAGGACGTATAGATCAGCAACTATTATTCGTTGTATGTAAGTATACCCAGCTTATTCTCATAGGATTATAATTGTCTTATCAACATTGAGGCTGACCAATTTGACAAGACCACACCACTCATTATCAGTACTGCCAAAAGAACCAGACAACACACTAGGAGCTCTACAAGAGTGTTTTTGAATTCTAAACAATCGTACTGGTCCAAGAATCAGAGACTGGAAACCAGAAGGAACTGGCTGATCGTAGGTGGACTTTGCAAATACTCAGGATTTGTCAGATAAGAGACATTTTTATCCAACCAAAACAAAGGTTTAGTTTTTTAAGTTGCAATAGAGCAAACAAATTTACGTACTGAATTCCAACAGGTTCGCCCAATACAATTGCTCCAAGAGCATTAACTAAAGCACCTGCAAGTATAAACACAACACAAACACATTTTAGCATAGATGTTAGTAGAGAGCAACAATGTATTAGCTTTCACAAATGAAGAGATAGCTTATGAGTTATTTCTGTTAATTTATGGAGTACTTATTATGGAAAACTAAAAACGTCTACACCGTTATCTTGAACTTCCTATTACAATGAGTCAATCTGCAAGTACTGAAGCGCATTAGAATCCCCAGCCTCTCTTGTTCTCATGACAGAGGTTTTTGCCATCACATAAAATTGCTCAGGTCATCCTAAATACCATCTCTAAACCCAATGCCTTTTCTTTGGGAAAAAAACTTCTTGTGAGACAACATTTGGGATCTTAAAGTATTAACTCTAAAATGCATTTCAATGTTGGTGGCAATTTTAGTAGCATGCATAGAAAAGTTTCATTCTAATGCTGATCTATTTACACGGTCTATTTAGTTTACTTACTATCAAGCAGACATCTATAATATCACTAAAGAATTACAGTGAACTAATCAAGGTTAATTATGTAGTTGTCCTAAAGTACAGTGGAAAGGCAAACCCCCACACCTTAATCACCAAATAAGAAAGAAAAGAACTAACAAAGGGAAAAGAACTTCATAACACTAACCTACAGGGAGACCCATTAGTCCTCTCACTATGGCTTTTGAAAAATGCAGGTAGCCATTAAAAGGGCCATATGAGTCGCAGTTGTGGATGAAGAAACAAGAGAAATGAAGATCTGTATCTGTATAAGAAATGAGTCGCACATCCCAACCACATTTCATGCAAAAAGCTTTACAGTAGAAGAATGATGTCATCGTTCAGTTTCACCACATGACTTTCAACTACAGATTTCTTCCCCTTCTTAACCATATGCAATAAAGGTTGTAAACTTTATTTATCTCCCCCATCTTGAAGCATTTCTTCATAAGTATTATAAATGGAACATGATCAATTGGTAAATTTGTCATCAACATCTTGAAAAGTAGCTCTTCAGCCTCTTCCATTTTGTTTCTAATGCAGTAGCACTTGAGTAATTCGGTGTAAGTTATTATATCTGGTTCACATCCTCTCCTCAACATTTCATTGTGCAGCTGGAGTGCAAAACTAATGTCGCCCATATCACAAGCTGCACCAATCAACAAATTGTAGGTGACTACATCAGGGGAAAGACCATTAAAGAGCATCTCAGTCAAAAGATAATGAGCCTTGTCAATACTTCCATCTTTTATTTGTGTGTAGATAAGAGCGTTGTATGTATAAACATTGGGCAGCACGCCAAGTTCAATCATTTTGTTTTTCATGAACAGGGCCTCTTGTACTTGTCCACGTTTTCCATAGGCAACAATCATGACATTCCAAATGAGAGGCTTGGGTACCGATGAGTTCTGCAGCATGTGGGAAACAAAATAGGTTGCTCTATGTACATCTCCATGAATACATGAACCTTGGATGATCATTTTGTATGTTATGTGATCGGGTGGAATGCCCATCCTTGACATAACACCGAAAACATAACAAGCCTCATCAATCCTACCTGACTTGCAAAGCTCACTGATGACTGTATTATATGAAAAAATATCAGGATCAAGACCGCTTTTATACATTTTGCCCAAAGACCTATACGCAATGGTTAAGTTCCCACTCAAACAATATCCATGATTAATAACATTATATGCAACAACATCGACCTCTATACCCCTTTCAATTACATCATTCCAACAACTGATAGCTTCCACCATGCTACCACCCTTGATATGACCATCCATGAGTATAGTTGAAGCTATTAACTTCGAAGTTCCGCCATCATTATTGTCATCCAAAATTTTCTCTAGCAGCTTTGTCGCATCCTGCAATAAGCCCTTCCGGCAAAGGCTGTGCACAAGAATATTGCACGAGACCCTATTTGGCCTCACCCCACGGTTGACCATGGTAGAGAAAACATCTAGAGCTGTATCGACTTGATTTACCAGGCAATAACCACTCATCAAAGTGTTGTAGGTAGCACAACTGGGACGAGGGCCATGTGCTAACATCTCATTAACAAGCCACTCCGCCCTCTCCAGGTCACCGCTTTTGCAAAGGGCATTTAGAAGGTAATTATGAGTGAGGACATCAGGAATTCTAAGCTGTTGAACCACAGTCTGCCAAAGACAGAAAGCTGATCCCAGCTTACCCTCCAAGCACAAAGCTCTAATCATGCTTATATCACTCTTGGATGCGGATTCAAAAATGACACTATAACTACTTGAATGCACCCACCTTATGCTTTCCCTGCAGCACAATTTGACAACGGAAGTAATCAAATTCAACATTGATCAGACCTCACACACTCCAAAGACAGCACAAGATATCTTGAATAGCAAAATAGATTTTCATCCACCTATTCTCACATTACCAACACGTAAAATGGTTAAATCATCACCTTTACCACCAAAATTCGCACAAAAAAATCGAAATATTCAGCAAAACGATCAAACTGAAACAAAACGAACCTCATAGTTTTCAAACGATCCAAACTACCCTTTAACATTGCATCCAATGCGTTAAAAACTGCGCCCCTCGGCTCCTTATCTCCAGCTTCTGAAGTTTCCTCCACCTCATTTCGATGGCGACTAACACTCCTAATCCGGCATAAATAGCAACAGTGATTCGAACATTTACAATGTAAAATGAGCTTATTAGACATAACAACTCACCAAATGCTCCTACCTGGATTCGTTTAGGCCTAAACTGGAATTCAAACGAAGAAACCGCGAAAAATAAATAGAAATCAGGTCTTTAAACGAATCGATTGCCTGGACGCTTCCATTCAGAATTCGGAAAATAAAATAGGATCCTTGAGCGGGAACTAGAATCTGAGAACAATCACACACACAAACAATAGAGTAAACATATAAAATTGTAAACGGTGGTAAAGTAGAATATCAAATAAAATGAAATATTAACAAGAAGAAATATCAAATAACACAGAATAAAGATTAATAAGATGAACAGCATAGAAACCATTAATTTAATTGAAACACAACTTGCCTTGATATAAAAAGGCCCCAAGCGAATAAGCATTTCACGAAACTGCAAGATGCCAACCGACATGTAAACTATGATTAGATAAATAAGATGGATACAACAGAAAACAATAACCAGAACAATGGATTTTCAGTTTAATACAAGTATTACTAATAAGGCCCTGGATGGGAGAAATGAACAAAATGCAATTTTCTGCCCAATATTCTTCACATCAGTATGACTGACTAACATTCCAGACATGTTTGCTAGTAACATACAAAACCAGATAAAAGAAGAAACAATGTTCTATCCAAAAACTTTCCATGAAATCCACTGTGTAAATACTTTTGACATATCACAACTAACCTTAACCGAACGCTTGTTCATATCATGGACGAAGAAGCGCCAAATGGTTAGCTTCAACACATAGAATGAAATAGTTGCAGATTTGTACACAGCTAAGAACGTGCCAAAACGGTATAAAACAGAAACACTTTTTGAACCCAGCATACGTCCAAATTGGCCTTCTAGTGACTCTTTCCTCAACTTTGCATATTCAGCAGAAGGACTTTCACCATGCACACTGAAATAGTCAGTAGAGAAACTGCATCGAACACAAGAAGGTGGCAGCATAAGAAATTGAAGAGGAAAAACCATGTTATTCCAAAACAATAGGTGAAATAATGCAACAAATAATCATATATTTGATACTGACTATTAGAACTGGGATTTTTAAGAGGAGAGGGTTTACCAAATACCATATCGGGTTATTTGACAAACATTATCCCACATATATACCAAATACCAAATTGGGTTATCTGACAAACATTAACCAACTAATATATTGACAGCAGAATCTTTAGTAAACTGGACGTAGGATAAATAAAGCTCCAACACACTGGATGAGCAAGCCGGTATGACCATCAGCCACTACACGTGGAACAAACAAATCCTCATCGACTTGAGGCTGCTCCGTTCAGAAGTAGGGGCGGATCGAGTATAGGGCGTTGGGGGAACAACTATACCCCCCCCCCCCAAAAAAAAATAATAATAAATTACACACCCCTTTTTTGCTTTTTCCTTTTTACTCATTACAAACACTCGCAGAAAATCCTGGGTCCTCCACTGCTTAGAAGTTTTACTACTTATAAGGGGAGAGGGTTGTCCAACTTATATATTGAAGAAGGATCTTCACCAAGTTGACGTGGGATAAACGTGGCTTCATTTCAATACTGAAGTTTTATCATTTTATTTCGATACCATTAACTAGTTGCAAAAAGTATCAAACCGAGCTAATATGCGTTACTAACTACTTCTCCAGTCCAGAAATCTTTCATAAAATTTAAATCTATACAATCTACCATCAGATTAAGCTAATGAAAATCACAAAACAAGATAAACCATGGTGATTCCGGCAAGATATATAGCTCGGCTATCTAGATGATAAATAGACTTAGATAGATAGAAATTAATCTTGATATGGAATCAAAGAAAGATAGTGAAACTGGCCAAGAATCCAGCAAGAAATATAGCTCGGCTATCAAATTAGGAATATTTATTGACGATAAACACAATATAAACTCCGTATCTACTCATAGCCTTACAATTTGGGCTGAAACAATCTCAACGAGCTATCAGCACCATGCATTCTATTTACAATATAGTTGGGCCCTCTGAGCAGCATCAGCCTCAACCTGATCGCCTCATCAGGGTTTCCATTCCCCAAAGCTGCAAAACAAATTCACAAGATATATGCATTAACCGATCACAATTTTCACTCCTAAAAGTTTCCCGGAAACGCCACTAAATCACATTAACCGTAATTCAGTACTAAATCATCCGAACCATCAAGACACTGCACTCCAAAAAACAGAAAGCATTGAAAAAATCACGGGGCTCCGACAGTGAGAGAGAAATTACGCGCGAAATGAAGAGAAAGACAGCGTCGCTTCAAGCAGGCAACCAGGCTCGTCATGGAGATGGAAATCGGAGGTAACAAATTCAGCAAATACTAAATCAGAATTCAGCAAATACTAACACGTATAAATCACTAAATCAGAACAAGGGCGGCGTCGTGGAGGGGAGAAGGGCGGCGTCGGATAAGCCGGGGAGTTGCGCTGGCGTCGGTCACCTGCTGCAGCTAGTCGCCGGCGGAGGGGAGGAAGGAACCGGGAAGGCTGAGCCGCTGAGGTTCTCTAGAGAAAGGGGAAGGTGTGCGCGGCAACAGATTTAGGGGTTTTCAAAGTTGCACCATGTATTTACTATATTTAGTATATTAAATTAAATAAATATATTATAAACAATATATATATATATATATATATGTGTATATATATATCGGTTCGGTTCCCAACCGAACCATAAAAGGAAAATCGAAACCGAACCGATACTTGATCGATTTACACGTTCGAAAACCGACCAAAAAATCTAAAAATCGAACCAACCCAAAAATAATCGGTTCGATCAGTTTTTTCGGTACAGTTCGATTTATGCTCACCCTAACTTGGGCGTAGGCCGCGTAGCAGTAGCTTCATAATGGTTAATTTCAATTTACCACCTCTTTTATTCACAAATTTCAAAATAATCCATGAAAATATTTGTGCTGCATTATTTTGCTCCCTAAATTTTTTTTTTCCCTTTCTCTTCTTTGAATCGTTTATGCACTTTAAAATTATTTATTTATTATAGGATGTATACGAATTGAGCCGAGTCGAATACCTCCAGGCTCGGGTTAGGCTTGAGTTCGGCGCGAGCTCGAATTCGAACTTTAAGAGATGAGCTCGAGCTCGATTCGATTATATAATATTAAGCTCGAGTCTGGTTCGAATTCGATTTGTTAATTATTTATATATCTCAAACTTGAAATGGAGCTCGATTCTTATTGACCTAAGGTTCGAGCTCGGTTCGTGAATTAATAATAAATAAAACCCATTATATAGTTCATTCCACAAATTTTAATCCACAAAACAAAATCACAAAATAAACGCACACAAGGGTATCAAAATTACACAATAAAATTAATTTCGTAAAACATAATGATCACATACCATTTTTCAGATCAAGTAAAGTATGTTCTCAAACCACTGTTCAGATCAACATCAAGACATTAGATTCCTCAAACTTTCACTCTCGAAATGATGTTTTGTCAATTCTCTTATTATATACTTGTGACTATAAAAAAGAGATAATTCAAAAAAAAAGAAACAAGAACTCACGTACAAATTACTCCATTCGTCTACGAAAGAACTTCATATCTTTCCTTTGTGGGACGTCCACGAAAAACTTTCTATCTATTTTTGGAATATACCCCACCAGTTATAATTAATTACTTTTCACTTCCATTAAATCATATTATCAACAATGCCTCGTCTATAACTTCCATTAAATCATGTCTTCTTATCTATTATTGCAGTGAGGGTTTGTAATGTTTGGAATTATTGGATCACAATTCGCATCAACCTCACTAATTAGTTGAAGTCCGTTACTTGTTTGTTATCTAAGCTTTACTAAGCGGATGGAACTTCTGACCATGGTCTCACCACCTTGGCACCTTCTAATGAGTAGTTCAGGTAGCTTCATCAGCTGAGTTGTGGCGTCTATGCCTGCGTGTATTTTGATCGACCCGCGTATTAAAAATGTAGGTCACCATTCTGCTCATGCATTTCGCCCCAAGATAGTTTCTGTGTGAATATCACTTATTCGACTATGTTGTAGATTGTTGTTTATAAGTTGGATATTTTCTTGTTGTTGGATTGATGTTATTTATTTATCTATTTTATGACAAACTACACAAGTAAATAAAGAAATTTAAAAACTGCACAACGAAAGACTCAAATCTATAACCACAGGTCTTGAATATTAACCTTCAATCACTAGGTCAACACACGCACCCTGTTACTTTTGATCTAGTCGAGGTTCCGGGTCAAGTCCGAGCCAAGTTTCTGCCAACCCAACCCGTGCGCAACGTGGGGATGAAACATGTAATGCAAGTTTTAGTGTTACTTTATTAACTTTTAAATTTGCATTTCCACCATATCTTTCTACCACATATGCCCTAATCCAAAAAAGATTATAGTCGTCCAATAAATATTTCAACATACAACCTAATGTTAAATAATTGGGAGATAATATTGTCAATAATGTCCCAAAACGTAATATGTTGGTACCTAACATGTACACAGTACACATTCTCATAAAAAATGTCAATAACACGTTCTAGTCTCGAAAAATCAACGTGTCATGCTGATAACAGTTGGCAACAGAGGCGAATGAGGTCTAAAGGTGCGGCGAGGAAAGGATGAATCATGACACATCGATGTACTTCTGGACAAGTCATTGTAAAACTCTCATCATCAAAGCATACAATCTGTTGAGCAACTGACAAGTGTAATGCATACCTTACAAGATGGAACTGTGAAGCACTGTATATTAGTCCCTCTTAGCATTATGTTGTCTTTTATGATGATACACAATAAATCCAAATGATGCCATGACACCAATCAAGTAGCCAAGAATAGCACCATAAGTCACACAGATTGGCCACTCCTGTATCAAGTGCAAATCTACAACACATTACAAATTGTAGACTTTTCTTTTCCAAAAATAAAAGATAATGGGAAATATATTGAAAGATGATAGAGGCGAGGTTCCGCACCTGCCAGGGTCTTTCCCAGTCAAGTGGCATGGGCCATGCACCAAACCAAGCCCCGATAATAGCTCCATGTGCCGGTAAACAGATTATAAAATCTACGGGTCGCATTGGCCTGGACATTTGGACTGATGAGAACCGGACCATGTAAAGTTAATGGAATTTCCTAATCAGAGAGGGAGCCATGAGATGGTATTTAACTTTACTTTGAGTGAGCGAATATTCTATGCCAGTCGGTCCATGATGAGCCAAACACAGAAGCTGCTGGTACAAACTGCATCAAACACAAAATGACAGAACATGAGCTTTGATATGTAAGTTTTTAGGGGGGATATATAGTCCTTTACTTCCTTTATCAGTAAAGCACAAAGGTAAGAATCTCAGTAAAAGTTGCAGCAAGACAGATTGGCACAGAATATGGAGCATAATTCCTCTACACGGATCAATTACTGAGTATAGTGAAAACAGACAATTAGAATAGCTTGCAAAAGATAATGATCTCTTAAAGGCAAACATACTGTAAAGACTGACATTAGAAGCGACCAGTTAACTGTCCTTTTGAAGTGCCTGCATCAACAAAAAGGACGTATAGATCAGCAACTATTGCTCGTTGTATGTAAGTATACCCAGCTTAGTCTCATACGATTATAATTGTCTTATCAACATTGAGGCTGACCAATTTGACAAGACCACACCAATCATTATCAGACTGCCAAAAGAACCAGACAACACACTAGGAGCTCTACAAGAGTGTTTTTGAATTCTAAACAATCGTACTGGTCCAAGAATCAGAGACTGGAAACCAGAAGGAACTGGCTGATCGTAGGTGGACTTTGCAAATACTCAGGATTTGTCAGATAAGAGCCATTTTTATCCAACCAAAACAAAGGTTTAGTTTTTTAAGTCGCAATAGAGCAAACAAATTCACGTACTGAATTCCAACAGGTGCGCCCAATACAATAGCTCCAAGAGCATTAACTAAAGCACCTGCAAGTATAAACACAAACACATTTTAGCATAGATGTTAGTAGAGAGCAACAATGTATTAGCTTTCACAAATCAAGAGATAGCTTATGAGTTATTTTCTGTTAATTTATGATGTACTTATTATGGAAACGGAAAACTAAAAACGTCTACACAGTTATCTTGAACTTCCTATTACAATGAGTCAATCTGCAAGTACTGAAGCGCATTAGAATCCCCAGCCTCTCTTGTTCTCATGACAGGGTTTTTGCCATCACATAAAATTGCTCAGGTCATCCTAAATACCATTTCTAAACCCAATGCCTTATCTTTGGGAAAAAGCTTCTTGTGAGACAACATTTGGGATCTTAAAGTATTAACTCTAAAATGCATTTCAATTTTGGTAGCAATTTTAGTAGCATGCATAGAAAAGTTTCATTCTAATGCTGATCTATTTACACGGTCTATTTAGTTTACTTACTATCAAGCAGACATCTATAATATCACTAAAGAATTACAGTGAACTAATCAAGGTTAATTATGAAGCTGTCCTAAAGTACAGTGGAAAGGCAAACCCCCACACCTTAAACACCAAATAAGAAAGAAAAGAACTAACAAAGGTAAAAGAACTTTAACACTAACCTGCAGGGAGACCCATCAATCCTCTCACTATGGCTTTGACATACTGGAAAGAAAGCAGAAAAGAAATTATACAAACATTAATTCTGCAGAAACTTAAAAAAGAAAACCAGAAATTTAACAAGATGGGAACAAAAACTGAAATTACAGAGCATTTATCAGGATTGAGACGAAACTGGCTAAAGACAGGGATCACAACTAGAGCATCCACAGCCTGAAAGAAACCACAAAAGTAAAACAAGTTACCTCAAAGATTCAAAAGACTTGGTATATGAATATGTGGAGCAGTGGAGGTTTACATACCCATACAATAAAAAGAGTTGGAGCAGGATTTTGGATGAGCGAAAGTGAACAAAACTCAACTGCTACCCAGAAAGCTAAAGCTAAGCCTAGCCCGCATGTGAGATGCAATAGCAGCATCACCCGCAGAGAAGCAAACAAAATAGTAGCATTTATACTTTCAGGAGATTTTCCTTCCTGCAGAGGCTGTTGCATCGATGTAGCTGGTGGAAAAAGGATACCAGATTCTGATATAACTTAAATGTATGTTCTAGAGGAGGGTCTCGTCGTCTATATGTTGGCTCCCTCGAGCTGATGAGAAAACACTTATTTAGCTATTTTGATTTTATACACAAACAGTCAATTAAGAAATATTAAGAAATAGAATCCAGTAATTTTTATGGAGTTGAGTATGTGAATAGTGGGGAAAACTCCATTTAGCAACAAAGTCTAAAATCTTTTTTTTATTTGAAAATAATTGCAAATATCTATCATACGAAGGACGGAAACATTCTTTAACTAAAAAAACATTACAAACCAAACCAAGAAAAAAAGAAAACAAAAATGAAGTGATGGAAACATGTAAAGAAATGGATATCAATTGTATAAGTGCCACACTACTCCTACATGCAAGAATAAACAAACGATAGCAAAGAATCACATAAAATGCGCTAATTAAACTTCTCTAAGTGAGGCTTTTGTTCAGAAATTAGCAACAAATAATTACATTATTATGATATTGCTAGGTAGCAATTAACTAGTCCAAGTTTTAAGGAATCTATCCATTTGAAGCCATGAATGAAAAATGGCAAGTAAAATTTTCACGGATTCTTCTTCTTCAACCCAATAACTTGCATTTCATTTATCTTCTTCTATTGAGATAGCCACAAAAATCATGTCAAGAACTATGCCACCAACTCCAAAACAGGCTTTGCCAGAATTCCAATCGCAAAGTATATAAAAATGACCTAAGCGAATCAAGTTAGTTGTTCATCTCAGCTAAAACGGATTCTTATTTTGGTAATTTTGGCTCCGAATTGGAAATAGAAGCTCTGTAATTCAGAAACTTCCATCCAGCATTTCCTCAATCGAGATCATGAAAAAATAACTAAAATGTATAATCCAAGCCACAAGAAGAAAATTATTATTTTAGGACACAGTGTACATAGAAAATTCACAACATAAAAGTAACAAATTCGAAGAAACCAAGAGTTACCAAAGTATTGCCTGCCAGTTTTCTTTCTCAGACTAGGGTAAGTGGGAGACGAAGGGGGTGGGGGCGAGTCAGGCCTGTCGGTCGGTTAATGAAACCCGAAATATACCAGATTCTAGCATGCAACCGATGCCGACCGAGAATGGAATTCGGTATCAAATACAGAATCCGTAAATCTTATATAGAGGTGGTGGTGCGGCGGAGATTGAGGTGCTGTGGCGAGCAGGAGGAGGAGAGGTGGCGGTGCGGCGGACCTGCGGATTCTTCTGGCGAGGCGGGCCGGCGGCGAGCAGATCAGCGGCTCGCTGTGGCGAAGAGGAGAGGGGGACGGGCGGCGCGGCGGAGGAGAGGTGGTGGTGCGGCCGGCTGGGATTGTTTACTGAACTGAATCTGATTTTTTGTGTAAATAGTCAAATATTGTGTGCTTTTCTTGTGTAAATATTACTCAATACTCATGTGTCTCAATTTTAAGAGTTTTTTCTATAAATATCCTTAATTGTTGTTTTCTCTTTAAGATTCTCAATTTTTAGTGTTTTTCATGGGGATTATTGCTCCTAATTACATGAACTATGACCAAATTCTAGTTTATAACACCACCTTTAGATTTTGCCCCATAATACATCACCTTTCATTTTTTTCTAAAATCTCCCATGTCCAAAGCATGGATATTCAAAAATAACCCCATTATAAAATTTATTGCACCTTGACCCCTAAAACTTTTGATTTTGACTTAAAGACATTTTATACCTAAAATATGTTTTAAATTGGGCTTGAATGGTATATCGGCTGGAAACTTTCCTCGTGCCCGATAGATTACTCTGTAATCTGGGTCTGGACTGTGAGACAATGCCACGTACTTTTAAGCAAAAACAGTCTAATAGATCCTTGTTCAAAATGGTATCAGAGCGGGTTTTTATGGAGGAATTATATTATTTTTAATTTATTTTATAATTAACCTATGTGGGATGAGACTCCATCAAAAATTATGGATCTGGACGAATGTCCGAAATGTGTACCATACAGAAATTCTCTCCAACATTTGGAGAACGAAACCACCCGTCTACTAGACGGTCTCAACTGGAACAATCGAGCCCTCGTAACCAACTTACGACAAGGAGGAGATGTCGAGATTATTCGTGATATTATCACGAGTATCCAATTTTACCATGAGAACCTCATGGGACTCGCCGCAACTAGAACGGCGATTGAACGAACCAGAGACGAAGCCCATCAGTCACACGACTAATGGAACTAAAAGACAAGGCGGGGGTAGCCTATCCAAGCTACCACAAGATTGAGCTGAACTCTTCCGACAACGTCAACTTGTGGGAGATTCAGAAAACGGTGGAATATTATGGCGTCAAGCTATATGAACTACCGATGGAGATGAGCAAAATATCACTCATACAAGAGAAAATACTAACTCTCTTGCGTGATATCCAGAAAAGAGTGGAGGACATCGAACGGCGAAAACCATATTCCGGAAAAATTCGGAATAAATGGTCCAAAGACCCGACGTATCCACTACCACTCGATGCAGCACCCAAGGAGTTGCAACCGGAGGATATAATCCGAATCATGAAAGGCAAATGAATAACCTGGATCGAATCGGATTAGAAGATTTACAGGAGTTAGCAGAATCTTTTGCTAACCTTAACATGGTGGATCTAAAGATGAACCAAGGAGATGTGGTGCCCAAAACTGAGCATCAAGAAGGAGAGCCGTCAAAAAAAGGTGCGGCTCAAGAAGAGGCGAGTCAGTTTCAACGAACCAGACGACGCCGGCCACAGATGCGGGATACTCCTGTAGGAAAGGCCACACTAGAACCAATCCATCCATACAGATTGATTCTCAACCTCGATGAAGCCAGTTTCAAAGATTGGGAGAGTCTCATCGACGAATGGGCTTCATCATTAAAGATCGTGATTGCCACGATAGATTATGACAAAGAAGAATTTGTCAAGATCTTTGAAGCAAGTTTTGCTGGTATGGTAAAACAGTTCTGGGATAGAGCCGATGCCCAGGGAAAGAACGATTTGTTTAGCCACCCGACAATTTCTCAAATCCTCGAGTTGGCTACTAAACAAATTAAAATCCATTTTCTTGGAATGAGTTTTTTCGAAGGATCTGCAGAGGAGAAGCGCAAGAAATATCTACAAGCACTTTACAATCTACGATTGGTGGTGCTAGAGCCAAAAGCTCTTGATGAATTTTTGCGCCTATACACCCTATATTCTCATATGGGGGTTGTTGATGATAAGATCGCCAAGGACCTCTTTTTCACAAAGTTTCCGAGTCCATGGAGGGAGATGCTCATCAATGAATACGTGTCACCCGGAGAATATCCTCTTGACAGTGCGTCAAGAAGGATGTCATATGTTCACAAGAAGCTGTCCGAATGGTGCCAGAAGGCGGCGGACCAGAGGAATCTCAAGAGATTGAGGAAACTCAACAAGAAATCTCCATTGATGTGCGACAACATTGATCTTCCAACAGAGATTGGTGCTGAGTTGCTGTATCAACGGAAAAGCAGAAAGAAACATAGGTACCAACCCTATGAAAAGAGGTCAAGGAAAAGTTCTTGGAAGCCAAGAACTATGTGGACCAGACAGAAGGCACGCTCCTACAAATCAGGCCAACGGAGCGGACCATCCAGGAACAGATTCTTATCTCAAAAGAGAATCCCGGCAAGGAAAACTTTCAGGCGTACTCAAGCCAAAGCAAATGAAAGTTTCAAAGATTACAACTGCTGGACATGCGGTGCAAAAGGGCATATCTCTACCAATTGCCCATACAACGAGAGAAGAGGGATAAAGAAATTTGAATCCACACAGGATATCGAAGATGCCCTCTACTACCAGAAATTGATACCCGTGTATCAATTTGAAGATATATCCTCTGATGAGAGTATATACGAACAAGATGAAGTCTTTAGTTCTGAAGATTCAGGTTCAGATTGGACCAATGGATCAACCGGAGACGAGTCAGACTAAAGAAGAAAACGAGGTTTTCCACACTCAGAAAGAGGATCAGAAGGGATTTACCAGTCATTTTCTCATCCCACAAGAAGAAGTGGTGAAGAAGCTCGTGAAAAAACTCAAGAAGGAAACCGAGGAGGTACAAACATACCAAGGGTTTTCTAATGGGAGATTGAATCAAGTCTTACATAGCTTGATTCCATTCAAAAGGAAGCATCATGTCTATTTTGGCGTTACAAGTCAAGAATTGGCGCTTCCAATTGAGATTACTAGCAATCAAGTGGAAATCCAGCTGGTTCCAGCCGAAGATATACGGAGGGATCTTAAGAGAATGAAGCCAGAAGTCGCGAATACGATGAAATGGATTCATATTGGAGCAATTCAGTTGGTAATCAAATCTTCCCTTTTCCCAGGGACAGATCAACCAATTGATGTTGCACTCTGTGACAAAAGGATCAGAGATGCCAGAGAATCAGTTTTTGGAGCTTTTTCGGGCAATCTCTATGCCAAGAAGATTATAACCGAGTTCTACCCACAAATCGCTTATAACCTACAAGATTCATCCTTCAGCCGAGCCCTGACGCTCTATCAGGACTACAAAAAGAAGAAACTTATGACGGGAGGAAATAGGCCATACTCACTGACTTATCAAGTCTCGTATGCCTTATCAAATTCCCACCACATAAAATTATTTTTGGGAAAAGAATTTATTGAAATTCCAGAAATATTCAAGGAGGTAGCCAAGGCAGTCAATCCAAACCGAGTGGAGATTCCCCAGATCGGGGAAATCGACATCGATGTAGGAGACAAGCAGGTGCTAAACCACAATCAGAGTCTCAGATTGGGAGCACCAAGGCTATCGTTCCAGGGAAATAGGCTAACTTCAGGGTCTATAACAAGAAGTTTCTCTCAGTCATATGAGAGAAGGGCGATTCAGGAAATACCAGTTCCGGACAAAAGAATCAAGCTCAAATGTCCAGAAGGATGGAGAAGGGTTTCCACAAGATTTGATACAACTAACAAGGAAAATCAGTTTCCTTGTAACATGTTGTATTATTTGGCAAATCCAGAAAGCAACCGATATATCGGAATTCTGGAGGTCGGAGGCTTTGAAATACAAGTCGAAGGCCAAGCCGGACAAAAAACTGACGTTCTGATCTTAGGACGCAATTTCCTCGACAAATATCAACCATGGTCGTGGAAAGCAAGTGGAATGGAGATTACGATTGGCCGACAGAAATTGCTGATCTAATGACAAGTCCATTCTCGATATACATCTCTATAGGGATATTATATGAGAAATTCAAAGCAGAATATTTTGCTGCTTATGTGGATTCAGGAGCAGGAATCTGTACAGCAAAACGGGGAGTCTTTCCAGCAGAAATTGAAGAAGAACTGCCTCGAATTGCGGGAAAGGGATTTCTCCAAAAAGATTTTACTCCTATCAAAGGGAGTAAAACAAACGGAAATATTAATCGAAGGTACAGGACAGACACCTTGGTACAAAGTCAAGACTCCACCGATATATTTCCATGATACCGGAGCAGATATATTATTTGGAAATAATTTTCTGCAAACCTTCAAGCGGTACACACAGGACAATGAAGCCAGGAGGCTGGTATTCACAACCAATTGTGATCACAAGATCATTGTGCAAAGGCTCAATGGAGCTTTTCATCGCTCAATGCCAATCAAATTTCGCAGCAAGCGTGGTGATGATGGCAGACTCCGGAGACCCCAAATGAAGGATCAAAGGAGATTCGGAGAAGTTTTGCTCAAATGCAGAACTGAGGGATTACCAGATCTCTCCGAGGAA
The DNA here is from genome assembly GCF_028751815.1 of Salvia miltiorrhiza. NCBI lineage: Eukaryota > Viridiplantae > Streptophyta > Magnoliopsida > Lamiales > Lamiaceae > Salvia > Salvia miltiorrhiza. Next base: position 51,244,778 of record NC_080391.1, read on the forward strand.
GAAACTCAAATCCTCAAAGTATCCCTGATATCACACAAAGATATCAGGGAAGAAGAACAGGTGTCCATTGCCGACGTCAAAAGGAAAATTCAGAAGCGTTACCATGAAAATCCTTTGGCATGGTGGGACAAGAACCAGCTCAAAGCTACCTTAAAAGTTAAAACTGGAAAGGAGCATGAGTTCGTAAGGTTCATACCTATCCTGATGAACCCTCAAGATCAACAGGATATGATGAGTATAATCAAGGAACACCTTGATTTGAAATTGATCGAAGAAGGAAGATCACCCTACAACAGTCCTGGATTTCTGGTAAGAAATCATGGGGAGATCAAGCGAGGAAAGCCAAGATTGGTCATTAATTATAAAGGGATTAATGATATTCTTGAGTTTGACGGATATTTCATCCCGAGTATAGAACACCTTATCAACTGCATCAGAAGTGCAAAGGTATTCTCAAATTTCGATTGCAAGTCAGGTTTCTACCAGATTCGCATGGATGAAGGGAGTAAGAAGTTCACAGCCTTCTCAACTCCACAGGGACATTATGTCTGGAATGTTATGCCAATGGGGTTAGCCAACGCACCTCAGATATTCCAAAGGAAAATGGATAATCTCTTCGAAGATTATTCATCGTTTATGTTTGTTTATATTGATGACATTCTTATTGCATCTAAGAACATGCATGAACATATTAGGCATCTGGAGATCTTTGCGGATGTTTGCCAACAGGAAGGACTAGTGCTGTCTGAAAAGAAGGCAGTCATAGCCACCCAGAAGATGGAATTCATGGGGATCGAGATCGATGAATCTGGAATAATTCTACAAGATCATATTGTTGAAAAAGTCCAGGGATTTCCGGAAGATCTCAAAGAAAAGAAGCAGCTCCAAAGTTTTCTCGGAGTTGTTAACTTTGCAGAAATGTTTATCAAAAATCTTGCAGAGCACCGGAAAGTCTTCAGTCCATTACTGAAGAAAGATGTTCCATTCATATGGAAAGAGGAGCATCGGGAGGGTATGAAGAAGTTAAAAGAGATTTGCAAAAATCTCCCAAAACTTTCAATACCACAAGATGAGGATGACCTGGTCCTCTATACAGACGCAAGTGATTTCTGGTGGGTAGCTGTGCTCACAAAGATTACCCCTTATGGAGAAGAACCTTGCAGATATTGTAGCGGTCTTTTCTCCGACAACGAAGCTGTGCGATGGCACATCAACGAAAAAGAATTCTTTGCAGTGCGAAAGGCGTTTAAAAAATGGCCGCTTTTCTTACTTGCTAAAAAATTCTTTTTGAAAGTAGATAACACTAATGTTAAAGCTTTCTTAACAAAAAAGATAGAATCTAAACCTGAAAAGGCTAGATTGCTAAGATGGCAAGCGGAATGTCAATATTATGAATATGATATTGTTATTCTGAAATCTAATGAAAATATTCTTGCAGATTTCCTAACAAAAGATGGAGCTCCCTGAGGTGGAGGCCATCGAAGCAAAATAGGCGCAGCTCTTTGAAAGTCTAGAGCTGCTACAACAAGAATGACAAAAGTGTGTCCTACACACCAAACAAGCAGGGAAGATACAAGCGGCTGACGAAGCTCAAGTATCTAACCAAATCGATGCTTGCTTCATGAAGATGTTCAATCTTCAAGAAGTAATCAACAAGCCGCTCTTGCGCGTTATCCGAGAAAACGGATTAAAGCAATGCTTTCCGTACAGGGCGGATTACCTGTAGCAGGGGATTCAAGTACCCCTAGCCCAAGTCCTAAGGTGATGGTTTCACAGCCGGATCCTCAAGGAGAAGATGTTGTTAAGGGGTCACACCCTGAGTCAACATGTCAACCCTCCACCTCTGGGGTAAAAGAGGAAGAGGTCAATCTTAGGCCAATGACAGGCCAAGTTAAGGTTGACACTGATTTTATTGAAATTTCTCCTTCTTGGCAGATATATCAAGACAGGTGGGAGAAACTTCTCACAAGAAAGGGCATTAATCCGGGAAATTGCCGGGTTGATGTTGGAGGAAAATATCCTCGGGTATGGACGACTCCAGGAGCCAACCCACACGACGTCAAGGAGTGGTATGAGTTCGGGGCTTTGGCCTCAGTTTATACCACCTCTCCAGCCTTCACCGAGATCAAGGGTCTACCCAAATGGATCCAAAAAACGGTGTTTGATGCATGGGAAAACAACGAGTCCCTCAAAATGGGAGATGTTCTGGAATTGTACTTATTCAGTGCAGCCCCAGAGCCAGTGGGAAAAGGAATCCATGAAGCTTTCCACTTCATCAAGCTTCAGAGACCTGACACGGGAGCCCTGAACCGGATCAAAGTTCCCGATTTCCAGGCCGCAATCGTCTCAACATTTAAGGAGGACCAAATCTCCACCAGACGAGCATGGGGTCTATGGGTCTGTCTCACAGAGATGGATAAAATGAAGTCCAGATTCAAGTTCTACTAGAGTTCAGATCTGGGAACGTTCTTGGTTAACACCATGACAGGAACTACGACCCCGTTTGCCGAAAAATCCTTCGAAAATAAAAGGCAAACGTTGTGGGATAACAAGATAGCGGGGAGCAAGGAAACTCGTCGCAAATTTTGTAATATGGCTCATCTGGGCCATTGGATTGAGAAAATCTGCGATCAATGTTCAACGCAGAAGGAACCGGAATTCGGAAGAGGATTCTTCCCAAAGCCTGACAGAAGGAGGTTCCGGTCTGATGAACATGATGAGCGTCAGACTCCAAAGGGAATAAACCCTCGGGCACCAAAAAAGTAAGGTGCCCGACAAAGCAAAGTGAATCATGTGATTCACAGCAAGGATCGCACCCACAAAGAAAACGAAAAAAGGGTGGAATGACAGGAGGACCCCTCACCAAAAGTTCCAGGACAAACGTGAGTGGAAGAAAAAGCAGCCGACCCCTCACCAAAAGTTCCAGGACAAACGTGAGTGGAAGAAAAAAGCAGCCGGCCCCTACCAATATTATCACAGAACAAGGGTCCAGCACCATGTGATGACACTAACAAATGTCGGCAATCAGGGCCGACAAAAGAAAATGGTTGTCACTATCCAAGCTAGCTGGCCATGATTAAAGGAATCCGAGGCCAACTACCCAAGGAAGAAGAGAGGACTTCACACCTCTATTTAAAGACAAGCTCTGGAAGAGAGAAAGGCATCCGGAAAATCACAACACATTTTGATAGCACTCTCTCTGTGGAAAAATTATCTTTGTAATCTTTTAAATTCCAGTTTTCAAAAGTTTTTTAATTCTAGTTTTTAGTTCTTTTAGTTTTTATGTACACAAATATTAGCTACTAATGAGTAGCTAAACAAGTTAGTCTTCTCCCTGAGGAAGATTTTATGAAATAAATTAATTATTATATAATTCCTCTATAAACGCTTAGTTTTCGTCCAACTATTCCGGTTGAGTAAAAATATTTTCTTTATATTTTCCAACATAGTATTGAGTCGACGCTTAGTGAAGGAGAAATGTTGCAACCATCTCTTGCGAGTGCGTGGTTGGAACGTGCCAGGTGGGCAGACGAGTCGTAAAACGCAACAGACTGACTCCTGAAGAAGACCAGTCGACAAAGGTATAATGTTGGTTTATATTTAAGATTTATTTGAAGTGTTACGGAAGCATGTTGGGCCTGATTACTTGTTAGACTGTTTAAAAAACAAAATGGGGTATTCTGTCTTGTTTTGAATTGATGTTGGGGTTATTCTGCAATTTTGATTATGCTTGGGGTAGTTTTTGAATTTTCAGAAATTTTCATGGGAGGAATCAGAAGAATCGTAAAAGTGGTGTATTATGGAGCAAAAACTAAAGATGATGTTATATTCTAGAAAATTGGGAAAGTTGATGTATTTACTGGCCAATACCTCTTTTTCATGTCCATGTGTTACACCAATATATATATATATATATATATATATATATAGGAATGGGATCATGTAGTATCCAATGCTTATAATAGATCCGTAGATCCAAATCTAGACCACACATTTATGACATGTGCCGCATCAAGATGCATAAAGGCATTTCAAGGCAAAATATGGAGAGGGGTAAAATTGGAATGTAATTTTCGGATTTAATAATTAAAAAAATATATATATTTTTTAGATTTTCTCAAAATAGATATATTTTAGATTCATATAGTTTCACACGAAGATGCATAAAGTTTTCACATGAAATGCATGACTTTGAACAGAAAAATGCATTTGATTTTTACAGTTTTGGTATTTTCACCACCCCACCCCCACACCACCCCCCAACCCTCCCCATTACCACCTCCAAAATAGTCATGTTTCACATGCATATAAAATCAAACAAAAGTGCATAAAGATTTTACATAAAAATGCATTAAATTATACAAAAAATGCATTTCATTTTAATAAATCTGGCATTTTCGCCACCCCACCCCTGCCCCACCCCTGCTTCACCCCCCACCCAATTTTTTTTTTTTTTTTTAAACTGATTTTCTGACCACTGACCCCTCCCACCCCCCAATTTTTTTTTTCAAAATTGATTTTATGATTGTTGAGTCGCTGACCCACCCACCCCCCAATTTATTTTTATTTTTTTAAAAACAGATTTTCTGACCGCTAACCCCCCACCCACCCTCCAGCCCAAAAAAAATTATATTTTTTCAAAAAATGTAATGCATTTTTGTGTGAAAGTATATGTATTTTTGTGTGAAAGTATATGCATGTAAAACATGTAACTTTTATGCATGTAAAAATCAGTTTTTCGAAAATTAGTGGTCAGAAAATCAGTTTTTGAGAAAATAAAAAAATAAAAAAAAAAATTGGTGGGGGAGGGGGGGTGGGTGGGTGGGGGGTAGGGGTGGGTCAGTGGTCAGAAAATCAATTTTTAAAAAATAAAAAAAAAATTGGGGGGGGGAGGGGTGGGGGGGGTAGGGGGTGGGTGGGGGTGGGGTTCAGGGGTGGGGGGGGTGGGGTTGGGGTGGGGTGAAATCTTATGCATTTTTATACGAAACTTTATGCATTTTTATATGAAAGTTCATGCATTCTCGTATGAAACTTTATGCATCTAAAATATACTTATTTTGAGAAAATCTAATTTTTTTTATTTCGAAAATTAAATTCCAATTTTACCCCTATCCAGATTTTGCCTTGAAATGCCTTGCCACGTGTCACCATCTTGATGCGCCACATGTCATAAATGTGTGGTTTAGATTTAGATCTACGGATCTATTATAAGCTTGGATACTACCGGAACCCAACCCTATGTATATATATATATATATATATATATATATATATAGGGTCAAGTTAAACAAAGAATGACCCTATGTATAGAGAATATAAAGAATAAATCATAACCCCACATTTAATGGAGATTAACGGTTTTGATTCATTCCTAATTTCAATTTCTTAAATTCTAAATATTCATTATATATGAGTTTTAATTAATGAAAGGGCAAATCTATAATTTTTCCAATCCCCCATATCTATCGAATCCTCCATTTACAATTACTATTCAAAATCTTTCCAATCCCCCATATCTACCTAATCTCCCATTTACAATTACTATTCAAAATCTCATATCACAATCTCTCTCTCTATTCAAAATCGCTCACCATAACCGAAAGTTTGCACCTTCTTGTCAAGAAATCTGCTGCGCCACTGCGACTCTGAAAATCCAGCGACGTCGTGTCTTCCTCTGGAATCGACATCCCTCACCAATCATCGTCACACACCGAGGTCTTCGCTTTCAAATGATCGCCTCTGCTTTTAGGATTTTCGACGAGGCTAGTTGGCGTTGTCGACCGAATTCGGCGTGCGACCGACCAGGAAGTACGACAAGAGGATGATTGTTGAGATCTACAAATTGATTGTTGAGATTTTGTTGTTTTAATTAGCTATAATTCATATTTTAATTGATTTGTGATTTTGGTCTGCAGGCTGCAGCTTTGCGTCTGCACTGCTATTTATTTGTTTATTTTTTTTGTCAAATTGAATGAGCAATTTTGGAATTTTGGGGATATTCATGCGTCAAGTAAATATCTGAATATATCTGTTCATTTAGATATTATATTCTGTTCATTTATAAATTGTGCTATGTTCATTTATGTCTCAGTGAATCGCATTTATTTTCGTTTCTGCTATAAATTTTGGGGAGTACGTTTTTTTTTTCGCTTTTTTTACATAAAACAATTTGAACAAGTTTTAAAAGATTACGAACATGTAAATAAAATATTTGAATTTTTTTTTTTGCAGACATAAATTATTAGCTATAATTGTTGAGAGGATGATTGTTGAGATCTACAAATTGATTGTTGAGATTTTGTTGTTTTAATTAGCTATAATTCATATATTTTAATTGATTTTTTATTTTGGTCTGCACTGCTATTTTTTTTTTGTCAAATTGAATGAGCAATTTTGGAATTTTGGGGATATTCATGCGTCAACTAATTTGAATATATCTGGTCATTTAGATATTATATTCTGTTCATTTATAAATTGTGCTATGTTCATTTATGTCTCAGTGAACTGCTTTTATTTTCGTTTCTGCTATAAAATATGTTTTTTTTTCGTTTTTTTTATATAAAACAATTTGAACAAGTTTTAAAAAATTACGAACATGTAAATAAAATATTTGAATTTTTTTTGCAGACATAAATTATCTAACAGAAAACATTTCGAACAAGCTTAAAAAAATTATGAACACATAAATAAAATATTCGAATTTTTTAATGACATAAAATATTTAACATGAAATTTTTAGAACAAGCATAACAAAATTACGAACATCACAATAAAATATATTGACCAAATTTTAAATTGCGTCGACAACATTGGAGTTCAACATTGTAAATATTGGAAACGACTATAGAGAAAAAGAAATCACATGGAGTATAATTTAATGCATGAAAGAATTAAGTTTGATATTCCAGCGTATATTCCATAAATAATAAAATCATATCTACCTTAAATATAGGAATGATTGTTAATGATAAAAAGTAAATTACATGCATGTCCTTGAATTTAATTAATGTAACTGAAAATTAGGAAAAATCTGGTGCGTTAGATGGCATAAATCAAGGCTCAGGATTTATTATTTATTCTCTACATATTTGTCATTCTCTGTTTAACCTTTCTTTCTCTCTCTCTCTCTCTCTCTATATATATATATATATATATATATATATATTTCAGTTTTTAAAAATTTAGATCGCGAAATATTTTATGAAAAAATACTAATAAAAGTTTGAAATTTTTAATAAGAAAACAAAATTTAGAGAAATTTATGAAAAATTATGAAATTGAAGACACGAAATATTAGTATTATCCTTTGATCAGAAAAATTATTATTATTAATTTATTATCCCTTTTTAATAATTTGGCGTAGAGTAAAAAAGTTTATTTAATGGTAGTAGCACTTTATATTTCGCATACATGAATTTTAATTTGGTGTCTAACTTTTGGCGGAGCTTAAATAATCGGAGGGCATAGCAGTAAATAGATCGAGTCCCCCCTTTTACAGAGAGGGAAAATCACGCACAAACAAGGGTTTAAGAATCAAGATAGTTTCAATGGCGAAACCCCAGCTAACAATGATTCGGCCATGGTTTCTCGATCTCGTACCGCTCGTGGTTGTTCTTCTCATTGTTGCTCACGTCCTCGCTCTGGTCAGAATCTCTACACCGTGAGATCAGAACAATATTGATCGAATTTGTGTTGTTTTGCGTTGATGTGTTTTTGCGCGCAGGTTTATTGGGTTTACAGACTGGCAACTGACAAGCAGCCTGGAAGAACTAAGAGGCACTAAGCAAGCAGTGAATTCACTTCCGTTTATGGAAATGTTAAAGAGGCAAGTAGAGTTTGCTGTTCTATTACTTAGTCAAATTTAGTGTTTATTTAGATTCGTTAATGTTTTTGTACTTCGGTTTCTGTTGTGCGATTATTTAAGTGCTCGTTTGAAACTAACTTAGATAGTTTTGGGTAATTAGGTTTTCTTACGATCTTGTACAGTGCAATTTTATTTTTCTTTCAGTTTTGTTGAAGTTGTTGGTCGAAAGGAAAATAGAGAATCAATAAATTGAGCTATGGATTTCCTTCTAAACGTAAGAAAGTTTTATTGCTGTTTATGTGGATTTGATGATAGCTCAAGTCAGAAGGCTCAATGATGAATGTCTATCATAAATAGAGGCAGTATCTTGCATCTACCTCATCTAATGTGTGGGTTATCGGATGAGGATCTGAATGTTTTTCTAAACATCCAGTCATCAGTCTGCCATCACATTGATAATGGTTGGATAAAATTAAAATTCTAGAGAGTTGACAGTTAGATAGTGAGAAGCTAGAACTAACCATATTTGAACTTTGAAGATAGTTTAGCTGGTTTTTTATTTCATGAGAACATTATTCCAATTCGGGTAACAACCTGGGTTATATTATGATTGCTTTTCCTTGTCTCAGGCAATCCTTTGGTGGATTCTTTCATTTTTACTGAGTTCCCATGTAAGTTCACTTGGAGGAGATTAGCAGTTTCTTGTATAACAATTTAAACGCGACCAATTCTTGATAGCTTCATTTTAGAGGTTTGTGGGAGATATATGTTGGTGAATGTAAAATAACAATTATAGTTGGATGATAATGGCTGTAACATTTCTGTATGTTCTCTGGATATGTAAGTCAATCTTTACCCGTTCTTCTAAAATGTATGTTGTCATGTGAATTTCAGTTTGTAAGTAGTGCTGCATATATAACTGAAATTTCTTACTTGTTTGCTTCATAAATAATCTATACTATATAGCTTCAATAGAAAGTGAAAGTAAAGCTTTCAGTTATCACTTATGATTGAATGTGAGTGCTAAGTTGATCTTTGACAATGGAAATATATCTTGTTGGTGCTAAAGTGGATTAGGAATTCTCATAAAGCATTAAATATAATCATTCCGTTCTTGTTCTTATCATTTATGGTATTATCTGTTATAACTTAGAAGTATCGAGTGTTTATTGTGCCTTAACATTTTGTTTTAGCCCATCATTGCCGAGCAGTTATTTGAAATGTCTGTCCTAGTTGCTGATAAAGTATGGCTTGCACCAATCTTCTGATTATACATATTATGGTTAGTGACAGCCATAGGTATATATTGCTGTGGCTGGTTTACTTTCCCCATTACATTTTTGGGTTATCTTACACTTGTTGAGATGCAATGACAATTGTCAATTTGGTTACTGAGCTGCATTGTATTTAGAAAGTAATGAGACGTCTGTTACTGTCCCATTTCTATGAAATTGTTGAGAATAATGACTTTTTTGGCGCTTCACTTGTTTGTGCGTACTGATGTCCTCTTGATTTCATTGATTTGTGAACTGACCTAGATGAGAAAGAGAGAACTATCACAGTGGCTTTAGTAGCTTGTAGTGTACCTCGAGAGTCCTTGCAGACAGTAACGAAATCTAATGGAAACAGGCGTAGGGTTTGACATCTGAATTTGGTAACTAGCTCATCTTTGAAGGTAGTTGAATCTCAAAGATGAGTTGGATGAGGACCTGAAGAGACTTGAAGTAGCATCTCTAACTTATGAAATATATAGGGCTCCAATTCTATTTTTAGCTATGTTTCTGTTGCAGGTAGCCGTTGTGTGCTATACAATTTGGTGATCTGCACTTGATTAATGATTTGCTATGAATATATAGAGCAATGGCATATTCACAGGTATTGCGACATTTCGATATAAATGATCATGGATAATGTAATTTCACTTCGTATGGCTTTAAAGCTTCTTTAACTCTCAGGGCGTTTGGTTTGATGGATGAATGAAATAGATCAGATTGATAAAATTGGAAAGTGATTAAATACTCCATCCAACTTTTAAGGTGATAATTAACTGCTCAATTTGATGATTAATGTGTAGATCCAATTATCCACAAACTCAATCATGAAAGTTAAATACTTTATTAGATTAAATTATTTTATCAATTAGTATTTTATCGCTCAAATTAAACGCCTCCTTAATGAACAAGATTGGAAGCATCAATGAAAGTAAAACTCCTCACATAAATAAAAAGAATATGTGAATTTATTTAAGGTTGGCTAATGTTCTTCTTCGTCAAACATAATGAAGCTCGACCAATTTCATGATATGAGAGAGAGAGACAGAGACAGAGAGCAATGTCAATTATATTTAAAAAAAAGGTGACAATGTTAAATCTATTGCCAGCTCTCTTAAATAATTTAGGGTTAATAATCAGAAAATACACGAACTTTCATGAAATTTATAAATTGCACATGACCTTCAAAAATAGCTTCAGAATACATCACCTTTTAATTTTGTTGCAAATTGCACACAGTGAAAATTCCGGCAACTCTTAAGTTTGACCGACGATGACATGGACAGCCACGTGACTTTTTTTACACGCTGGCAAGCCACGTGGGCAAAACGATGTCGTTTTGATATTTTGAAGAATTAAAAAAAAAAATCCTTGCTTTTCCGGCGAGCCATTCCACTGCCTTCTTCCTGCTCTAGGCGGTCCGCCGCGCCGCCGTCAACATTTCCAGAATCCGGCGAGCCATCACCGGCCTCCCTTTCCGATTCAAAGGCTGAGCAACATGACTTCGCCCCTTTGAACACAACCACAACCACCGCAACCACCGTTTTCCCTCACCTCCACCATAAGCACCACTACAAAAATCTCCACCATCATCGGTTTGCCAAAGAAAATCAAAGACCAAAACTTACCACGGGCAGCGCAGATGTAGAGGTTGGTTGCTGCGACGTCGATTGCACGTCGTTGGCGAAGATCTAGGGCTCAGTGGGGGATTTGGGGGTTTTGCAAACTTGGTAGATTTATGGCAAACTGAGAAGTTCGTGCCGTGGTGGTGGAAGGTGGCGGCTGGAGACAAGGTCGCGCTGTGCGGCTGGCCTGAGCGGTGGTGGCGGAACCCGGTGGAGGCGATCGACATTTTATAGATGGAAAAGAACGGCGGCGGCCCGGAAATAGCAGTGTAGCGGCGATGTCTGGCCGCGATTGTGGTGGAGGCGGCACAATGTCTCGAAGTTGGAGGTGACGCGGCTGCTGAATAGAGCAGGGGTGGGTGGCGCGGGCGTCTTGTGGCGAGGAGGGCGGAGACGAGCGGCGGCCGGCGACGAACTGGAGTGGTGGTGGTGAACTGAGGCAGGCGGCTGGTGCAAGGGGTGAGGGAGGCACTGGTTTGGGAGTGAAGAGGAATTAGGGCTCAATTTTGATTTTCACGATTTTTCTCCTTTTTTTATTTATACTCATTCAAAACGACGTCGTTTTGAATGCCGGTGAGTCCACGTCTGAAAATTCCGGTGCCACGTCAACACCGATTAAGGTGGTGGTCAACGCGTGTGCAATTTGCAACAAAATTAAAAAGTGATGTATTTTGAGGCTATTTTTGAAGGTCATGTGTTCGTGTATTTTCTGGCTATTAACCCAATAATTTATTAATAATGAGTCCTTCAAATGAGTCAAACAGGAATGAATACATGAAATTATCGAGATTTTATTTGCAACATGAAAATAATAAGATCCTATTATTAATAGCATTATAATTAATTAGTGAGATAAATTTCCAAAAAAAGAAAAATGAAACGAGAGAGATGAATTTGAATCCTCCCCTACCTCTCTCTACATTCTATTCCTAAAAAGAATTCGAATCAATAAATAAAGAAATAAATGAAAGGCAGTGGCCCTCCCTCCTTATTTAACCGCCCAAAACAGATTCCCCATCTATTTCCTTTTTTTCGACCGTTATTTTCTCTGGCGGTGGCTAATCGCGGCGGAGCTTCCTACTCCGTCGTCGCGACAGAATATCTACCACCGCGTGGATATGTGCTCGTCGAAACACATGCAGATGCACCACAACCACCAGCGCTCTTCCACGGCCGCTTCCGCCATGGGAGATTGGAGGGAGGAAGCCATCAACCGCGGATCATTGAAACACGTCGACCTCAACACCGGATCCAACGGCTGGGCCGCGCCTCCGGGCGACCACTTCTCCGTCCGCGGACCTAATTACCCCACCAAAAAGGGCAAAACTCCCGCCGGCGAGTGGCTCCTCGATCCCGCCGGCGTCGATTGGATCCGATCCAACGGCAGGCTCGACAACCTCCTCGCGCGGCGCGATAATCGCGTCATGAACGCGCTGCGCGCCTCGAAGAAATCGTCGGAGACGTTCATAGTCGCGGTGAATCTCCAGATCCCCGGCCGCGAGCACCACTCCGTGGTCTTCTACTTCTCGAGCAAGGAGGGGGAGCCGATCAGCTCGAATCCTCTGCTCAATAATTTCGTCAACGGATCGGATGAGTATCGGGACAGCCGATTCAAAATCGTGAATAAGATCGTGAAAGGACCGAGGATTCTGAAGACGGCGGTGGGGAGATACTCGGCGTGCCTGCTCGGCAAGGCGGTGAGCTGCTGCTACCACCGGGGGGCGGATTATCTGGAAATCGATGTCGACATCGGCAGCTCCACCGTCGCGTCCGCGATTTTGCGGCTGGCGTTAGGGTGCGTGAAGGCGGTGACGGTGGATTTGGGGTTTTTAGTGGAGGGGCAGACGGAGGAGGAGCTGCCGGAGAAGCTGTTTGGTGCGGTGAGGATCTGCCAGATGGAGATGAGCTCGGCGATGTTCGTAGATGTCGCCGCGCCGACGGCGACCAGTAATAAGGTCTTTCCCGTCGATAGTGATGAACATTAGAGATATTTGATAGATAATTTTTGGTTTTGTTTCTTTCTTTCAATTTTTGAGGTAATTGAGCTTCTGAAAATTTCATGTTGATGATGATTTTTTTTCCATCTGCAATGACAATTGGTGAATGTTAATATTAATTTTTCTTCATATACATATGTCCTTTTCTTTTGTCCAATTTTGATCATAAAAGGAAAAGAATTACACACACATTGCTTATGTTTCTTCGTTTTTAATTAATTCACATGTGGAATGTAGCAGGAAAACTTTCTAGGAATGAGTTGATCTTTGAAGAGCCAAGATTTTGAATGATAGCCACATATTTAGAGCACAAATTGGGCCTGACAGATCTTAAAAACTAATTATATCAAATGGGTTTCGTAGGGTTATTTGGGGTGGGCTACGTTTGAATATATGTGATCAGTGATCATAATATCTCGAATTCAAATTCCATTCCCATAAGATTTTCTTGTGTAACTTACCTCTTTTATGTGGTTTGTGAGCGATAAGCCTATTATATATTCACGGAGTGTTATATTAGGTGAACTACCGAATATTTATTACATCTATAAAATACTCATGTGTGTGTGTTTGTGAAAGTCCAAAGTGGTGATAAAGAAACAACTAAAAAAAAATATGCAATTGTAAATGATGAAGAGGGTATGCTACGAACAAATTTGCAATTACAAATTCCAGCAAATTAACTTGACAGATTTTTTTTATTTGTTTAGTTTATGAAACTCGTCTCCATTACTTTCGGTGTGTACTGAATAAATCTATGTTTTTGTATAATAATTTTCGAACCACATAGGACGATAAAAGTCGAACTTATGACATTTGAGCTCAAGAAAACCAACTTTACCATTAAATCATCTGAAAGGGACAGCTTGACAATTTCTGTTTTAGGCTGATTGATTCTTTTTCCATTCCAATCTATCTTATTTTCACATATATTTACATTCATTCATTACTTGAAAAAAAAAAAAAAACACCAATTCTTGACATAACTATTTACACCCACCAGGTGCAAATCCAACTTTCCCTGCACCAACATCGTACACCACCTCAAACGTCTTCTGCTGCGTGTTGCCGTAGATCGCGACGTTGCTAGCGTCAATGTTTCCAGCAAACGCCAGGCAGAGTCGCGATTTAGCGACGGCCACGAGGATCCCCGTGGGGTCCAGGTCGAGCTTCACATTGCCTCCAAAGGTGAAAGATATGATTGGAATGGACACACTCGTGTGCCTACTCAAATCATAACACGTGTCGAGTATCGAGTAGGCCGGCGCTTTCGGGTACTTGGTCATCAACTTCCGAAAGGCGGCGCTCATCGCGCTGTAGGCCGCAGGGGGCAGACGCGTGATGACCGTCCCCGAGTCTATGATGCCCCCGGCAGCCTGGAAGACAGGCTGTCGGATAGGCAGTTGGCGGCCTCCCACGCTTATCGAGACAATATCGATGAAGTAGAATGACGTGCCTTGCGACCGGTCGAGAGGTGTGAACTTTACTCGGGTCGGGGCCCGACCTTTGCCAAGAGTCAAGTGCCCTATATGGCTAGAAGTTGATGGGAGGCAATAGGAGAAGTATTTGCCGTATTTTGATGCAGTTTGAGACACAATGGATAGGGCATTTCTGCCTAGACCTAATAGCCCTGCAGTGTTGCCAAACAAGCCTTGGTTGTTCTGGCCACAACCGAACAGAAAGCTCGGGAAAACATCTGTTGCCGATATGGTGAGCTTGTCCCGGCTGAAGTACCCTACCGAGAAGGATTGATCGCCGTATTGGATGCCATAGACGCACGTGGTGGTGGCGCAACCTGGACTGCTGCCGGTGGCGGAGGAGAGCTGGGAGCACTCGGCCGACTTGCACGATATGTTCTTGTACGAGCTTGAGGTCGATGGGTTGAAAATCGGTTCCTGTTGGTGGTAGCATGACCGGACGCACGGCTGGCATTGTGTCCATGTTAGGTCGCTACCAGTGTCGAACATGAGCGAGAGACTTCTCTTGGGGGTCCCTAGGCCCACGGTCACGATGTAGTTCCCCGAGCCTAGGGAACGCCCAGATTCAACGGGGAGATTTGCTTTCTTTGAGTCCCACTTGAAATTCTCAATTTTGTTTGTGTTTGTGTTTGTGTTTGAATTAGAATCGATTCGAGCTTGGATCGACTCAACCCTAGCTTGATCGTGAGAAAGGACCTCGTCTAGAGACGGTGATGTATAGGCCTTATTTTGACCTTGTTGAAAACATGGACCTTGCCTATGGAGAATTTCCATGCTTGATTGTCTCTTGTTAAAACCTGTTTCATATGTATTTGATTAAACATAATGGCAATATACATTAAAATTTTAATAATATAATAAAGAGATGCAACTTAAGTAATTAAATCCACAATTTTGTTACTAAATCTTGTTTAGGTTCATTTTCAATTGTCTTTTGATGGATATAAATTATCTATACCATGTTATAACATATTGATAATATATGATCCGAGAAATTAAGTGTTGGTTCAGGGGTAGAGTGCATGGTTAAAACAAAGTAAATTTTTAAATTTGTTTTTTGAGATAAGTACATTTTAAATTTAGTTGTTCATTAATAAAAAAAAAGTAAATTAATAATCATTAGAATTGAAATTTAAGTCGATATATCAATTCAATTACTGTTTTCTTGGGCTCCATTAGAATTTGTGACAGTGACACACACACAAAATATCAGACATGCCACCAATTAAATAAAATTAATTATTGTTTGTTATTGTTATGAAACAAATGAAATTTTCATAACTTGTATCATGTTGAGTCCAGCTGTGCTGCACGAAAATATATATCAAACTCCAATAATCTAGAAAAGGTGGCATTATTGGAAGTTTTTTTTTTTTTTTTGGAAAGCAAGAATAATAGAGATGATGAAAATGAAGCATATAGTATTATTTTTGCTTTTCTCTTAAGCTACAGAATGTTTGTTTACAATCTCTGCTTGAAAATGACTTTTGTGTTAGTGTGTGTGTGGTCATGCTGCACAATATGTGGGACTATTGAGTGTAACATTTGTTTTGGATTTATTTAATCAAGTATGTTAGACGTATAAAAAATTGACACGTATCAAAGGTATATGAAATAATTTGTGAATGCATATATTCGTGTGTATATAAATATAAGTATCAGAAAAAGAAGTTGAATGTGATTTTTTAAGTATTGGTTGTTTCAAGAATAACTTTGGACCATGTAGTCTAAAAATGAAATTTTATCATCTACCACAATCCAAAAAAAAATTATAAACAAAATATGTGTACCTGTTAGTTTAATGATAGAGTAGTTAATGACTGAAATTAAATGTTTTGGGTTTTGAGTATATCGTTATGTAATTTTAAAATTTAATTGTTTATTAATACATATATTAATTGCCTGATTAATTAGTTTTACTGTGAAAATATACATATATAACCTAAAAAAAAAAAACTAAAGAAACTTGAAGGATAAGATTAATATCCAAAGTGCATCCATAAACAAGAACTACAGTACCCCCAGTATCCAAATTAATTCCTATGATAGTAAATTACTAAGTTCATACTCTAGATAATATATCGGATAAATTATATTTAATTTAGTAAATTTAACATTTATTTATTTACACATATCTAGAAACATAAATTACCATAGTGACATATTTATCCTTCACTAAAGTAGGAGAATCCGTCACTATATATGAATTGCGACATATAGTGGAGTGGAATATCATCCGATCCATCACAAATGTGTCACTATTTCTCGTAATTCTTTTTATAGTGGAATATGTTTATAACAAATATTACATCCGTCTCATTTAACTTGGTTTGTATTTATTTTTAGATTGTCCTGTTTAATTTAGACTGATTTTTTTTTTTTTGAATAATCATTTATACTACATTAAATTTCGCCCACATATCTATACATTATAATTTTACTCTGTCAAATACCCGTGTTGAACAAAATGATCTCAACAATAAATTAGTATAGAACACACCAACAAAATCAATGCATGAAGATAGAGAGGCTAGGATAACATGTATGTATAAAATATTGAAAATTCTTGATATCATCTGATGATACGCAGTGGAACGTAAGATTATGCCACTAATCTATGCTAGTGGCAAATGCAAGAAAGTAAAGAGTAAAAATAAAGAAGAAACAACAAACCGTTGATGGTAGAGTGAGTGCAGACATCTGCCGGAGAAAAAGAGCTGATTTCAACGATATGAAAATGGCTCTCATCATTTCTGCTTTCAAAACAACTGCTTCTCTCCACAAAACATGAAATCAATGTGAATAAAAACCAACATATTCTCATCTTCACATTCAGAGAGGCCATAAGTGAAGAATTCACCTTTTTTTCTATGGCTATACTATTCCACAAAGTTTGATTGTTTGTTATGAAAAAATAAAGTTATGGAATTTGTGTGCAGACCATCATCACACATATATAGGGAATGTTCTTCTTTTTATCTTTTTTTTCAAGAAGGTACAGGTCACCCCACTATGATAATATTATTCTATTCCCATTGGTTTTGAATGATTCTAATGTTTCAGATATATAAATCCAACTTTTTTTAAATGTTGTTGTCACAGATATTTTACTGTAAATAATATTATAATCACAAACATACATATATACATTACACACACACATATATATGGGTGTGATTTTAGTGAAAACTACAATTTTTACGAAAATTGTGAAAGCTATTAAAATTAATGTATTCGTTGTAAAAATTAATGCATTCACTGATAAATTTGTTTCACTCAAAAAAAAAATTTTAGCTTCCTTTAGGATTCGATACCAGGTGTTGCATTCAATTCACCAAATTCATCGTAGATCTTAATGATCAAATCGTTGAAAATGATTCTCCGTTTTTATTTTATTTAGTGTTTCTTATATGGAGATGTTAAAGTAAAAACTACTAAATAAAATTAGAACGAAAATAAACTGCGAACATTGTATTGGCATGTAAAGTTACTATATTCGTTGTGCTATTAACTGCACTCAGAAGAAAAAAAATCGCTTTCTCCATAATTCGAACTTAGGTGGTATATTCATCCACTAACATTATGCATTCACTGTAGATCTTCATAATCCAAGAGTTGATGATAGTTCTTTGTTCTCATTTTAAATGTACGCTCTCATTTGAATATCTCCATATAAGAGCTCCGAAAAATAGGGGCCTAAAAAATATACAGCTCCATATAAATATTATATTTATATAATAATTAAAACCCATATAGTTTTTGAATTGCTTTAACTTAGCGTAGCGACAAAGGTCATTTCTAAAGTTCTCTTCACTCGGGTTCAATTCCTCTTAGCAACATTCTATACTAGTGGCTGTAATTTTTTGTTTAGATTTAGGGCCCAGCGCATATCATGTTAAATTAAATTCATTTATGTCAGATTAACTTTATTTTAAATTAAGTGGCCGAATTTTTTTGTTTAGATTTAGGGCCCAGCCTCTATTTTGTTAAATTAAATTTATTTATGTCAAATTAACTTTATTTTAAATGGCCGAAATCTTTTGTTCAGATTTAGGGCTCAGCCCCTATTTTGTTAAATTACCTTTATTTATGTCAAATAAATTTTATTTTAAGTGAATTACATATTTTTTTATATTATTAATTATGAAGTAATTTGATAAAAATATATTTATTTAATTAAATTTTTTTAGTTGGAGTAATTTTTTTTTTCAACTTTAAATAGAGGGATTTTTTGTTTAGATTTAGGGCCCAGCCCCTATTTTTGTTAAATAAAATTTATTTATGCCAAATTAACTTTATTTTAAATGGCTGAAATTTTTTGTTTAGATTTAGGGCCCAACCCCTATTTTGTAAAATTAAATTTGATTGTGTTAAATGAACTTTATTTTAATTGGTCGAAATCTTTTGGTTAGATTTAGGGCCCAACCCCTATTTTGTTAAATTAACTTTATTTATCTCAAATAAATTTTATTTTAAGTGAATGACATAATTTTTTATATATTTCTTAATTATTAAGTAATTTGATAAAAAAATATTTATTTAATCAAATGTTTTTAATTTATACTCCCTCCGTCCCAATATAAATGTCACGTAGCTTTTGGACACGGAGATTAAGAAATATGTAGAAAGCAGATAAAATGAGTTGGTAAAAATTATTTAAATATTATGTATAGAGAGATAATATATTGCCAAAAAAGAAATGAGACATTTATATTGGAACGTCCCATTATAGAAAGTGGGACATTTATATTGGGACGGAGGGAGTAATTTTTTTTTTCTTAACTATAAATAGAGGAAGCAAATTTAAGAATTCGTATATGGCCTATATTCTCTTAGCCCTGCCCTTGTATATAGGGAGAGATTCAAGTAAGAACTATTAAATAAAATAAGAACGGATAGCTATTTTCAGCCCTACAGTGGATGCATCATTTTGATGTATGAATGCAACATCTTGGTTTAAATTTTGAAGGGAGTGATTTTTTTTTTCTTTTCTGAATGTTGTAAATTTAACAACAAATACATTAATTTTTGCAACAGATGCATTAATTATAATGATTTTCATGAAAAATATAGTTCTCACTAGAACCACTCGCCATCTATATATATTTATGCATGATTCTATCTTTATTCCTTTTTGGCTTCGCTGTATATGATATGTCTTTACAACTAATATTTGAAATAAAGACTAAAGTTTTAAGTCTTATATATGGTGTTATTAGGCAAAGTGCGTGACCTGATTTGGAAATCTCATGTTATATAGTACTATAATAAAGTATTTAGTTTAATAACCGTTACGAAAGATATTTTGGAATATGTAAATTATGTGTTAATTTTAGTTTCGAATCTCAAATGTCAATGTCGGTCTGTTCACTTTATATAATTGATTGCACATTATTTATACTTTTTAGTTGATCATTCAATGAATTAAAAAATAAAAGCTAGAGAGAGAGAGGATTGGTGGGGTTCCCACTTATAAATGAAATCATAGTATTTCATTAGAAAGTCCACCAACCCAACATAAAACAAATTGAGAAACTGTGTTCAGTCTACAAGATATTGAAATAAAACTCATGGATTTTAAATTTTAACTAGCATTTGCCCTCAGTGTAAAGCACGAAAAAATATTTTTAAATTTTATATTTATATAAAATTAATATTAATTCAATTATTATACTTATAAATATAATAAAAAATTAATTTCAATTGAATATATTTGAATTGAATATTGAAAAAAATATCACAATTATAAAATTTGATATTATGAGAAAAAAAGTTAAAAATTAAAAATAAAATACTAATTAAAAAGAATAAAAAATATATTTATTCAAAAAAGATGAGAGAGGAGAGAGAAATTTATAAAACTTTAATAATTTAAAATTTTATTTTTTTTCATTTTTACAAATATATCATATTAAAGCTCTTATCGTGATCTTTAATTTGATATGCATACTAAATATTTTATAATAAATCAAATTTCACAATTTTGAAAAGAAATGTAACAACAAATAAGAAGTTAAAGAAAATGAAAATAAAAAGAAAAATAAATAGTTTAAACATAAACCTTCTGTTTTATTATAAGTAACTTCTTTTTTAATATAGTATAGATTTTCAAGTGTAAATATAATCACTTGACCCACGAAAAAAATATTATTTTATGCATATTTATGGTCAATATTATATATATTTTTGTTTATATATAGTATGTTTAAAATTAAACGCACAAAATATAGATATGCTTTAATTGCATGATGAAATTTCGTTAAGATAGAAAAGGTTCAGTTTCAAAAAATTGTAATTTTTGGATTTATTATATTCAACAGTATGTGTTTTTCTATTTAACAGTAGGAAATTTTTGCATTTAACAGTGTGTTTTTTTTTGTGTTTAACAGAATAACAGTATGCATTTATCATGAAGAGCTTAGCTTCAAAAAAATTATACTATTGTTTTAATTACTTCATGCATATCTATGTTTAACAATATGCACTTTTTATTACTGCCTAAAAATTGAGCACTACATGATCTTTTTCATAGGAGATATTTATCCTTTCGGATTTTGTCCTTTTGTTGGAAACAAATCATGCTTTGAGAAGTAGTAAATTTCAAACATGTAATCATTTTTAGCTAATAAATAATTGGAAATAATTGGACGTAATGTGTCACGTCATTTGACATTATTCTAAAATTTTATAGAATTCTCGAACCATACGCGCGGGTGTTATCTTTAATTGTAAATTCTTCATGAAAAAAGAAAAAAGAGAAATAAAATTTTACCATTTAAATTATTTCTTTCTTTTTCCTCATTTTCTACAAAATAGAATTTGATCCTTACTCATTCCTCATTTTCACTATAAAAAAAGAATAATATTATACCTCAATTTTTAGTGTGATAATATTAACCCTCTTTTTGTAGTGAAAAGAATGAATGAATAAGGATCAAATTCTATTTTGTATGAAATGAGAAAAAAGAAAGGAAGGATTTAACACAAAATTTTGGGTACACCTGGGTGTACCGTACAACCGGATAGACTCGTACCCAGAATAGTATTATCTATATGAGTTGGGTCAGGATATGGGTTCAAATCAGGGTGCGGGTCAAAGTTTAAAAGAAGGTATAATCTGGTTGTACGGTGCATCCGGGTGTACTCAAAACCACCTCAGAATTTAAATAATAAAATTTTATTTATCCATCTTTTCTCCATGATCAATTTACGACCAAAGAGAATGCATACTCAAATAGACAATCATATAGCAGGGCCTTATGTTCAATCTAGCACATGCAATAACGATAAGAATAAGCTTCTTTCTAACCATACATAATATGACTGCACACTTACACATACGAATCTCAGAACAGCTCTAGTACTGTAATTAGCCTCAAACATTTTATATTTGGGTTATAATTAATTATGTTGATCAAAGTAGTTTTGGTTTATGCTTTTTCTAGTAAGGAAAATATTTTGTTTTTGATGCAATGCGTGACAATCAAATATTAAGCCAATTAAAAAAAACTAATGTCCCTTTCATAGACATACAAACTGTGAACCTCATTTATATAAAGAAAGAGGTTTAAAGTTCAATTCTTACCGTCCCCCTTCTCCTAACTAAAAAATGATACTAGTAATAATAAAACACTGATACATACATTTAGTTAGTGGGAGGAGTTAGAGAATATAAACTAGAATGGTTTTAAATTGTAATGTTCGAGTGGATAATGAAAATTCAAAGAGTGTATATATATAGGTATACACAGATTCTTCTAGCCATTTTGGTTTAATATTTTGTGAATGAGACAACAAATGCCGATTAGTTAGTGATAGAGCCTGTTTTGTTAGCTAGGCTGCATAATATTTCCACTCAAGCCAGCCCTAATCTTAAAAATACAAAGATTGATAACATTTCTGGAAATAATTAGAATCCACATAAGGAGATGATGATCTAACAAAAACCAAGATATAGTGGAATCCTCATCACCTCATTTGAGCTGTCAAAATTTTAGCCATTTCTTCTCCTTCTCTTTTCTAGACACTGCATTTGATGTGGACGCATGAGCCTCCTCTGCATCGGCCAGTGCCTTGCGAGTTTCGTTGAGCTTCCGCATAGCAGCATCGTGCACAGACTTCTCCTTCTTGTTCCGCTTCACCATTTCTTCGAGCTTCTCGACTTGAAATCTCAAGCTTTGCATCTCATCTTCGTAGGCAAGGATCGCCCGTCTGTCCTCTTTCCTTGCCTCACCGTTTGCTTTGTTCTGCTGCTGCCTCTTTGCAGAGCTGCTGCCGTTCACAATCTGCCCGTGCATCGCAAGCTGGGTGTTGATAAGAGAGAATACATCTTTCGAATCCTCCTCTTCTTCAGCAGCTTTGGCTGCGGCTGCTAATTTCTTGTCACGCTTTCTCTTACCACCCCTGCTGCGCTTCTTTGCTCGCGTATCCTTGTTCTCGTCTTTGTCAAGAGCTTTTACAGCGTGATCAAGAGATTGCTTAGGTGGAAGAACCTTAACAGAAATAGGATCGAGTCTTCCCTGTCCTGACGCACCCAAACCCATTCCTTCGCGGTATCCCATATTAGCCATCATCTTGGAAGCAATGCCGCGGGTATGATTCTCCCAATTCGCAAAAATAGCAGTGTCGGTTTGGACCCCCCTCTGCAACGCTGTGCTTTCCAAAAACCCCAACCCTTGCGGGCTATCATCTTCATCATCACTAGAATCAGATTGCTCCGAACTTAGATCGGACTCTTCTTCATCACTCCTCTGGGCATACTCAGAGGAAGTGATTGCTTCTGTTCCCAACTTTGCTGAACTTCCATCGTCTCGAAAAATTACCTCCCCTGTTCTGAGATTCTCATCCCAAGACTCTAGCTCAGCTTCTCTCCAGATGCCAGCTTTACTATCTGAAAGGGCCCAGATGCTGGAACCCACCAGCGACTGTTCCCAAATAGTAGGAATATACTTCTTCAAGGAAGATACGGGGACATCGATGCCTGAAAATATAAAGACCACCTCAGTAAGGTTTTAACCAGTTATATATTGGCAGTTATCCTTGCAAATGTCAGAGGAACACAAAATATTCTGATTCGTGTATTAAATATATTTCGACAACTAGATTTGGCTGAGTATTCTTTCTTCAAAACGTCAAATAATTCGATGGAATAACGTTCGATCCAAACTAGAAAAACTTATTATGTGGTCTCTAAGAAACTCCTATGACACGAAGAGGGTATATGCCCACAAGGTTCACCAATACAAGAGAGATTTGTGCACAGGGATAAACGATACACCATCTCGCAGGTCTATTCTCCAAATTTGTTATGCTTGAAACATACCATGTGATAAGCGGCAATTACTACCAAATCGACATCGTTGTTGTAGAAAGAACTTGCACATCTGCACTAGCGTGGTTTAGCATTAGTGAAAGAATCTGACTAAAAACCAACTTTCTCATGCGTAAATATCAGATAGAACGAAGATTACGCACACAAATCCACGAGTACTAAAACTCTGCAAAGTTCTTCTGAGTTTAATGACTATAATAGAAACGATATAGAGCTCCTTTATATCTTTAGCAAGAACGGAGAAGCTAAATCTCAGTGTGTAGCATGAAAGATTGTAGCAGCGACATAAATCAGATTCTTGATTATCAATTGTGAATTAATCATAGCAAAATATACAGTCAAAAGTTCTGATACTAATTTCAAAGAGAAGTTTAATTATTAGAAAGAAATATCATAATTTTAGGCAGACGATCCACAAGAAAAATGTGCTCATGCAAGAGAAAAAAATAAAAAATGGAATTCAAATAGTCAAAAAGCTGACTGGAAATTCAAGCAAAAAGATTCTCACAGAACACAATATAACAGTTCCCAGTCATATAACACCTCGAATATTGAGTCAAATAGCCAAGTTTGGAAGACCTCATTGTCAACCTCTTACAAACTTAATGATTCTCAAGCAGTAAAATTATCCAAGCACATAACTAGAAGTAAAAAAACTAATATAAGGATCCCCATATAAAATTGAAGAATGATCCTTAACTGCATAGAAATTTGCAAGCATATCTAAAAATCACCTATGGAGGTATATTGTTTCCAATAAATACTTAGCTCGGAGTTACCAAGAAATTAACCACAAAATATCTTATTGAGACTGTCCAGCTTCAAACCACCAAGCATGACAGGGAAAGGGGGTAGGAAACGGAAGCAGCAGATAAACAATTGACATAATCAAGGCGATACTGGCACAAAAAGATGTAAAAGGCATATTAAGAAGGGCATTAAGACTAAGTAGTAGTCAACCCACCAACATGCTTTCAGTAGTTGGAGTAAGGAAAGATATTTTTGCAGATTCTGAACCTTCCAAGCCAACAATAAGCCCATTGTACCACCGCCCATCAGTGTGACGGAATCTACATTTTGACCCTATAGAATAGGTCTGATCCACCAACGGTTCAGGTTCCACATCTGTTGGTTCCAGAGGCTCCACTTTGACATCGCCAGTGCTTACTAAACCTTTCAAAGCAGAATCAGCCTCTCTTATCAACCTTGCTCTTTTGAGCTGAAAAAGGCCCTCCTCAGCATCTTTAATGGCCTCAACAAGCTCATCATGAACCTTGACAATATAAAACACGTATCACAATGATTGAAGAATACAAATGTAAAAAAGCAGAAGCCTATAATCCGGCTACTCAAATCATTTTGACTTTTGAGTAAAGCTGCATGTGGCTGGAATAAAGAATCCATATGTCCTGTATGCTCACATTTACATAAGCAGTAATCTGTTTGAGCAGTAATCATTTCAGAGGGGATGGAGAAATTATGGATAATAATCTTCAACTCTTTCCAATAGAATTTTCATATTTCTTACACTACTATGGAGCTGTCTCAATAAATATAGGAACATGCTCATCCTATTTAGTTTATCTAGAACCTCACTCTCCAACTCCATCTGTCCCTATTCCTGGACCAGGAAAATTCTCACCGCAATCTCTCTAAATTCATAAGCTATTGAGGTTCTACTATCATCAAGCTAAAACACATTCTAGCAATAAAAATGATTGAGAACAAACTTATAGATGACAACGTGCTGTTGCAAATATACCAAAAGCAATAAGAAATTTAGCTTCCGCATGTAAGCAACAGCGGAAAACTGTACTTAAGCGCTGAAATGTGAATAACAGCAGCAATAGTACTCTCTAATCCACAGTCACCTCAATCAAAAACCAACTACAAAAGCTAGGGAAGAAACTACTATAAAATAAATAGGTTACATTTTCAACATTCAAAAATCAAAGTAGACGTACTATTTCGGGCTTTCAATCGAGATTGCCCTATAATATAAAAGCTAAATCGGATTGAAGAATTGACACTGCCATAAGAAAAAGTATAAGATGAATTCCTTGAACAGATATATTTCAGAAAAAAAAATCCCCGCCAAATGCAAGATTATACACAATACGAGGAGGTCTACGTATAAATGTGCAGTGGTTTAAGGGGCGAACCGAAATAAGTTCGGCGTTGGAGGGATCGACGGAGAGGGCGTCGGCGACGGCGGCGAGAGAGTCCTTCTGTTCCTTGAGTTGGAATTGGAGCTGCTCTTCCACAACCCTCGCTTCCTCGTCATCCGCCATTGGAACTCCCAAGTTCCCAACGAGAGAGAGAGAGAGAGAAACGAAATTAACGCTTTTTGGTAGTTGCTAGTTATATTCAAGGACTGTACCGATTTTATTTATCAAGCAGCTCCCTGTCCCCTATTTTATTCCTTTTTTTTTTTGATAAATTAACAGTATTAAATAAAGAAATTTAAAGACTGGGCTACAGAGTCTCGAATCCAAGATCTTTGGACTTAAACATTAACATTTTACCGTTTGACAATACGCACACTTTTATTCCTTTCTTTTAGTATTAAATATTGTATATCAGTAGGAGAAATTATCCAAAATGAAGACATAATCTAAAGTAATAAATCAATTTTGGAAGATTCAACTATAGTTTTATTTAAATTTTAATTATTTTTGCAAGTATATGCCAATACAAGGAAATGTGATAATCTAAATATGTAATTAAATTGTTGGGACTTCGGTTTGGGCCCTACGTAGGGTGGTCGATCGCATAGGACCCTGAAAAATAGGGGCCCAAAAATATATAGATTTATATATTTTATGTATATAATAATTAAAACCTACAAAATTGTTGAATCGTGTAATGTAGCACAATGGTGAAGGGCCTTTTTTTTTTTTGCCGTCAGCGCATCAAATCATCTAAGAGCATCCATATTCGTTGAGTCAAAGGGAGCAGTAGGCTAAGAAAGGGAAAACAATATTCTAAGAGGGTGCGTTCTCTTCGGTTGTAAATTTATCATAGGAAAATGAAGGATAAACAAAATTTCACCCTTTGACTCCTTCATTTCTTTTCCCACATCTCCTGCAAAATAAAATTTGACGCTTACTCATTCCTCATTTTCACTACAAATGAGAGATAATATTATCACATAAAAAATGGAGGGATAATATTAGCCATCATTTGTAGTGAAAATGAGGAATGAGTAAGGGTCAAATTCTATTTCGTAGGAAATGTGGGAAAAGAAATGAATGATTTAAAGGGTAAAATTTTAGTTATCCCTCATTTTTTCATGATAAATTTACAACCAAAGAGAATGCGCTATTATTAATTAACAATAACATAAGACTCAGGCTTGGGTTGATCCAATAATTTTGCCGCAATGTTCGAGTTCGATGTGATTGACCGAGAAGGGTAATTATCACCACTAAGATCGTACTTCTAATATAAATACTCTCACCGTCCCATAAAAACATGTATAGTCTATTTATAGTAATAATTATCTCACTAAACATCACAATCAATGCGGGACCTTTTTCTCACTCACACTATATTTTATAGTATTTCTTAAAACTCGTGTTGTCCCCAACTATACATATTTTTATGGGACGGAGGGAGTATATTGTAGTATAATTAATTTCAACCACCACCATTAAAATTGTCCTTTAAAAAAAGTTAATATTTAACCTCCGTGCAATATACAAAAATATTTTTACATTTTTAGATTTAAATAAAATTAATATCAATTCAATTATTATATTTATAAATATAATAACAAATTAATTCAAACTAAATATTGAAAAAATAAAGAATAATTTACAATAACAAAATTAATATTATGAAAAGGTAAAAAGAATAAGTTAAAATAAGAGTAAAAAAGAATCTAAAAAATAGATTTATTCAAACATATATTAAAGATGAGATAATTTTTAAATACTCACTTGCCTAGTTCTTTTCGACACAGTTATTTACGAGAGTAAGATTATAGTGTAAAAATGAATAAAGTGTGTGAGTTCATATTTGTTATAGTCAAAATTGATTATCCAAAAAAGAATCAGACCATCAAATGAGATAACCACAAAATGAAAGCAGGTCAAGTCAAATTGGAGAGAGAGAATATATAACTTTTACATTTTAAATCAAAATATTTGCATAAAATATACTCCGATTGGGGCTAGGGCTTTGCCTTCGCCGCCAATTTGGGCTAGGGCTTTGCCGCTCCGCCTCTCCAATCGGCTGCATCTGCAATTTGGGGCTAGGGCTTTGCCGCCGCCGCCGATTTACCTCTCCAGGCAGCGCCGCTTCCTTCGGGTTTGGAGATTGAGGGGATTTCGCTGCGATTTGGGCGAGCGGCTGAAAATCGAAGCCTGGGTCCGCCGATTTGGGGGTGAGCGATGGAGTGTCGATTGGGTTATCTCTTTCCTTTTTTTGGTTTTTAGCTGAAAATTGAAGCTTGGTTTGGGTGAGGAAGGTGATGCGAAGCCTGGATTAATTTTTGATTGAAGCCCTTTTTGGCTTTGGCTGAAAATCGAAGCCTAGCTTTGATGGGCGCCGAAGCTCGCCTATCGTTGATTCGCCTGTGAAGGTGAAGTCTGGTTTGGGTGATGGGCGAGCGGCGACCACCGGCGCTGGTGTTGCCGGCGCCGTCGCCGTCGCACCAGATGCAGTGAAGTTAGGTTGAAGAAGATAAAGTTAGGTTGAAGGAAATTTTAATTAATTCATTAATTTTGATGGACCACATTTAATTAAACACTAACTATCCCTTTCTTAATCTCCGTGCCGAAAAGAACGTGACCAACTTTAATGGGACGGAGGGAGTATCAAATTAAAGCTCTCATCGTTATTTTTAGTTTGATATGCATTTCATAATTTTAGGATGCGTTCTCTTTGGTTGTAAAATTATCATGAGAAAATGAAAGATAAACAAAATTTCATCATTTTAATCCTTCCAATCTTTTTCCACATTTCCTACTTGACCCTTACTTATTCCTCTTTTTCACTACAAAGGAGGAATAATATTATCCCTCCAAAAAATGGTGTGATAATATTATCCCTCATTTCTAGTGAAAATGAGGAATAAGTAAGGGTCAAGTTGGAAATGAGGGAAAAGAAATGAAGGATTTAAAGGGTGAAATTTTGATTATCCCTCATTTTTCCATGATAATTTTACAACCAAAGAGAGTGCACCCTTAGAAAGAAATAAAACAAAACAAAAAATTAGGCGATAAAGAAAAAATAAAAAAATATAACTTACAAATAAACTTTCAATTTTATTTCAACTACAAATTTATCACTCAATTTTGAAATCAAATTGATCTCAAATTTAAATAGGGTTAATAGTCGGAAAATACACGAACTATTTTCAAATTTGCATATTGCACATCACCTTTGAAATTAGCTCCAGAATAAATCACCTTTTAATTTAGTTGTAAATTGCACACGCATTGACCACCACCTTGATCGATGTTGACGTGGCGCTCGGAATTTTCAGACGTGGACTCACCAACATTCAATTAAAAAAAAGTGGAAAATCTGCAAATTTGCTCTCTCTCTCTCTCTGTACGCACAACATCAGATATGTGTTTGCTACTATTACCGTCGGACTCCCTAATCAACGTCGCCCTCCAATCAAATCGCGGGGAAGAGGGAGGGCGGTGATTCTCGGACATGTGACAGAAAGGAGAGGGGATTTCAGAGAGATTTAGGGATTTAAGCAGAAGGGTTTCTGAAATGGGGAGAATTTTTGGGGGTTTTGGTGTTTTGAGTTAGAATGAGAGACGAGGGGCGACGTCGACGTCGACGTCGGAGTTGCAGGGGGGATGGAGGCTGAGGTGGGCACTGGTCTGCTGCTGCGTCGGCGTCGGTGTTGCAGGCGCAGGGGGGTAGGGTTTCTTTGATTTCTTCCGATGGAGAGGCAGATGCTCGAAGGGGCGGTGGAGATTTCTTTGATCCCTTTGATGTTTGATTTCTTCGATTCAAAGGCTGGGCTGGACGGGTTTTGGTGTTTTATTTCTTTGATTTTTGTGGTGGAAATTTTTGTGCTAGTGGTTATGGTAGAGGTGAGGGAAAATGGTGGCTCGCCAGATTTTGGAATGGCTCGCCGGAAAAGCAAGGATTTTTTTTTAATTCTTCAAAATATCAAAACAACGTCGTTTTGCCCACGTGGCTTGCCAGCGTGTAAAAAAAAGTCACGTGGCTGTCCATGTCATCGTCAGTCAAACTTAAGAGTTGCCGGAATTTTCGCCGTGTGCAATTTACAACTAAATTAAAAGGTGATGTATTCTGGAGCTAATTTTAAAGGTAATGTGCAATATGCAAATTTGAAAATAGTTCGTGTATTTTTCGGCTATTAATCCATTTAAATATTATCTTTTTAATGTAGTATAGATTTTTCGATTTTAAATAAGGCTGAAGTGGCTGCTCAACTGAGATAATTTAGATTATATTTATTCATAAAATTCAAAAAATAGTACTCCCTCCGTCCCAAACAAAATGTCCTGTTTTCCTTTTTGGGTTGTCCCAAACGAAATGTCTTGTTTCATTTTTTGGCAATACACTCTCTCTATACTTAATACTCCCTCCGTCCCAATAAAAGTGGCCACCTTTCCATTTTGGTTTGTCCCATTAAAAGTGGCCACTTTCCAAAATAGGAAAGTTTGAACTTAATTAAGCCCATTAAATAAAAATTAATTAAGCTTCTAATTAAACTTATCTCATCTATCATCTCTCCTCTATTCCTCACTGAGGCTCGCTCGGTCTTCTCACCAAGGAGTCCGCCTTCTTCTTCTCCGGCCGTCTCAGCCGCCGGTGAGGCTGCCTCCGGCCGAGGACGCCGTTGCTTTCTCAGTTTTATCTCTCAGTTTTTGTCAATTTGTGAAACATCAAGAGAGCCCTAATTTTCTCCTCTGAAATCGAAATTGCCACCGCCCTGCAACCTCCGGCGTCGTTGTCGCCTCAAGGCCGACGTTGCTCCGCTTTAGCCTGGCATATCTCCTTCGCGCTCCTTCTTCCTCTCTCTGTAATTCTGGAGACGCGCTGCCGCCTGAACATTTTTGTGGTTTGCGATCTGGTTTGCGATTTGAGATCTGGTTTGCGGTTTGTAAGATCCCCGTCTGAATCCCTCGTCTGAATCCAACACCGGCGTCGCAGTCACCGTTGCCGACGCCGTCTGCCAGGAAAGAAAGTGGGATTTGATTTCTTAATTGATTCTTTAATTTTGGTGTCTGGTTTGGCGGAAGCCTTGGATTGGGGGCCTAGGGTTCCGATTGCAGCGGTGAGAGCCCTAGATCTGAGGGTTGCGTGGATTTCGGGCATGGCGGTGGCTGCTCTGCCATCGCCGGTAAACCAGATATGGTGGCGCGATTTAGGGGCTGGGCTTTCAGGCGGTTGGTTCGACAGGAGAGAGAGAGCTCGACGTAGGTGAAGTCAGATGTGGGTGTCTGGTTCGCGATGATAGGAGAGAGAGAGAGCTCGACGGCGAGGGGCGACCGCCGTCGCCGTCGTCCAGGTGCAGTGAGAAGGAGAAGAAGTTAGATGGAGGAAAGTAATTATCTAATTAAACTTGGTGGACCACACTCAATTAACTCATAACAATAAGTTTCTTAATCTCCGTGCCCAAATAAAAGTGCCCACTTTTATTGGGACGGAGGAAGTATTTAAATAATTTCCACCAACCCACTTTATATATAAAAAACACATTTCTTAATCTCCGTGCCGAAAAAAAATAGGATATTTCGTTTGGGACGGAGGGAGTAAGAGTTTTGTGGTTGAATAGTGTCAAAAATAAAAAACGCACACTTTATGATAAGAAGTATACATTTTTACAGAATAGAGGGAGTATAAAATAAAAAATTATGATAATTTAATCACTTTGCCTGATCTAGGGTTCGAATTCTAGAAGTATTTTTCTTTTTTTAATTTATCCTTTG
This sequence comes from Salvia miltiorrhiza, assembly GCF_028751815.1. Taxonomy (NCBI): domain Eukaryota; kingdom Viridiplantae; phylum Streptophyta; class Magnoliopsida; order Lamiales; family Lamiaceae; genus Salvia; species Salvia miltiorrhiza. The sequence continues at coordinate 51,276,212 of NC_080391.1, forward strand.
TCACGACGACTTTATAATGTTTCATAGAGAATCATACTATATTTTATTAGGATCTGGACTCATTTGAACCACTCTATATACATGTATTTAAATAATTTTCTATAAAAGAAAAACATTGAGTGAATGGAAGATCTTTGGCTTACAGTCATTCAAGATACTTCCTGGAATATGAATTCAAATCAAAATAACTATATGATGAATCTATAATGATTTACAGTTACAATGTAGAAGAAAATCACCTGTATATATATAAAAAAGAATACAATACAATGGTTGAACAGTCATAGCAGCAACTTCAACCACCAAAAGGAACTGATTTTCAAATGACAAAACATCATATTCAGCAATCAGCATCAACTAATATGCTTGTTAGTTGTTTCTACTTGGTTAGAGGAGGCTCTCCCAGCCACTTTGCACGAAAGCCCGTCCCTTTACAATCTGCGCAGCATGCAGAACCCTGTAAACATAAACACGAACTTGTGTAAGATGATCGGTGGTCTACTTCTTGATTCCCTAAGCATTTCCTTGGTAGTTAGAGTTTACCTTTCCGGTGCAGATGACGCATGTAGTGTTTCTTGAAGGAACTTGGCACAGCATGTTGTCACCGATGATGAAGAACCCCGTTCCACTGCACCATTTGCATTCAACGTGCCCCTTTGAGTCGCACGAAGAACAAGCAACAGGCGTTGGTTGCTGATATTTGTAAGGGATGGTTTGTGTTAGGAGAAAGAGAGAGTCAATAACAGGAAGAGCTTCAGGAATTATGCAGGCCAAGCATGTAATCAGGTCAATAATGGTTCACTTTCTCTCCCGTTTCAACGGATTTATGAGATGCAAATGTTTTTGCCAGTCTATGCATCTCTATACACATCACTACAAAGTACAAGAGACGAACCATTTACAGTTCGTGTAACAATATTCAGAAAAGTTACAAACTTAATTCAGAGAAAAAGAGCCTATGAAGTGTTAGTTGAAGTTACTTCAACTCAATACATAATCTTGATTCTATCAAGCAACCGATGCTCTTACACATTCATGTAGCAAAACAAGAGAAGTTCTTATACATTCATCATACCACTTTGAGAAGCTCTTAAACAAGACAAGTGACAAACAATTGGTGAACATCTTACTAACAATTCGAAAAACCTACTACTTTAATAACAAGTTTTATCCCCCGAAAACGATTGACTATGCTATCTTTATAAACATCAAGCGTTTACACTTCGGACACATCCAAACCCCCGACACTTTCTTGATTCAGCTTCACAACTTCACTGCAGCTCTTACAAATTCATCGTATTCAACGTGTTGAAGTAATAAATGTTCGACCTTATCAAAGATCTAAAGGTTTCGGATGCATCTAATACATGTAAGAAGGCTGTTTCATTCTCTGACAAAAATGGGATGATAATGAGAGCAAGTGAGCAACTAAAACAGTAAAATCACAAGCATAGCAGCAAACGAAGGTCGAACAAGATTCCATGGCTACTCAAATCCGAACAAACTAATTCGCTCACAAACCTCTTCGTCTAATCCAAATTATCCAATAACATACAATCATCACAGAATTACAGCTATCGCAATTTATCAACACACAAAACCACCAAGAGCTAAACCATTCCAACCCCCTTTTGCAAACTGAGAAACCCAAAACATAACCCTAATAATTTCTCCTAACCTAAAACCACAATTAACTGAAAAAACTCGAATTATGCCCCTCTTCTACTTCCTTACTCCGATAATTGGTACTGGAATTCACCTATCGCGGATGAACTCGGATTTGAATAATATCTCTTCATATTTTCCCATACCATCAAACGGTTCCATTTCTTAATTTATTTATTTTCTTAAAGAAAGCACGAAACCCAGAAAAAACCTTGCATAAAGTAATCGAAATTGATCGAGAAAAGTTACCTGAGAAATCAACCACGCACGTTCCATGCGGTTCACGAAATTAGAGCTCCCATATGATTCCACCATTGAAGCTCTCACACCAATCCTCCTCGGCATAACAAATACCACTTTTTTCGACGGCGCAACAAATTTCACCGAATATAAATTCATGGGTCTATAACAAGAGCAGCTACTGCTCGACATTTTTCAAAATTTTCCTATTTCTTCTGCCCAACTAATCTCAAACTACGATCGCAAAAGAAATTACAGGTGCTAAGTTTCAAACCGGATGCAACGAAATAAGGAACAAAGAAGATATTTTGAGGGGCGCCGCTGGATTTCTACGCGCTAAATTTTGCAGGGATTTTGTAATTAAAATGAGAATTTATTGTGGCGCAAAACTGTTATGCTGAAACTTCCGCCCGCTTTTACGAAGAAGAAGTGAAGACAAACACGTCTACCTGCCGCCATATCGGGCCTTTTGGGCCCCTTCTATAGGTTCGGGCCTTCAATTATGGATTTTTTGGAGTCGTCGGCCCGGCCCAATGAAAACACTAATAGTATTTTTTGACTTTTTTTTTTTGACTTGGAAAACACTATAGTATTAGGGTGGTGTTTGAATTATTTTCAATTTGTTTTTTTAAACTCATAATTTATGCCTTTTTTAGTTTCATATTTATTTTCAATAATATTTATTACAGTGAATACAATTTATGCATTTATTCATGACAACTTATGGATACATTATAGTGAGAGGAATATTCATATATATATATATATATATATATATAATTAAGATAAAAATATAAAATTCCTTAAATTCCACAAGTGCTATATATAATCAATTAACATATTTCAATTAGTATACATTAAAGAATAATTTGATTGGAGTGAATTGTGTCACAAAAAGGAAGTAATTTTAGATTACATTTATTATTGTAATTTTTTTTTTGAACTTTAAAGGCATAAAATGATGAGTTTAGAAGTTTGGGAATAGAAGTATTCTAGAATGCTATGTATAAGTTAGAATTGCTATGAGCTCTCCAGTATTTTTCTCTTTATATAATAAACTAGTGTATTATTCGTAGAAATTTGAAGAAAAAATATTTTACGTTGTGATTTATAATTACATTATCTTATTTTTATGGTAATAACATATTAAATATATATATATGAATTTTTTATGTAATTAGTTTAATCCAATCAAATTAAATTAATGGTACATTTTAAATTATATTAACCTTGATTTTTAATTCAATAATAATAGAAAATTGATATCAAATGGTTATGAACAATTTCGAACTTTAAAAGATACTAACATGGATTCAGATGTAATCATGTAGAAAGGAACTAACTCAAAAGAGGGTCGATTAAAAAGAAAAAGAAAAAAAAAGCCCAAACTAGAATTAGAGGGCAATCATAAAATAATTGCAAATAATCGAAAGATATTTAAATATTAACTTGATATAAGCTATTAAAAACAAGGTAAAATTAGATTATAATTTGAAATAAAATATCTTTAATTTATATCTGATCAAAGTCTTTACTGATTACTGCAATTAGGGGTGGAACGGTACGGTATACCTTATTAAATCGACCATACTTTATACCTTACCTTTACCTCCGGTATGGAGAAAATTCATACATTTACCTTACCTTTAGCTACGATATACCTTAGTTCGGTATACCTTAAGTACGGTATGGAGAATATACAAAACCTTTACCTTACCTTTATTTCGGTATACCGTACTTTCATGGTATACCGCACTTTAACGGTATACCAAAATAATCGATATTACCAAAATCGAAAAAATTCAATACGGTAAAAAATTGATAACTTATTTATTTAAAACATGTTTAGATAATGAATAATATTTAACAAATATAATAATGACATAATAATTAAAATATATCACAAATAAACAAAAAGTAATACATTTATTATTAATGATATCAATGTAAAGTTATATGAGATTTATAAGTTAGACATAATCTAAGTTATAATATAATATCAATATTAATTATAACTATACTATTATATACATAGATGTTACACGTCAGATGTATAATTTATTGTAGAACAATAATCTTAGTTATATAATATAGAATATTATATTATAACTGTGTTATGACATCAATATAAATAATTCAGTTATATTAAATTATATAACTTACATACTATATTATATTTTATTAACTTTTATAGCATTTGATGATATTTATATTCGCATATTTATATGCATTCATGTAATATATAGGAAATTATATAGATGTTATAAGTTACATATAATTTATATGTTAGACGTAATATTATTTACTATAATATAATACTAATATTATAACTATGCTATTATATATGTAACTATTATAAGTTAGATGTATAATCTATTGTAAAACAATCATTTTAGTTATATATTATAACTATACAATAATATCAAAATAAACAATTTTATTTTATTGTATGAATTATACTATATACTATATTTTATTTGTTTTTGTATCATTTGATGATATTTATAAATTCATGTACAATTGTATATATTCACATAATATAGATTATATACATCATTTTATAAAATTTATAAATGTTTTTAAAAATATAAACATAAAAATATATATTATATATTTTAAAACTATAGATTTTGATACGATATATACCTCGATTTCCAGTATACCAATATATACGGACAACTGCGGTATATCAAAATAAGGTATTGTACCTTATTACCGGTATATACCGAATATTAAGGTATACCAGAATAAGGTATGATACCGCATCACCGGTATATACAGTAATATTCAGTATACCAGTAATACACTATCATACCGTGTTCCGGTATATACCTTTAATATGATATTTATTGATTTTTCCGGTATATACCTCGGTATCGGTATACACCGGTATACCCCGGTATCTAGAAAATCCATGCCTTTACCTTACCGTAAATCTTCAGTACGGTATCATACATTACCAAAAAAATCGGTATACCTTAAATTCGGTATTTTGCAGTATTTTACCGTACGGTATAGCCGGTATACCGAGTTTTCGGTATATTTTTCCAACCCTAACTGCAATACAGAATCAGTTTAAAACTTGAGTCTGAATATAAAAAAAAATTAAATTAAATTGACAATTAAATTAACAAATTCTAACAAGAGTTGGAAAAGGTTTAATAGTTGGGCACAACCAAACAGGCCCTTCCGGCAGCAGATCTTTTGATTCACAACCAAAGACGTCTCTTCCGCCGCAGCCGCCATTACAAAATCTATATACAGGAATTCTCAATTCCGAGTTTCTGTGTGTGTGAATTTCTCAACGCGAGCTAGAAAAATTAATCATGGACAAGGGAAAATCAGTGATGGGTTCGGGCCGGCGATGGGCCGTCGGATTCACGGACAATTCGGCGTCCCCTTCATCGCGTGATATTCCTGATCCGCCCGGCTTCACGCGGGCTTCCCAAGATCAGGTATGTTCACCTCTGTAATCGTCTACGATTAACTACCCCAAGTAAAATTATCAATGTTCACCTCTGTAATCGTCTACGATTAACTACACCAAGTAAAATTATCAACTGTTAGAGTGAAAATCTGTAGTAGATATTGTTGTTAGTGTTTGAGTTTACGGGATTTAGTTTTGATGGAATGTTTTGGGGGTTTGAGTGATGTGACTTGCCTTTTCTGGATTAGGATGATTCGGCTGTGAGCAAGCAGAAGAAGGATGCTGAGGCAAATTGGAAAGCCCAGGTAAAATTTATGAGTTTTAGTGATTTGATTTGGATGCGATTGTCATTTTTTTATGTCGTGAGGAAGTATGTGCGGATGCGATGTTGTTGGAATAAGAATTGTTTCTAATTGAAATCGAGTTTTCTGTTGATCGATTGTGTTGTTTGTGATGGTTTTTGATCATGTATTAATTAGGGTAAAAGTTTTGAGTTCCTTTTTTTATGTTGGGGTTTGGATCGAATTGCTTGAATTTTTTGATATATTTCTAGGTTTACTCTGTGTCTGACTTTCTCAATAATGCATGTAATGTTAGCATGTTTTTGATTCTGATATTACCGTGAAGTTGACTGCTTCATTAGAAATCTATGTCAATCGGCGATTTAAAGAGTTCCAAATAGGAGTTATCTTTGTCATGATTTCTCAGACATGTTTGGAACTTGGATTCATGTGAAGAAATTCTCAAAGGAGAAGAATTTCCTAGTCTAATGTGAAGGAACCTATATGTTGTAGACATTTTGCTTTATTACTCCTCACTAAAATCCAAGTGCAAATTGCAACAGTTAATAGGAGGAGAGGGAGTTTCTCGTCTTTACATGTTGGGTTTCGTTGGTAGCTATAAGCTGCTGCTTTTTGTTATTCAATAGTGTTGCTGTCTTATTTCAATGCTTTTGGTGGTGGGTGGTGTAGTTTTTGTTGTTGCGTACTAAATGATCTTTATTGAGGTTTGTTTAGTTTATAAATCTTGGCTCCTCTTTACTGTACTGGTCGATTTGTAAAATTTTTGATAGTTTTGTGCTTTTAGTTTTCTGCTGTTTGGCTTTATTACCTCATCTTAGATAGAATTGTTTCTTAAGCTACTAAAAACATTCATTTGTATGTACAGAAAGCATGGGAGGTCGCACAAGCACCCTTTAAGAATTTGATGATGATGGGATTCATGATGTGGATGGCTGGAAGCACAGTTCATCTATTTAGCATTGGCATAACATTTTCGGCTCTTCTACAGCCAGTCAACGCACTTCGGGGGGTTGGGAAAAGTGAGTTCATTTACCATTTTCTACAGTCGGTTGCCTTTCTATGATTTGTAGTGCTTGAATCACAAAAAGTATATACTCTTCAGTTTTAACGTGCATTACAACCATAAGAGTTCTAGGTATTGGATTTATGTGGCCGTCCTCATGCATTATTATTTTTTGACCTTCCTTCATTTTTATGTATAACACATGAAATCGTGGTTGCTGCAATATTTAGATGTTGCTATAGTTATATTCTTGTTTTCATCTCATAGTTTGGCTTTGATTATGTACGAACTAACTGGAATGATGAGGGCTTTACCTCGGAATGTTCTACATTATTCTAACCTTTTCGATTCACTTAAACCTTGCTGACTTGGTACTACTGTTGCTTTTGTAGTGTTTGAGCCTTACAAGGACAACAAAGTCGACCTTCTAGCACCTAAATTAGTATTCATTGCCCTTAATGTGGCAGCGTTAGGGCTGGGCATCTGGAAGGTTGGTTCTCGAGTTTCTATAGAAGTCATTATAACTCCTCTTCGTTGCGTTTTGAAGTATTTGTGAGAGCTCATCAAATTCTTTTTGTCGACAGCTTAACACACTTGGTCTTCTTCCAACTCATTTATCAGATTGGGTTTCGTCCTTGCCTCCACCACAGGTTTGTTGATCATACTAAACTCCATGATTTTTCCAAATATAAACTCAAATAAATATATCTTCTAAAGACAGGGACTTCATAGACTGAGAAGCTTCACAAATTTCCTAGTTTTGCTCACTCGTATCATCATTCCATCGCTCTTACTCCTTCTGTTTTGATCTTCAGGAGGTCGAGTACTCCGGTGGAGGTATCCCGCTTCACTAGCTTCTCCTCCAGTCGAAAATAGGACTCGACAAGAGCCGTTGGATTGAAGGGCATGATCTGAGGTGTAGGTGAAATCCTCTACCTATAGAAGTCATATTCAAACTGGATTTTATAGTCCCTCAAAATCTGCAGTCAGGAAAAAAACAACTAGAATATTTCAGTTTATTCTGGGAGGAATTCTAGCATCGCTTTTTTATTTTTGAATTTGGATGATGTAACATAACTTGATTATTAGTTTTATTTTATTTTGTTTTATTTTACCAATTTTGGTGAACTTGATACTGTTGGGAGTGGAGGTGATGTGCCAGTTTGGTCACCGGAAAAATCATCTGAATCAACTATAGCACCGCTTTTATTTGCTGAAATTTACTTTGTCCCGATCTTTGAGTGTTTTTGCGACGGCCCGACTTATCTAAGGGCCACACGTTGTTTTTTGGTGCTCTAACTGAAGAGGCATTCTCCCGTGCAATCGGTTGCACCGTGCAACTAGTTTCTGAATGATACTATTTCAACATACAAATGACACTTGAAGCTTCAAGTGTCATTTGTATGTTGAAGTAATGTCATTCGAAAATGTTTAAGCGTTATTTCCCGAATTAAATAGTGTCATTTTGGAAACTAATTGTACTGTGTAATCGGTTGCACAAGAGTATTTGAGCTAATTGAATTAGGTTAATTAGCAGAAATAATTAATCCTTCTAACTTTGCTTAAAAACTTGGTTAATTAGCGAAAATAATTAATCGATGTTCGAATCGATTGCTTAAAAGAATCCAGTTTGACACGGAGGATAAGAACTCCGGTAAAATTTGAATAACTTGTAAAAAACAGTTAAATGTTTGATAGCAACTCAATTGTTCGGTTTGTTTAAACAAATAATATTGTTCTTAAATGTCATGCAGGGCATATTTAAAAGATGAGTTTGTTTGGGAGACTCGGCTGAATCAAATCACACACCTATACTTTTAACTTGTGTACACACTCTGATCTCTTGTCGGGGTCAGAGCTGATCGTCTTGATTCGAGACCTGAACCCGGCTTATAATTTTGTAACAACCAGCCAAATTTTTTTTACATGCACTCACAGATAAAACTCATTTTCTTTAATTATAAAAAGTGGGTTTACTAACCAAAATTACTTCGTGAATACAACCCACTTGTAAAATATGGAGTTGGAGTGATCTCAAGCTGTAGATTATGCCTTAGCTTGATTATGCATAATCAAAACCGGAGATTATGCATTATTTATACTCATTTTACTTGTATTGATTCCTTAGCTAGGTTAAATCACTCATGTTCTTCAAAACTTTGCACAAAACACATTTTGACTCATTATGCATATGCAATTTAACTCAAGCAAGTAATCTTTGAAAATTGACTCTCAACACTTAAATTTGTTTTCAAACTTTTGAGCTCTCAAGGGGCAGTTTTCAAACAGACACCACTTCTGCCTTATAGCTCTAATATAGGCTCCAAAGGACATTATGGAAACTAGACCTTGCAAGGATTATTTTTCAATTTGAATCAAGTAAATCAGAGTTCAAACGAAAAAGTATGACCTCTCAAAGATAGACACTTGTTAAGAAAAATCTGGAAATTCCAGAAACTAGAACTTGGTCTGCGGACTATTTTCAAAAATTCATATCTCTCATTTCTAAAGTTCACTGGGGACCCAAATGGTCAATCCAGAAACTAGGGAGAGTGTAGAACACTTCTCCAATTGGACTCAACCACAGAAGGTTTATGGTTCAAGAGATGTTCATACTTGAAAATCAATGCTCAACTAGGGTTTCAAATCGACAGACTTAGAACGTAAATTAGAAAATCGAACTTGGGCCTTTCCGCAAATGCTGATATTTTATACAGAAACTCACAACATACAAAATAATACGCTGTAGAAAAATGAGATCAAAACTCAAAGGTTTGGATCAGCCCTTGTTTTCCAAAGTTGTAGGCTTACAGAACCTACTGGGAGGTTCACTGGGCGAGCACTGGACTTCAAAAATTTGCACCAGCCGTTTCCCTCACCCAAAAATAGTGAAGCAAGTGGAAAAATAAATCTAAAGGAATTTAGAACAACATATCCATTTGAAAAAATTCTACAAAAACTAAATCTAATCTGGGTACCAATGTTTGAAAAATCACATAATATTTTCAAGATCGCTGAAAGCTCTAAAACTTTACTACAAGGCAGAAGACATACAAAAGTGCATACTGTAAAATTTGGGAATTTTTCGGAATAATTTGATCGGTTGGAATCACCTCGCAAAAGACTGCCAAAACAGTGAGCCTACGGCAGATTCCAACCCTCATCCCAAACTTGGTTTCTAGCCTTAAAAAACTCATCAAACTCACCAACAAGGACCAAAAACACACACCATAACATAATTGTTGGGAAATTAATTGAAATATCATATCATTGGTTTTGATGATCCCAAAACACTTAGTTTCTCATTCTTTAGACTAGAGTTTTTCTGAACTCATGTGTTAGAGTTCATTTCCTAGTTAGACTGAAGTACCGAAAATTGAAGATCGGAAGACTGAATACTGAAGTACGGAAGACCAACTGAATCAAAACGCTGACTCAACTGAAGGACTCTTACTAAAGTATCAGTGTTAGGGATATCACGCCACGTCAGATAAAACACTGACTGATGCTGAAGTAGAATATCAGATGAAACCTCAGATTGATTCCTGATCTGAACTGATACTTCAGTTTAAGGATGTTTCACTCAGTTCAAACATAGCCACGTGGAAAGTAAGCTGTTGACTACCAATACAAGCTGCATTTAATGCGGAGATATGCAGAATCGTCCTTTAGAGTGCAGAGTTTCCCATTTCGTGTTGTTTTATTCTGCAACACCATATCCTATGAAAGCAAGGACGATACTTACTTTCAGTTTAAGGAGACCGAAGATTGAGTACCTGAGCAAGATTCAAATATGAGTCACAACGGCAGAAAATGAAGAAGGACCACCTCCAACGGATCTATTCTTCAGACGCTGCCTATAAATAGAGCTCAAGGATCTACCTCATTCTTCACCGATTCAACGCACAAAGCTGAAACTTTGTCGAACTAAAGAGCCAACTATTTTCACTGCATTCAAGCTTGAATCGAAGAAGAGAATAACCATTTCTGTAATTATCAATCCACCTGATATACATGCATTCTCTTAGTTTTTCTAGGCATATACTTTCTGAATCCTTAGCCTAGAATTTGATTACTTGAGAGTCTATTCTTAATAATCTTAGTTGGAAATTCGAACCCTTTTCTAAAATAGCGAAAATAGAGTTTGAGAGAGAGTTCTAGACAATTGTCTGGACTCTAGGTCGTTTAGCACCCGCAAGCTAGACGTGTGGTTTACTTAGCCCCAGTAAGCTAAGAAAAAGAAATCCAACGGTTGTTGGCACTGAAACGAGTGTTTCAGTTGTAAGATTTGTTGTGCACCCGTAAGCACGAGTTGAATCGATTGTCAGTGTGATCTATTGACCGTGGACGTAGGAATCGTTATTCTGAACCATGTAAAAATCTTTGTGTTATTGATATTCTAAAGGATAAACCCTAAAACTGATAATCTGGTTCACTAAAGGCTATTTCCTAAAATCGTTTCCGCTTCTGTGTTATCGGTCCAACTGATAAGACTGAAACCATATCCGTGTTATCAGTCCAACTAAAGGCTATTTCTAACACTTTTCTGATTTCGAAAACTGATAAGACTGAAACTCTATCTAAACTTCAGTTTGTGGACTAGTTCTTCATACTGACTCATTATCAGTATCAATCTTAACCCTTTCTCAAACTGATCTCACACACACTGATCACTTCAGTTTCAATTTAGAAACTTAATTCAATTTTCAATTTTAAAATAGCCTACTGGTATATTTCCCCCCCCCCATACACCAGTTCAGTACCCCTCTGGGACCCAACAATAATATACCACATATATATGCATATTAAAAAGGCATTCATGCTCATTTAAAGTTTTAAAACAAGAGAACTCACCCTTGTAGCTAAAACCTTTACTCTAACTTTACACTCCAAAATTCTTCCTCACGCCCCTTCCCTTGCTTTTCTACCTTTCTTGAGTGATGAGGATGATATTCGGGATTCCAGGAACAGAGGTCCCTTCGCGGAGCCGAGATCCCGAATATTCTAGAATCCTCACACCTAAAGGATGGTACCAGGGATTAGGGGTGAGCAAAATTGGATCAAAACCGACGGACCGAACGGATCGATTTTTTCGATTCGGGTCGATTTTGGTCCATGTATTGGTCCGGTCCGGTCCTATTTTCTCGGACCGAAAATATTTCGGTCCCAGGGAGGCGAAAACCGACAAAAACCGGTCCGAACCGAATATATATATATATTAAATATATTTAATATTTTTATTAATATTATTAATATTTTTATTCAGTTATTTCTAATATATATTTAATATTTTTATTAATATTATTAGTCAGTTTTGGACCGAACCGAACTGAGAACCGATGTCGATTTCGGTCTGATTTCGGTTCAGTCCTAGGGCTTCAGTTGATCTGGCTCGGTCCAGAAAATATTGAAAATTCGGTCCTCGATTTCGTCGATTTGATCCGATTCGGTCCGGTTCGAACCGACTGCTCACCCCTACCAGGGTTGGCCTCATCAGATGTGAGCCCATTGGAGGGTCATATTTTAGGTATAGAGGGAGATCGCTACACAACTGGGGAACCCCCAATGCCAGGTACTCACAGTGGGATCTGGAGGTTAGCAAGGAGCACGCAGACCAGACCTCACTCGGAGCTTTACACTAAGCTGGAACAGTGATCAGATCTGTAACGTATCAGAGTGGGATTTTTATCAAATGAAACCATTATGTACTGACCACAAAGGGGGGACTTGTACAAACGAAAAAGGTAACTTTACACGGAAAGAGGAAGGCGCACCTGCGGAAGGCATAACCGTTGCTGAAAAAGTAGCTAGTCACTGTTTACTTTAAGGGGACCACTTTTCTTAACTAACAACCCTCCGGCTTATGTGGATGATGCTTTCCAAAAGAAAGGAGTAGATAGACGATAATACCCATCTGTAGTGTTAAATAAACAGACGAAACTACCCTTAGGTTATGAGGCCTATATATAGAAGAAGGAGTGTTATGATTTCAAAGAGAGGTTTTTTGAATGTTTTCCAGTTTTAACTCAGTTATTACTGGGGAAAATCACCAAGGCACTAATACTCCAAATAGTTTCGACTGTTAAGAGAGAAAAACATGAAGTAAGCAGAAGGAGAGGCCATCTATCCATAGGAGTTCTTATCTGGAACCATCGGAAGGAATCATGTTAGGTCATATGATTTAGATCTTAAAGAGTGTTGGTAAGAACCACCTTCACCATCTTGAGGCTTCAAGTGGGTGCCTTGGATGGTGAGATGATGGAGGAAAAGTTAGGTGAGTGTAGGTGGAGGTGGTGGTGGTGGCCGAAATGAAGAAAAGAGGAGGAGATGAGAGCTTTCTCTGTCTTAATTGTTTCTTACTTGGAATGAGGATGAAATGAGGGAAGTTTGCAGCCAAATTATGGTATGGAAAGGGGAGGGATGTGGCTTCCACCAATGCATGGATGCATTGGTGGTCTCAGTTTTACATTTCCTATGCTTGTAATTAGGGCTGGTAAACCGGTGTCGGTTATTCGGTTAAAACCGTAACCGAACCGAAAAAACCGGTTATCGGTTAACCAAAAACTGGTTTTTCCCGGTTCGGTTCGGTTATCGGTTAGTGCTCAATCGGTTTAACCGGTTAACCAGTTTTTTTTTAAAATTAATTAATTTATTAAAATTTAAACTCCCTGCCACATCATTAGATCCATTAGTTAGGGTTCATGTTCCATACTGAGTTCCGCCTCCCCTCCCGTTCTGTGACTTCTGTCTTCCCAGTTCCGTCTCCCTCTCTTGCACCGGCGCCTCCCACCGGCACCGGCGCCGATGCCTCTCCCACCGGCACCGGCGCCTCCCTCTCTTTCTCCGCCGACGCTCTCCCAATCCCAGCAGGCAGCAGCAGCACGACACCTTTCTCCCTGTCCCAGTCCCGTCGGCGCTCGTGCTGCCTCTCCCACCGGCACGACATCTTTCGGCCCTCCGCCAGCGTTGCTCTGCCAGCGTCGCCCACTCTGCAGGCGTGAATGCCGGAGAGCACCTATGATGGACCAAAACATGCAAGGTAGGCTAGCATCTTACACTCTTACTAGGGTGAACATTGAAGGAGTTGATATTAGTTGTTACCTTTGAACTTTAAGAGCTACCTGGTGACCTATGTTTTTGTTGACTTTTCCTCGGGTTAACTTCTGACTGGGACATTTCTATCAGGGTGCAGGTAAGTCTGCTGTATTAAATAGTCTAATTGGGCATCCTGCATTGGTGAGTGTTATGAGCAAGCTCATAATCAATTTTTAAATTTTTTTTATCTCTTAACATAAGAATAAACTCATGCCTTCAGATTACCCTTAACTATACAGCCAACTGGGGAAGGTGGTGCTACTCATGCTCCCATAGTTGTTGATTTAACAAGGGATGCCTCCATGAGCAGCAAATCAATCATTCTGCAGATTGATAGTACATCTCAGCAAGTTTCTGCAAGTGAGGCCTTTTACTGAACTTTAAGTGTAATGCAGAGTTCTTTAGGTGCCAGTAGGCATTCTATTCATAGACCATGAACAAAAAGAATTTTATATTATGCATGAACAAAAAGAATTTTAGTTGCCTGATCACTTGTTGTCCGTCTTTTGCATGTTTTGGTCCATCATAGGTGCTCTCCGGCATTAATTTACGTGAATTTCATTTAGTAGCTTGGTTCTTAAATATATGCATGTGTGGGCATTTTCTTGTTAATTTATTTTTTTTTTAGTCTTGATGTTGTCTTGATTATGTGTAAATTGCGCTTTTTATATGATGTTTAAAGAGAAAGTAGTAAGTGATTTATAAATTGACTAACTTGTTTGTTTACTAATAAGTTGTCTTGTTTGTTTACTAGTAAGTGGTTAAATTGTTGCTTAGGTTGGGAATTTATTTATTAGAATTAGAATTGTTCTTTTTTTTTTAATATAACCTTACAAGTCTTTATAAAATATTATTTTGTTCTAAATAAGCATAAAAAATTAATTGGTGAAGTGGATAGGACCTCATCCTTTCTTTGAAAGGCCAAGGTTCGAATCCCACTTCTTACAAATTCATTAATTTTGAATTATTTGGGATTAATTCGGTTATTCGGTTAACCGAATTAACCGGTTAATTCTGGGCGAAATTGAAATCACCAAATTAATCGGTTTGACCGGTTAACCGAATAACCGGTCGGTTAAATCGGACCGGTTATTCGGTTAACCGGTCCGTAAATCGGTTCGATTTTCGGTTACTACCGGTTAACCGGTAATTTAACCGAACCGACCGATTTACCAGCCCTACTTGTAATCATTATGTGGGCTTATTTTAAATTTAAAAGTGTGACTATAAAATAAATGAGTTTTGACTAAAATTGGCTGCATTTTGGGCAAATAGAGCCTTAAAATCGGCTCAAACTCCCTAAAAATTGGCTCACATGTCGACCCTTTTTATGGGCCCATTTTTAATCAATATCCGAATTAAATCAAGATCGTATAAAATAAATACTCACCTTATTTTACGCAATTAAAATGCATAAAAATATATTGATTTTAAATCAATGTAACTTACGAAAAAATAAAATTAAAATTTTATTCTCTAACTTACTTAAAAAGAAAACGCATCAAGACGCTTTACTAACAAAATGATAATTATTCTTATTTACCGGGAATTAGGGACCTATCTCAAATTAATAATTACTAAGATTGAAAATGAGGGGTATTACAATTTTTGTAATAATTCCACGCTATTCCCTTCGCCCCATTAACTATGACTCAAGTGTGCATAAGTATATTAAGAAAAATGTTATTTAAAGTTATAGAGTAAAAAGGTCTCGCTTATTTTAAGGTAAAAAAATGAGGTTTGAACCATTATTAGTGGGACACTATAAAGTGATGTTTAAGCTATTTATAGTGGGACAAAATGAGTATATAATAAGGGCTCATTTGGCACCGATGATTAATTTGTCTAATATACATAATATATCTTACATATATTTTATGGCATATAATAATATTTTTTTTGTCTACAAAGATTGTGTTTTTATTATTATTTTCGTCCGTCCATAAAAATAGTATGCTTTCCTTTTTTAGAAATCCTTTTTATACTATAAACTTTATTGACATCAATATTTATAAAATACTCAAGTGGTCATATATTTCAATTATTTTATTAAAATTCGTATGTTTCATTCCATCACTGTGAACACGGAGGTGGTGCTTAATAAAGGGATGAGAAATTAAGCATGATTTTAATTTAAAATGTTACTCCCTCCGTCCACCAATTCAAGGCCTACTTGCCTTTTTGGGACGTCCACAAAAACAAAGCCTACATATTTTTGGTAAGTTTTTATTCATTATTTAATTAAAAAAGTCAAAGATTCTTTACAAAAAAGTGGGACCCTTTCTCCACTCAACTAATAAAAATACATTTTTTCTTAAAACCCGTGTTTTTTTCCCTAGGCCTTTAATTGGTGGACGGATGGAGTACTAAGTAACTACTAATAGCCGTGGTTGAACATGGAGCCAAGACTTGCTTGAAAATGTGACTACAAATTTAGTAAAAATATAAAAATATGTGAGTCTCGCCTACCAATTTTTATTTTTATTTTTTAGATAAAGAAATTAAATGGCCGTATCATAGGAAATTCGAATCCAAAATCTTTAATCTTAGACATTAACCCCTTACTGCTTAGCCAACACACGCACACCTCGCCTACCAAATTTGATGCAAAGGACCAAAGCCCATCCCTTGAACACCCTCACCAGACACCAATACTACACACACTCTCTCTCTCTTAATCCGAATTTCTCCAAGGGAAAATCAATGGAGCTCACTCCCAAGCAGCTGGAAGCCTACGATGGCTCCGATCCGTCGAAGCCCATCTATGTGGCCGTTCGCGGCAACATCTACGACGTCACCACCGGCAAGTCCTTCTACGGCCCCGGCGGCGCCTACGCCGTCTTCGCCGGCAAGGACGCCAGCCGCGCCCTCGCCAAGATGAGCAAGGACGAGAGCGACGTCGTTCCTAACCTCGACGGCCTCACCGAAAAGGAGATCGGCGTTCTCGTTGACTGGGAGAAGAAGTTCCAGGACAAGTATCGTGTCGTTGGCACCGTTACCAATAATTAGGGGTTTTTTCATATATTGACCTAATTTGATGATATGGATTGATTGATTGATGTTTCGATCAATCGGTGTATTTATGGAACCGCAAGCTTTTCATGTGTTGTTTGTTGTATTTATGTGGATATTTTGTTGAATGATAAATAAATTGCAGTGCTGAATATTGTTGTTTAACAGTGTGCTGTGTGTGTGTTTGTTTTAAAACGTGGTGATTGATTGCTGGATGTTTGCATATATAATTGGGGAAATTTCTTGTGATATTCTGTGGCTAGGGTTTACTTGTTGCTTGAGGACTTTACCTTGATTCTAGTAGAAGAGGTCAAGTATCAACTCTTGTTGCCAACACAGGTTGTTGTTGTCTGCTTGACTGAAACTGTGTTGCTTATTGATGAGAAATTTGAGTCTAAAATTAAGATTGAAAAGGACTACAATGGTTTATGTGATGATTCGATGATAGATTCTGGATATTAGGTGTATAGGGTTCTGGTTGAATATGGAATCAACTGTTTGTTTCATTAGTTGATTTGATTTGGTATGCTGTAACTGGGATCAAGAACAGCATAGATAATTCTATGCATATATATTCTTTTATCCAGTTTACCATGTTACTAGTATACATGCGCCTGTGCTAATGTGTGCTTCTGCTCGATTCTTGATACTTGTCTGTTTTCTTGAAGGGCTTCTGTGATTAGTTTAAATAACTGGCTTTTTAGGCGATCTTTAAATATATCGATGCTTACAATCACTTGCTGCTCTTGGGAAGCTCAGATAAACTGTTATCATCTGCTGAGGTATAGTTCAACTAGCAATTGTAAGGTTTCTTGAAACTAGTATTAAACAATATAGTTGTGCAATTTGACATTTTGTACTGCATGGAGAGTATTTATCTTCTTAGTGGAAGCCGGTTTAGAAGTATGATTAGCGCGCATTATAATAGGCAGGAACTAAATAGAAATACTTATAACTTGAGGCCTTCCCACCCATTCTAGGGAGATTGCTAGCTTTTTTGGTAAAGCGCCTGTGAAGTGTTTGAAGCTAATGAAACATGGTGTCTTTTCTGCTTTAATATGGTAGCAGCATCTTTGTGAAAGTGATGTTGGTGATATGATTTCTCATGGGGGCTTCAAATTTTGTTCATTCCATCTTGAATTTTTTTGTTCCTTGTCTTGCTTCAGTTTACATTTGCCATATTGCTTATGGAATATGAGCAGGTTATATTGGACCACTTTATTTTATTTTTATTTTTAACTTTCTGGTTTTCAGATTTGGTTAGAGATATAAACTGTAACCTTATTATCCTCTTATGACGTGAAGAAAGAAACCCCTTTTTTGGGGTTGATGTTGTGGAAACCCACACTTGTCATTTTCGGTGAGCATTGGATCAAACCAAAAGAAAGGTTTATGTTTGTGGTTGTTTGTGTTGATTACCTTTTTAACTTGTAAAACTAATCAACTAGTTTATATACGTGGAGCTGGTTTGGCAAAAATAAGTTACGTATTTAATAAGTAAAGAACGGATTCTCTACAAGTTAGAAAAAATGATGATAGTTAATAGGATTATTTCTAAAAATGGTGGGTTTAGGAATTGTAAGGGCGATAGTTAGTGAGCTTATTTATTTTTTAGAACGAAAAAGATATCGTATGACTATGAAACGTCAGTACAAACAAGCCACTAAGACAAGAATCAGTGTATACTTCAATTGGCATCATCTTTTTCTCTATACAAACCATGACAGCCATTACCTCTCCCAGACGTCGGGGCCGTCTTCTTCGCAGCTGCTACAATAATTCTACCCAGATGATCACACACCAACACCATAGCAACTCTGCATCAACATCGACACGAAAAACTCCACTTGTCGATTTGTTCTGCTTAGAAATGATAAGCTAGTAAGCTTCCCAAATAGCAATGCAAGATGCTCCAGCACTCTACCATTATCCACACTTGTCTGTTACAAATCATAATCCACACTTGTCATAGCATAATAATTCACTACTATCAAACTCACGTTTAATATCAGAAAGTGATAATAAGAGCACACAGTTGCTCATAATTGGGTACAAGCGGACTTCCACGCCTCTTTAATCTTTGGGCAATACAGCAGGCAATGTTCTGTTAGTGAGCTTATTTCAAAGATGAATTAAGAAGATGTTTCACCGACGAAAATAAAAAATTAGGAAGATGTTTAGTGGATAAGTATATGTTTGATTGTGATATTTTTTAACTACTAGTAACATATTTTTAGGGGATCCTATATATAATTGGAAAATGACTTATCTTACATGACATCCTCATATCTCATCATTTCAAAATCCCTTAACTCACCTTCATCAATTATTCCTATTATATACATTCTTAAATTATAAATTTCTTATTTTTATTTATATTAACAAATGGATAACATTGGCGCTATCTACACTCGAAAAACTCCATTCTTTAATTGACCATCATATCATAATTTATGGGCAAATAGACGACCCAAAACCAAAAGTCTAGTTCTTTTCGCACGCTGAGAGGACCCAAAAGTCCCACTATAATAAATCTATATCAAAATTGACCAACTAAAGGGAAAATTAAAATAAAAAAGTGAGAGTTTTTCTTGTTATTTTTTAACAAAAAATGTTGAAAAAAGAAGAAATAGGGTATTAACAAAAAAAAAAAGAAGACGACTATTAACACTCCTCACTCCCACTCTATGATTTTGGTCTGTGGTCCACATCGTCAATTGCTGGCTTATCATCTCAATTCTCATGATCAAATTTTAAACGGCTGTGATCTTTCGATCAAAATGGTCTGTCCCACAGCAGAAAAAATGAGTCGGTGACTCTCTGCAAACAGGAAAGCGCCTCCATCTCTCCTCCTCCATCTCCGTTCCTCTCTGCCACTGAGGATTCAGCTTTTGATAAATTATTAAAAAAAAAAAAAACTTTAATATTACCCTACTTTTTTCCAATTGTTTTACCACCTAATCAGATCAACCCTGGTTTTTTAATTTCAGTGTTGATTCATTTGGCCGTATATCATTCTTTCCCTATTTATCTGAATCTTGATCTGCTAAATTTTGTTCAAGTTTATCCCGTGCTCCTATTTATTATCTATACGTTCTTGAAAAAAGATTAATTTTTTATTGATTATGTCATCAAGAAACTCTTCCTTCACAATCCCTAGGCCTTGCAAGCATCTTGTGGATTACAAGATGAAGCACGGATTAAAGGGTTACAATTCGATCCAAGATTTGTTGAAGTTCAGCCCATATGGTAGAATAATGATTGATAAATCAGATCCCAGATGCAGTTTCTGCTCTGGTTGCTGTGGCAGATTGTTTATGTGTTTGATCTGCTCCTCAGTTACATGCTGCATAAATCAAGAATCAAATCATGCCCTTTTGCATTGTGAATCTGTTTGTGGTCATGAGATTGGTGTTGATATGGAGAGGGCTGAGTTGTATTGCTCTGTGTGCTGTGATCAGGTCTATGATATTGAATTTGATAGAGTTGTGATGTGCAAGAAAATGTTGGGGTTGTCTAGAAATGGGAGTGATGGGGTTGTGGAGAGTGGTCAGCTGAGGCTGAGCAAGAGGAGGAGGTTGGATTTTGGGGCTGATTTGGGGTCGGAGAGTGTTAAAAGATCGGTGTTGAGGAGTAAGCAGAGGTCGAAATCGTGCCTCCCGTTGGGGTTGAGGGGGTTGAACAATCTTGGGAACACTTGCTTCATGAACTCTGTGTTGCAGGCATTGCTTCATGCTCCCCCTTTTAGGAACTACTTTCTTAGTGATAGGCATAGCCATGAGAGGTGTAGGAAGACCTCTGCTGATAGGCTGTGCTTGCCCTGTGATGTGGATGTCATTTTTGATGCTGTTTTCTCCGGTGATCGGACGCCTTACAGTCCTGCTAAGTTTCTATACAGGTTTGTCGATGTTGATGGATCGTTTTCTTGCATTTTTTGGCACTTCTTGGTTGTTGTTTGTGTGCTGTGTTTATGGATATTGATAGTGGATCATGTTTGGGATGAGTTGTTTTGGGGGGATTTGATAGTTAAATTAGTTGATTGTAACTTATAGGTTTGGAAAACTGGTAGCTTTTAACTTCATATTTGATATGTATTTGAGACATTATGAATCAAAAACAATGTTGCCAATGCTGATTGAGGTTGTCTCCATCATTTTCAGCTGGTGGCAGCATTCGGAGAATCTTGCTAGTTACGAGCAGCAAGACGCGCACGAGTTCTTTATCTCAATGCTAGATAGGATCCATGACAAGTTGGGGAAATCTAGTCTTGCAAATAAAGGTAAATTGAGCTCCAAGATTTGGCATTTCCTATTTTGCAGATTGAGATTTGGTTGAAAGATATTAGATTGCTTTGTTCTTTGCTTGAGATTCTATCCATCACTATTGATGAACAAAAAAAAAGAAAGAAAGACAAGTAATGATCTTGCTTGTGAATGATAAAAAGGCAAAAGCCTCATGCCATAGATTCCAACACACTTGTATAGATATTCATGTAGTAATAATAATGCATAGACTCTTAACTACTTGTAGAGAATGTTAAACGCATTCAATCATTCGCCTTTTTTCTGTTTCGCTGACTGGAAAACCTATCGATGTTTGAACAGAAAATGGGGATTGCCAGTGTATTGCTCACAGGGTTTTCTCAGGGCTTCTGAGATCGGATGTCACGTGTACATCCTGTGGGTTCACATCTTCGACTTATGATCCGTGCGTGGACATCTCTCTCGACTTGAACACGGGCGCCTCTTTTGCAACGGATTTCAGCAGCCGGTCAAGCAAGCTGAACGAGACCTTAGCAGCTCCCACGCTTGCAGGCTGCTTCGACCTGTTCACGAGGCCGGAGAGGTTGGGATCGGACCAGAAACTCTACTGCGAGAACTGCCATGAAAAGCAGGACGCGCTGAAGCAGATGTCTCTGAAGAAGCTCCCGCTGGTCCTATGCCTGCACATCAAGCGTTTCGAGCACTCGCCAATCCGGAAGATGTCGAGAAAGATCGACCGCCATCTGCAGTTCCCCTTCTCCTTGGACATGAGGCCTTATCTATCCTCTTCCATCGTGAAGAAAAGATTTGGGAATAGAATGTTTTCTTTGGAGGGAGAGGAAGCTGCAGATGTTTCGACTGAGTTTGAGGTTTTTGCAGTGGTGACTCATTCTGGGATGTTGGAATCTGGGCATTACGTGACGTATCTGCGTCTGAGAAACCAGTGGTATAAATGTGATGATGCTTGGATTACAGAGGTTGATGAAGAGGTGGTCAGAACCTCACAGTGCTACCTGATGTTCTACGTGCAGAAGGTGTTTTACCACAAAGGGAGCGACGACCTCGGCTGCCAGCCGGTGTCGCCACTGCCGGATGCCTTCGTCCCTATAGCCGGCTGTTGCTAGACGAACGAACGGAGATAGCAGCAGCTTCGACTGTGTTTTCTTCTTGGGTTTTTCAGCTTCACTTCACATCCCTCCAAACGACACTTGCAACTATGTACAGATATTAACTATACATTTGACAGGAGGGGTTTTGGAATTATATATTTGTCACAACGGATTTTCCTGCATTTCATCTCACCTAAATTCGGGCACATGAAATCTTTCACCATAATATTTGTCATTTCATCAAATATATTGAGAAAATATCAGTATGAAGAAGACAAGACAAGAAGATAGCACGATCAATACAATGTTAAATGTGACTTGGAGAATTGTTGTATGCTCCATCTCTTTTCAGCCACCATCAAACAGTTTCTTGAATTTCCTACGATAAAACGAAGATGAAAAGGAAATTTTAATAATGGATTCCATTTTGAGAAGAAACAAGAGTTTGTCTTTCATTCCATACCTTGCGGGACATTACTATTTCTCATAAGAAATCAGCCTCATACTGTGCAGGGACTTTGCCACGTGGATATATCGCCTAGAAGGCCACGAAGCTGATCTATCAGAATCTTGAGATACTTGTTCTTCTCTGCAAGTTCCTATTCCAAATCAAGATATATAATGAGTTATATGTTTCAAGAAATAAACACATTGGGCACATAATAAACATATGATTTGCAGTGAATAAAAGGAAAACAACTTGTTAGCTACTCTTTTGATCAGGTCTTCTACCACTTCATAGGCCATAGCACGCCTACCATGCTCATCCTTTAACGAGAGCTTGTAAATAAGTAAATCAGTTTTGACACCAACAGCTTTCAATAATGGGAGCATGCAGCAACATTAATTTAAAATCAGACCGACTGAAGTAGCTGCATCGGGTGTGTTTTAGTCTCTCGCATTAAGATGATTCTGATGCTTCTATTCAAACTCATTGTAAAGCATTAAAGCATGCATAAACACCTCATGACGTCAAGAGTATTGCCAAAGTAGAATACTAGGACATGCCAAACCATGAACAGCAAACAGATTGATCAGCATTTCATGTAAGCATAAGCATTAGCAAAATAGAAGAGTTTTACCAAACTGCTTCCCAGAGAAAAGGAAAAGAAATTTCTCTTGTGACAGAAAACCTTTTTCCAAGGGCAAATCAATTATAATTGAGACCTTTACATCCTACAACAAGGAAAGGGAACACATTAACTATTTGACACAGCATACTGAATTTGTTTGCCTAGTGTTGATTCGGGTTGGAACTTGGAATCAATGCATATGGCTTCAGAGCATTAATTAATACCCCGGGCTGGATGTGGCAGCATATGAATGTATGAACATTATTCGCATCTTATTTGTTTCTCTAGCCACTTTGGTCGTGACAGTAGAAGCTAAAAGTATCACCTAGCGATAGATTCACTCCTAATCCCAAGTACCCAAACATATAATGTATTCACTGGAAAATTCAACAACTCTATTATCGTGTATATTATTACACTGAAAGTACTAGTACCGTTCTTAAGATAGAGGCTTGCTCTTCAAGCTTCTCTATTTCTGTTTGATCGGCCACAGATCCTGAACTCGTCAAAACTGATTCAGACGATTTAACCTGCTTTAGTTGAACAGACATTACTCATACGATCAGAACAGTTTAAAACCTACCTAATTCTTCAAAGTCAAGAAAAAATAAATAACAGATAACAGAATGTAACTTAACATCAAGATCATAAAGACCAGGCACTCAAAATCACCTCAAACTGTATCACCATCACACAACTGAAATATGCAGCTCAACAGGACTTCCAATAATGGAGCCAGACTCTACTGTTAGGGGGCATTTACCAATTGTGAGAGGATATATAAATAAAACATATGATTGAGCATTTGAAGAATTAGATAATCACACAAATTCAAAATTAATCTATTCATCTGGTAGATTAGAGCAAAAATAATTTTCTAAGCAGTATGGAGTACTGATGCAATAAATAACACCCCGACAATCAGATTGCCACAACCACAACCACAGCTATGAGTATATCTTTTAAGGTGTATTCAAAATGCAACAATTTGAATCTTAAAGCATAATATGTGGAACTTTCAGAACATCCAAAACCACTAATACAGTATTATTAGTTGAAGGTCAGTTGCAATTTGAAATTTATTATCCTCGACAATTAAATAAAAAAAACTGAAGACTACCTTCTGCGCATTCGAAATCGCGAGGAGGACTGAACGCAGGGACGCGATGGAGGCCTTATACTGCAGCCTAGCTTCGTCGAGGGCGCCGCCGCCAATCTCGAAGCTATTATGATGCTGAGTGTGGGACTGCGACGCGGAGGCAGAGGAAGACGCGGAAGAAGAGTCCGAAGACACGTCGTGGTGGCCGTTATTCATGCTAGCGGGACCACCGCCGGGATTAGTGCCGCCAGGAGGTGCGGCGGAGGCGGAGGACGATGTGTTGGACCAAAGCGCAGCGTTGCAGAGCTCGTCGTTCATGGCGGAGAGGATTAAGAAGGCGGATTGGATCGTCTCCTCGAGGTGCTTCTGGCCTTCGACGGCGAGCTCTTGAGTGGTCTTGTGAGAGTAATTGCTTGATGTTGGGGAGGAACTCATCGTTGAGTGCTTCTCTTCCATTTGCCGGCGAGGAGGAGGCGGCTGACGGAGGAGAGAAATGGAGGAGGATTTGGGGAATTGAGAGCAATTTGACTGTATTTGTTTCAAAATGTAAGTCGCATTAATAGGCTAATTCAGACTGCAAACTCGCATCGCGATTTCTGGATCTGAGAAAACTCGTTACAAAACGATTGACGATGAAAACCTAAAACTTTTTTTGATTGAAATAACCGGTCCATTTTAATACTATAATTTTGTTAACAACTTCATAAAATGAGAATCCAAATTAATATTATGTTTCTCTTTTGGCAAATAAAGTATTTTTTGTGCTGTTAAATTCAAATATAAATCTATCTATTATATATTAAAACATGAATTTTTAATTAAAAGTTAATTTTAAATTAATTGTAAAATTGAGTGGCAATTTATGATTAAAATAAAATTGAAAGTTTATTGTGTGCCATATTTCCTCTCCTTTTTTTCTCTTTTATACTATAATTTTATTCGTTTGCAAAATCATGTTATTCAGGTAAGATCGCGATAAGAATTTTAATTTGATACTATATCATATATATATATAAAATGTTTAAAACGAAGAAGTTAAAATCAACTAGAACAGCGGATTAAAAGATTTCAAGGAAGGAATGACTTGTTGGCTATCGAATCTATGAGGGATGCGAAGAAGGAATTGGCTGGTATTCTTGCTCGGGAGGAAACGCATTGGAGGCAAAGGGCGAAGCAATTTTGGTTGAAAGATGGGGATCAAAATACGAAATTCTTTCATTCTATGGCTTCGGCCCGTCGCAAAGCTAACACTATTACACGTTTGCAGCGAGATGACGGCAGTTGGGCTACCACCCCCGAAGAGCTAAGGAACACGACGAAGGAGTATTTCGCTACTTTATTTGAAAGCCCTCAAGGAGGGGGGGATTTTAGTCATGTGTTAGACCGTCTCCAGCCTTGCATTGATAATGATAAAAATGTGGAACTCACCAAGGAGTTCACTATTAAAGAGTTTTCTGAAGTTCTTGGGCAAATGCATCCCGATAAATCTCCGGGACCAGACGGTTTCAATCCTCAATTCTACCAGAGGTTTTGGGGAGTACTAGGCGCGGATATTTTTCAGAATTGATGTGGTTGGCTTAATGCTACTACCTTTCCTCCTCAGTTGAACAGTACTATTATTTCCCTTATTCCGAAGGTGGCAAACCCTTCTAATATGAAAGAGCTCCGCCCGATTTCTTTGTGTAACGTGGTCTATAAAATTATCTCTAAAGTCTTGTGTAATAGATTGAAGAGCGCTTTGCCTCACCTCATTGATCGAGCGCAGTCGGCTTTTGTGGAAGGACGTCTCATCCACGACAATATTCTAATTGCGATTGAAGCAATCCATTCTATGAAGAAAAAGACTTGTGGGAAGTTTGGGACTGTGGCTCTCAAAATCGATATTAGCAAGGCGTATGATCGCGTCAATTGGGATTATCTTGAAGCTGTTCTTGAGAGATTGGGTTTTTGCAGTAAATGGTGCAGCTGGATTTCTTTGTGTATTCGCTCAGTTTCTTATGAAGTTATGGTTAATGGCGTGACGATTGGCCCTATTATTCCTGGTCGTGGCCTAAGGCAGGGCGATCCCCTTTCTCCGTATTTATTTATTCTCTGTGCCGAGGGTCTCTCGGCTATGATTAACTATGAGATGGCGAGAGGAAATTTGCATGGCATACAGATTAGTCGGGGAGGGCCGGCAATATCTCATCTTATGTTTGCCGATGATTGTATTTTCTTCTGTCGGGCCTCCTCAACTGAGTGTGCTAATTTGAAACGAGTTCTTGAGGATTATGAGGCTGCGTCGGGGCAAGGTGTCAATTACCAAAAGTCGGGGATCCTTTTTAGCTCTAACGTCGCTGCTGGAGATCGTGATTTGTTGTCTACTTTGTTGGGCGTCTGGTCTCCGCTTAATACCGGCCGCTATCTCGGGCTGCCTTCTCTTATTGGGCGGAAGAAGAATGAGATTTTCCAATATTTAAGGGATAGATTGTGGGGCAGAATCAAAGGTTGGAATGGGAAGAAGTTGTCAAAGGCTGGAAAGGAAGTGCTTATCAAGAGTGTTGCTCAAGCTATTCCTTCGTTCAGCATGGCGATTTTCTCCCTTCCAACGAGTCTTACGGATGAGATGGAGAAGCTTCTCAACAGTTTTTGGTGGAGTAATAAGGCTGGAGAGGGTAGAGGCATAAATTGGATGAGTTGGCAAAAGCTTTGTGTTGACAAAAACGGTGGCGGTATGGGCTTTAGGAGTCTTCAACTTTTCAATGTGGCTATGTTGGGGAAAACTGGTTGGCGTTTGCTGCATGACCCGGATGCTTTGGTTAGTAGGGTGCTAAAAGCTAAGTATTACCCTCATGGCAACTATCTCACCGCTAAACTAGGTTTTAATCCTAGTTTTACTTGGCGAAGCATCCATTCGGCTCAAGACCTGGTGAAACGTGGTATTCGTTGAAGGATTGGGAATGGCTCACAGGTTAAAGTCTTTAAGGATCCTTGGCAGCGCCGAGATAACAGATTTTGGGTTGCCTCGGCTCCGCCTCCGGGGTTGGACGATATGAGAGCTTTTGAGCTCATGGATATGCAGACTGGTGGCTGGAATTTGGGCCTTATTGATCATTTGTTTCTTCCTGAGGATGCGGCTGCTATTGTGAGTATTCTGCTGTACCCGAATGCGGGTATTGACAGGCCCATCTGGCACTATTCTTCTTCCGGTATTTATATGGTTAAGTCAGCGTATAAGATTGCGAGCGACCTCACGATTGATGCTCAGTTTCGAGAGGAGGGTTCTTGGTCCCATATCTGGAAGTTGTCCGTTCCTCCGAAGGTGAAGTCCTTTCTCTGGAGAGCGGCAAAGAGTAATCTTCCCTGCAAAGAAAAACTCTTATCTCGAGGCCTTCAAGTGGGTGGGAAGTGTGGTGTTTGTAAGGTTGGGTATGAAAATTTATGGCATATCTTTATAGCTTGCCCGTTTGCGGAGGAGAGTTGGCAGTGTGGGGGTTTCTCGGTACTCCTATTCCACATGAGGGCGAATTTCGACTCTTTCAAAGATGCCCTTTTTTCTTTGGTAAGTAATGAAGATGGGGTGCTGGCAGCCAAAGTGTGCATGATGTTATGGCATATTTGGAAAGATAGAAATAAGGCTGTATGGGAGAACGTCATTCCGATTCCCAGCCGCACCGCTGCTCTTGCCTTTAGTTGTCGTGAAGAGTGGATTTTGGCGCGGAGCTGTCATTCCTTGACGCTTTCGGCTGCTAGGGCGCCACCGATCGCCAACTCGTGTGCTGGTTGGCATGCTATTCAGGTGGGGTGGGTGAGATGCGGTGTGGATGCAGCTTTCTTTGAGCATGATAATTCTATGGGCATTGGGATGGTGGTGCGTGACCATGCAGGTGAGTTCGTGATAGGAAAGTCGATGAAGGTGTCGGGGAGCAGAGACGTAGCGGAAGGGGAACTAATGGGCATTAAGGAGGCGTTGTCTTGGATTAAGACCCTTGGGTATGAGCACGGTTGGATTGATTGCGATAGCAAGATAGCTTGTGACGCTGTTCTAAAGGGTGCAGGCTTTATCAATGAGAGAGGCGTTCTTGCTGATCATTGCCGACGCGAGCTTTTGAACATGTCGGGTATCCAAGTTTGTAATGTTCGTCGTTCTAGAAACGCTATAGCACACTGCTTAGCTAAAGCTGCGAGAGATATTTCTACGTTTCATGTTTGGAATGAACCCCCGTCGTTTGTGGAGGGTCATCTCCATGTTCCATGTTCGTGTGATTAATAAAATCTCTCTCTTTCGTAAAAAAAAAAAAGAAGTTAAAATCAATTAATATTTATAATAATTTTTATTGCATTTAGAATTTTATATGATAATTAAATTAATATTTATTCTACATAAAAAAAAATAAGAACATTTGTCGTGCGTGCAAATGCTAGTTGAAATAAAATGCGTGTTGTTGCCAAAATGAATTCAGTCTCAACACTATTTTTGTCAAAATTCAGTACAGATTTATTCCTTGGTTTTAGAACACTAATTGCGCATTTTATTTCCCTTTTTCCCTACACAAATGAACAAATTATAATATGAAAACGAAAAAACAATTTTTTTTTTATTTTTAAAAATCACTCTAGCTGCCAAAACATAGGCAAACATAAGCATTATATACCAATAAATATTTGGGCAGGTTACAGATGCTATAAGAGCAACTTTTTGAAAGCAAGATGCACTTACTTGTCTAGCAACAATACCATACATAACTCTAGAGAGAGAAACACGCTATAAGCATCACTGTATTTCCACAAAATAAGGAAACATGAGATGAGATACACACAAGTTCGAAACAGAGAATTCTAGAATGGTGGATGGTCCAGCTGAACCCAAACATGTCATACTTAAGTTGTCATTACAGTCATCCAAGTACCGATTTTCCGGCATCCTTGAAGATCACTGAGCCAATTTCTTCAAGTGCTGCAACGTTTTCTGCTTGATCCATTGTCGATCGTATGGAAGGTAAGCCTGAATTGAGTGGTCGTAGCTGCAAAAGCACAATGATAATCAACTGACAGGTTGATAAATTTGGGGATCCAAGTCCAGTAGAGTTGCACTTAGATCTACATGCTTACATGTCACACACACACACAAACAGAGGCTTACACTAATGCACTCAAATCAGCAAGGCCGTCAATGAAATTGTACAGATCTGAGATATCATATGTGATGTTTCTTATGGCTGGATTTAGCTCTTTCAGTTTTCGTTCATATAGCCCACATATTCCTGCATAAATTGTTAAAATATGTGAGGTGGAAAACATAAGTTTAGCATTGGACTGTGAAATGCATCTACTGTCTGGACGATAAAACAATACTATATCCTACTGTTAAGACAGTTTTTTATTTTATTGCTTGATAAATATCAATAGCTCTGATCTTAAGTAAAAGAATAAAAGAAAACCACAAGTATAGCTTCCATAAAACAAATTCAGAAAAGTTTGCATAGGCATCTTTTTTTCCTTCTGATTCAAAGATATCCCTTCTGGCATTTTCATTGAGCTAAAATTAATCAGAAAACAACAAATAAAGCCTTCCAATTTTTTACAATCTCAATCCTTCAAAAGCATGAAGAACAAGCATAAGTTATAACTATCAAGTGCATCTCATTTTTCTCTATCCAAGCTTTATGCTTTTATAAAGTATTCTCCAAAAAAATTAACTTATAGCTCTGCCTTGGATGCTACAATTGTATGAAACCTGTTTCAGAACTTCTTAAATCACAGAATTCTACAATTCTAACATTGTTCAGTACCCTTTACTACACTGATGTAGGAAAATGGGTGGCTGGATGGCTGCAAAACGAATAAACAAGTACGATTAAAGAGCAAGATTCACAGCTAATTGCAAAAACAACACAAATTTATCACCAAAAAGATGCCACCATTTTTTGTTTTGGATGGCATAATTTTAATAGTTTCCACTACTTCATCTATCGCAAGGAAGCTGAACAAACCTAGCATCTACTCGTGATACCTTTTACACACAAGACATTTTGCATAATACGGGAAATACAGTCAAATCCAACAATATGACAGACTTTAAACATTAATAACATAATAAGCAGACAACAATCATTATTTATGTAATGGGTCGGTAAAATAATTCAAATACTGCAATCTGAATTTACCTACCATATAGCTCCCCTACCATGTGATATCAGAGCAACTTAAAGCTGAACAGTCAAAAACTTTCATAGTGTACAAATTTTTAAAGCATACCATCCATTGCTTGGCTGATTGAGTCATAGTCCATGAACGTGCGGGTTGCTCTGTATTGGGATGTTTGCATCAGAATAATAGTATGCCTATTAGACTGCAAAGCATATGACAGCAGGATAAGTAACAATTATACGCATCCAACAATGACACAGAACTAGAATTGCATAGTGAGAATTCGTCCAATTTCAAACATATTTCCAAGCATAAAACAAGAAAATAAGCAAAAGAAGCTACATTTTATTATACTACAAGAATAACACGATCAAATGCTTTCTAAGCCAAAATGTTCTAAAGAGAGCTTGCTTCTGGCCTTCCTTATTTTAGCAGTAAATTTCATAGAGTAACAACTAAAAGTCCTTTCTTAATGGTAAAACAAAATAGAAAAGGAAAACTTTCAGAAAACCACTTGAACAGCAGCAACACACCATAATAGTATAAAAGCTTTAGAAATTGCAAAAAGCAAACAGGTAAGTAAAAACAAAAATAAAATCTTCTGAAAAAAGGAATCAAACGTGAGAAATAATTTTAAAACTCGAATTCACATAAACACAACCTAGGCGAAATACAAAATAAAGATAAAAAGAAACAGAAAAATGTAAATAGATTTTAGAGTATTCTGCAGCGCCATATTAACGAAACCCTAACGAACCAGAGAAAGGGTTCATGAACACAAAATCATAAGATCATTCGCGCATCACAGGCTCGTGTACATGGAGATGAAGAGGAAGAGCAATACCATTTCGGAGGAGCGAGAAGATACGCGCAGGAAGAGAGAGAATTTCCGAAGTCCGATGTCAGTGTGTGTTGTGTGTGAGAAATGAGAATGGAAGAGTGAGTGAAGTCTTCTTTGATGATGCAGACACTTTGATCGTATTTTTTACGTTTGTTAGTTTTTTGGGTATGGAAAAAAGAAATGTGGGTGAACTTGATGGCAATTTCGTCATTGAAACTCGAAGTATTTCACACATTTTGTCAATCACTTTCTATTTTGATTTATTTGGTGATTTTTTTCTCCTTTTTTGTACTAATAGATTTTTGTTTCTTGACTCGTATGAAAAAGTTCGTGTACCAAGTTCATATCTCAAATGTGTAACAACAATAATGACATTTGAACACTAGGTGTACTGAACACTTTGTAAAAAATCGATTTTTTTAGTGGATAGAAAGTGGATCGGTTTTAGGGGTTTATTATTTTTACTGTTTTATCCCTTGATTTTTTCTATGTATATATATCCGAAATTAGTTTCTCTCCCTTGATTTTTTCGTCCATTTTCTTTCCTTTTTTTTCGGCTAATTTGTTTCCAATTTTCACAAAATCTTCCATTTTGTTTCCTTATTTTTCGAAGACTTTGTTTCCTTATTTTTACTCCCTCCGTCTGCCAAGATTATGTAAAAATTACTATATTTGGCGTCCGCCAAGATTATATCACTTTCCTTTTATGGCAATGGTCCCAGCATCCTATTTAATATTTTATCCTTACTAACATTCTTTATTTACAAAAAAACCCACTCAAAATTCAATCTCAACCACACATCTCATAAAGTGGTGGGACCCTTTCTCCACTACATCAAAATCATCACCAATTTTATTAAATCTCGTGCCCAAGCAATTTTACATAATTTTGGCGGACGGAGGGAGTATGTTTTTATTTCAGAAAATTTTATAAATTATATAATTCGAATATATTTTTTTTTCGGTTTTGTTTTTGATTTATTTGTTTTTAAATTTTATTATTGATTTGTTACCAATAATTTAGTGTTTCTTGCTATAATAATTCTAGATTTGTTTCCAACTATTTTTTTTCTTAATTAATATTATTTATTTTTTCCCAAAAATTATTACTCCTAAATTTTGTGTTTATTTGTTTTTTATTAAATTGTTTCAACTAATTTTGTGTTTCTCCTTAAAATAATACTAGATTTGTTTTCGGATATTATTTTTAAATTTTTTCAAAAATTAGATTTTTTTATAAGATAAAAATAAATAATATTAAATTATGTTATTATTTCGGATATTTATATTTCTAATTTTTTTTATTTGTTTCCACTAATTTGTGTATTCCGCTAAAACTAATCTTAAATTTGTTTCCACTAATTTAGAGATTCTAATTCTGCTATAATTAATCCTAGATTTGTTTCCACTAATTTAGATATTCTAATTCTACTATAATTAATCGTAGATTTGTTTCCACTAATTTAGGGATTCTAATTCTCCCAAAATTAATCCTAGATTTGATTACCTAATTTAGAGATTCTCCTAAAAATAATCCTTTCAACATATATTTTATTTTTTCATAATTATTTTGTATTTTTTGAATTGTATGTACAAATATACATTTGTTCAGTTTGGAAACAATATAATGGGGCATTGGTCGAAAAAATAAATAACATATACTTGGATTAAATGTATTATAATAATGCAGTAAACGCGATATAATAATAGGAAATAAATTTTAATTAATTAATAGAAATAAATTAGTGAAGGTTGGAAAAAAAATGTGAATACGATGTGATTTTGGTTGGAAAACTATATACATTTTAGACAATGTATTATAATATAGTATTAAATGCGATATAATAATAACAAATAATTATACTCAATGAAATAGAGTTGAATTAATTAATTGAAATAAATTAGTGAATTTGAAAAAAAATCAAATTTAAAACTATATTACATATACTTTATTTTAATATATTATAATAAAGTATTGTAATCGATATGATGATAACAAATTGAACCACGATCGTGTGAGTAACGAAGTCGAAATAGTTATACTCAATGAAAAAAAAATTAATTAATTAGTTGAAATTATATAACAATATACTTGAAGACCATATATTATAATATAATATTAAAGTCGAAATAATTAAACTCAACATTCATCAAATTTAATTATATAATTGAAATATTATTAAAGTTGGAATAAAATATAAAGTATAGTCAATCGTATGCAAAGATTTTTATTGGAATCTATATAACATATAGTTGAATACAATGAATTATAATATAGTATTAAACGAGATAAAATAATAAGAAATAATTATAGTAAATGAAATTTAGTTGTATTAATTAATTGAAATAAATTAGTGAATTTGAAAAAATAAAAATAAAAATAAAAATGAATCATACGGTGGTATTTTGGTCGGAGAACTATATAACAAATATTTGAAGACAATGTATTATAATATAGTATTAAGCACGATATAATAATAATTTTTCGCAATGTAATAACTATATACAATGTAATAAAGTTGAATAATATAATTGAACTAAAGTTTTGAATTTTTTAAAAATAAATTATACGCAATGAAATAAAGTTTAAAGAATTAGTGATTTTGAAAGAAAAGAAAAAATAGGGAGGTTGCGCGATAAACTTTATAACATACACTTGAAGACAAAGTAGTATGTTATAGTATTGTAATTGATACAATAACAAGAAAATTGACTACCATAGTGACAGTGTGAATAGAAAAGTCCAAATAGTTAATCTCAAAGAATCATATACTTGAATTATAATTTAGTATGAAACGCGATATAATAATAATGAATATTATACTCAATGTAATAAAGTTGAATTAATTAATTGAAATAAATTAGTTAATTTGGAAATTAAAAATTAAACAAAATCAACCATGAATCATAAAAAAATAAGCATATATGTCTTGCTTAATCGTAAAAAAAAAATGAACTACGATTGTGTGAGTAACGAAGTCAAAATAATTAAACTCAATGCAAACAAGTTTAATTGATAGTTGAAATTAATTAGTGAATTTGTAATAAAAAAGAATGAATCATAT